>NW_028081271.1:24261154-24728703 GCF_014824575.4 Sturnira hondurensis
AGCTGAGGCTAACAAGAAGAGTATCACAAACAATGGGAAGACAAAGAAACAATGCCGAAATGAAAGAAATGGTAGAAGTCTCAGAAAGAATGTTAGATGAAAGAGAGGCAAGTCAGCTATCAGATAGTCAATTCAAAGCACTAGTTATCAGGAAATTCAAAGAGCTCACAATGAGCTACGAGAAACTAGAGGGGAGCTACCAGAAACTAGAGGGGAGCTATAATGAGCTCTTCTCCGCAAATTATATCAACATGAAAAAGGAAATAGAAACTATCAGCAAAGGCCAAGAGGAAATGAAGAATACAATTTCGGAACTGAAGAACACTGTAGGAGGAATGAAAAGCAGGATCGATGAGGCAGAAAATCAGATCAGCCAGTTGGAGGACACAGTAGAAAGAATCTCCCAGAAAGAGCAAGAAAGGGAAAAGAGGCTCAAAAAGAATGAAGAGGGACTAAGACAAATGCAAGACAATATGAAACATAATAATATCAGAATAATAGGAATACCAGAAGGAGAACAAGGGTTAGAAAACCTATTTGAAAGAGTAATGATGGAAAATTTTCCTAATTTGATAGAAAAAGTTACACAAATCTAGGACTCACAGAGAGTCCCATATAACAGGAACACAAAGAGGCCCACTTCAAGACACATCATCCTTAAAACGGCAAAATTCCAGGACAAAGAGAGAATCTTAAAGGCAGCAAGGGAGAAAAAGGAAGTAACATACAAGGGAGCCCCAATAAGGTTAGCTACTGACTTCTCAATGGAAACACTCCAAGCAAGAAGAGAATGGCAAGAAATATTTCAGGTAATGAGAACCAGAGGCCTACAACCAAGGCTACTTTACCCAGCAAGGCTCTCAATCAAGATAGAAGGCCAAATAAAGAGCTTCCAAGACAAAAGAAGTCTAAAAGAATATACCTGCACCAGATCAGCTCTACAAGAAATACTAAAAGGACTGATTTAAGGAAAGGAAGGAAAAGAAAGAGAGAGAGAGGAACTGTGGTACAAAAATGGCAATGAATAAGTAGCTATCAATAATAGGCTCATTAAGAAAAGAAGAGAGAGGACACAAATAAACACAATCACAAATGAAAGAGGAGAAATTACAACTGATACCACAATAATAGAAGGGATTGTAAGAAATTACTATGAAGAACTGTATGCCAAGAAATTTGAAAACCTAGGTGAAATGGACAAATTACTAGAAAAATATAATCTTCCAAAACTCAATGAAGAAGTAGAAAACGTGAACAGACCAATAATAGCAGATGAAACTGAAGTAGAAATCAAAAAACTACCATCACACAAAAGCCCTGGAGCAGATGGTTTCACAGGAAAATTCTACAAAGCATTTAAGGAAGACCTAACAACTATTCTTCACAGACTATTCCCAAAAATCCAAAATGTTGGGAAACTCCCAAACTCTTGTTATAAAGCCAGCATCACCCTAATTTCAAAACCAGATAGAAACACAACAAAGAAAGAAAACTTCAGGCCCTGGCTGGTGTAGCTCAGTGGATTGAGTATGGGCCTCGGAACCACATGATCCTGGGTTGATTCCCACTCAGAGCACATACCTGTGTTGCAGGCCAGTTCCTGGTTCCTGCTTCGGTGCAGGGGACGAATGAGAGGCAACCATACATTGATATGTCTCTCTCTCTCTCTCTCTCCTTCCCTACCCTCGAAGATAAATAAATTAAATCTTTGGAAAAAAAAAAGAAAACTTAAGGCCAATATGGCTGATGAACATAGATGCTAAAATCCTCAACAAAATATTGGCAAATTGCATCCAACAATACATCAAAAAGATCATACACCACGACCAAGTGGGATTCATCCCAGGGATGCAAGGATCGTTCAATAACTGCCAATCAGTAAATGTAATACACCACATAAAGAAAAGCAAAGACAAAAAGCACATGGTCATGTCAATAGATGCAGAAAAAGCTTTTGATAAGGTACAACGCCCATTTATGATAAAGGTACTCAGCAAAGTGGGAATAGAGGGAGCATTCCTCAATATAATAAAGGCCATATATGAAAGACCTACAGCCAACATCATACTCAATGGGCAAAAACTAAAAGCTTTTCCACTAACATCAGGAACAAGACAAGGTTGTCCACTTTCAGCACTTCTATTCAATATAGTATTGGAAGTTTAACCTCAGCAACTAGGCAAGAAAAGAAAATAAAAGGCATCCAAATTGGAAAGGAGGAAACAAAACTGTCATTGTTTGCAGATGACATACTAGTGTACATGGAAAATCCTATAGCCTCTACCAAAAAACTGCTCGAACTAATAAATGAATTTGGCAAAACAGTGGGATACAAAGTCAATATCTAGAAATCAAAGGCATTTTTGTATACTAACAATGAATCAGCAGAAGCAGAAATCAAGAAAAAAATCCCATTCGATATAGCAAAAAGAAAAAGAAAATACCTAGGAATAAACCTAACCAAGGAGGTAAAAGACCTGTGTGCAGAAAACTACACAACACTGAAGAAAGAAATCAAGGAAGACACAAAGAAATGGAAACATATACCGTGTTCATGGATTAGAAGAATTAACATCATCAAAATGTCCATACTACCCAAAGCAATTTACAGATTCAATGCAATACCTATTAAAGTACCAATGGCATATTTCAAAGACATAGAACAAACACTTCAAAAATTTATATGGAACCATAAAAGACCCCCAACAGCAGCCGCAATTTTGAGAAAGAAGAACAAAGTAGGAGGGTTCACAATACCTGATATCAAACTGTATTACAAGGCCACTGTAATCAAAACAGCCTGGTACTGGCATAAAAACAGGCACATAGACCGATGGAATAGAACTGAGAGCCCAGAAATAAACTCAACTCTCTACAGTCAATTAATATTCAACAAAGTGGGCAATAACATAAAATGGAGTAAAGATAGCCTCTTCAACAAATGGTGTTGGGAGAACTGGACAGCTACATGCAAAAAAATGAAACTTGAGCACCAACTTACATCACACACCAAAATAAATTCGAGGTGGATAAAAGATTTAAATATAAGTTGTGACACCATTAAAGTCCTAGAGGAGAACCTTGGCAGGAAAATCTCAGATATTTTACACAGCAACATTTTTACTGATATGTCCCCTCAAACAAGAAATATAAAGGAAAGAATAAACAAATGGGATCTCATCAAAATAAAAAGCTTCTGCGCAGCTAAAGAAAACAGCATTAAAAGAAAAAGACAACCAACTGTATGGGAAAACATATTTGCCAATGATACCTCAGACAAAGGTTTAATCTCCAAATACAAGGAACTCACATGACTTCACTCTAAGAAGACAACTAACCCAATTAAAAAATGGGGAAAGGACTTGAACAGACACTTCTCCAAGGAGGACATACAGAGGATCCAGAGACACATGAAGAGATGTTCAATATCGCTTGCTATCAGAGAGATGCAAATTAAAACCACAGTGAGATACCACTTTACACTAGTGAGAATGGCTATCATAAACAAAGCAATAAACAACCAATGTTGGAGAGGATGTGGGGAAAAGGGGACTCTGGTCCACTATTGGTGGGACTGCAGACTGGTACAACCACTATGGAAAACAGTATGGAATTTTCTCAGAAAACTAAACTTGTACCTGCCTTTTGACCCATCAATTCCACTGCTAGGATTGTATCCTAAGAACTCTAAAACAACAATCCCAAAGAGCATATGCACCCCATTGTTCATAGCAGCACAATTTACAATAGCCAAGAGTTGGAAGCAACCTAGGTTCCCATTAGTAAATGAATGGATCAAAAAACTATGGTACATATACACAATGGAATTTTATGCTGCAGAAAGAAAGAAGGAGCTCCTACCTTTTGCAACAGCATGGATAGAACTGTAAAGCATTACGCTGAGTGAAATAAGCCAGGTGTTGAAGGACAAATACCATATGATCTCACCTTTAACAGGAAGATAAACAACAAAACAAACAAGCAAGCAAAATATAACCAAAGACACTGAAATAGAGAACAGGCTGACAGTGACCAGAGGGAAGAGGGGAGGGAATTTCAGGGGAAATAGGGGAGGGATTTAGAGGAACATATATAAAGGATACATGGGCAACAACTGAGAAGGGTGTAAATGGGAGGGAGGGGGGAGCACAAAGGGTGGGATGGGATCGGAGTAATAGACAGAAAAGTGTACTTGAAAAATTATTAAAAAAAAAGAAAGGCCTCTTGCAATCCAAATTGTGCACATAACCACAGCTGCTCCTTACTGGCTTTACTTTTCTCCTCCAGGTTCTGATCATTTGACGCAACACATACTTATTTGTTTGTCACCTGTGTCCCCTGCCAGAATGTAAAGTCCATAAGACATAAACTGAATCTATCACTGCAGCCTTAGCACTTTGAAGCATTACTGCAGCCCTGGCTGGTATGGCTTAGTGGATTGAACACCGCCCTGCAAACCAAAGGATCACCAGTTCAATTCGCAGTCAGGGCACATGCCTGGGTTTCGGGCCAGTTCCCTGGTTGGGGGTGCATGAGAGGCAACCACACATTGATGTTTCTCTCCCTCACTTTCCCTTTCTCTATAAATAAATAAATATTTATTTAAAAAAGAGTTACTGTACATAACAGCTACTCAAACTGCTAAATGTACAGGTGAAAAAAGTGTTGAATGACCAAAAGTTTACAGCTGTCCTAAGGCAAACGTATATGTTAATTAATCATGATGACAACTATTGGCATGAAAACTTTCCTGAGAAGACATACTGTAAGTTTGGGGTCAAAAAAGGTGGGGAGGGGTAAATGCTTCTTGACCTAGGTTAACAAAGCTTTTTCAATAGTTCCAGTTATTAATAATGTTAATGACTATGGAGTGACCATAGTAGAAGATGCCATTAAGTGAGTGCTCACTGTATGCCAGCTCTCTGATATATCTAAGCCTTACTCCAATTCTACACAGAAGATATTTTCATCCCCACATCACAGAGGACATAACAAGCTCAGAAAGTTAAGCAACTCACCCCAATGCACAGAACCGGAAAACACTTACTTGGAGTTCAGTTATCTACATAAGCCTACCTTTTTCTGCATGATGGATGATACCACAATGGGTACCAAGACTAAGTAATGGGTCTTTTTGCTAACCAGACATCTTAGTCAAGGCTTCCTAGCTATTGTTTTTCTCTATGTCAGCATGCCCTATCCTCAATGCCACTCCAAACTTCAGTTCAGAATGTGACAAATGACTTACCCACTCTCTATGCTGAAAGAGATCCCTGGTAAAGCATAAACCCACTGACATCCACATTCTGTAGGCACCATCCCTGGGTGAAGAGTGTTCACTTAATCTGCCAGTTTTCAAGACCCTATTACAGGAAAATTTTCCCTATAGACTTCATTTGGGAAAGGAAAATTGTTCTAATGGGAGGAGGAGGAGGATCATGAGTCTGGAACAGCATCCTGTGTTTGTCACTGTAAACATAATCCTGAGAGGATGTCCCATCTTCTCTACTTCTTTCCAAGGCTGTTTCCATGATAGTGTGTCTTCAGAAGCTTTAATTGCCCTGGCCAGTGTGGCTCAGTAGACTGAGCACTGGCCTGCAAAACAAAGAGTCACTAGTTCGATTTCCAGTCAGGGCAACATGCTTGGGTTGTGGGCCTCATCCCCAGTAGCCCCAGCACGAGAGGCAACTACACACTGATGTTTCTCTCCCTCTCTTTCCCCCTCCCTTCCCCTAGCTCTAAAAATAGATAAATTAAAATTTTAAAAAGAAGCTTTTAATCTACCCCAAAATATTTTCCACATTTGAGCACTGTCTGTCCAGTTACTATAGAAAACAGATACTCCCTTGAGAAGGGAGAGTAAATGATGGCTGAAAAGAACTGAGAAGCAAGCATAGCTACAGTACACCAAAGTCCCACGAAAGATGGAGATACAAGGAAAAGAACTAAATTCCAAAGTCATCAACCAAGGTCTCCTGCTGAGGCTCCAAAACAATGCTTGCCCCCTTGCCTGTCACAGTTCAGGCACAAACTATACTCTGGGAGAGAAGAAGGGAGATGGAAAAGGCAGACCTTAACTACAAAAGTTAGCTCAGAACAACCTCTCATATATAGAAAAGATAAAAAAATATCATGTAGAGAGGCCTAGAGGGCAAGCTTAATATTAACCCTCGGGAAGGCTAAAATTGAAGGAGACGAGTGTTAATTCACTCATCCACTTTTCTGAGTTATGGTGAAGCCATTAGCAGCCCTAAATGAAGTCCCTTCCCTTGGGTCAAGGTAGAAGAAGAAGGGTGAGGCCTCAGTTCTTCTGTATTCACATATGAGGGTCACCACTATGATGCTTCTCATGCGGACCACTGATCTCACTTATCAGGGAGATCTGGCCTGGGAGATGGAAACTGAAGGATAAAGACCAGCAGACTGAAACATAAAGACTTGTATACCTCATTTCTGCCTCCATAGGGTCAAATTTAGGCCACTTATGCTTTTAATGCACATTCCCCAAAACTCCAGAGTTACTGAAAAGAACATGAATGGCCCACAAAATATCTCATTTGCCAAGCCCTTCCTCAAACCAGACACTGTGAAAAGAAAAACCCCTAGTGTCCCCACTTGTGGAGTGCAAGGTAGGTAAATGAGTTAGATAAACATTTACGTACCTTTAACAGTAACCCTTTAGTTGAGACGTTTAAAAAAAAACATTTATTCCTTTTTTTAAATCCCTCAAGTTGTTGAATTAGTTACCAATGTTTAAAAAGCTTGAGATCACACACACAGACATACACACACACACAACCAGTTAGTCTTTTGGAGACTGGAAGATCTGGCCACCCTGGACCCACATTCCTGCCAGGTGACAACAAGAGAGAGTGCAATAGCTGCTGTCTCCTTCAGAATAGAACACATTCTCACCACTTCTCTGCAGCCCTCAGCATCATCCTGGTCTCCCAGAATTATTAAACAAACAAAATTTTCTTCAAAAAAATCCACTTCAGTGCATGTGTAAATATTGGATATATTCATATCATTGCCTAGCCTAAATCAAAAAAAGAAGTGGTGGCGCCCTGGCTGGTGTAGTTCAGTGGACTGAGCACAGGCCTGCAAACCAAAGGATTGTGGCTTGATTCCCAGTCAGGGCACATGCCTAAGGTGCAGGCCAGTTCCCAGCAGGGGACACATGAGAGGCAACCACACATTGATATTTCTCTCCCTCTCTCCTTCCCTTCCCCTTTAAAGATAAATAAATAAAATTTAAAAGAAAAAAAAAAGAAGTGGTGGGAGAACCATACTCAAAATGGTGAAAAGGACTAAGGAAATAGCCTGAGGTACAGAGGTAAATCTGAATATAATGAATGATTTTCTATGAACATATAAATCACCAAAACTGAACCCAGAAAGAGATAATAAATGTAAGAAACTGTAATAATTAAAGTGCTGTACTCTAAAAAATATCAGGCTTAGGTAGTTTTATAGGGAAATTCTACCAAAATTTAAAGAAACATATCATTTCAAAACTATTTAAACAGACTAAAGAAAAAGATTTTAAATAAAGCTATAGAAATCACTAAAATAACTTGATAAAGATGGCATTAAGGTCTCGCTCCCCCGCTGCCTGGCCCAGCGGATCCACTACCGACGAATCGGCCCTGCTTGTGTGCACCATGTCTGGTTCCTTCAGTGTCATGTCACCGCTATGAAGAAGGTGGTTCAACAGCTCCGGCTGGAGGCTGGGCTCAACCGAGTGTAGGTTTCCCAGGCAGCTGCAGATTTGAAACAGTTCTGTCTGCAGAATGCTCAACATGACCCCTTGCTGACTGGAGTATCTTCAAGTACCAACCCCTTCAGACCCCAGAAAGTCTGTTCCTTTTTGTAGTGAAATGAATCTTTAAAGATGTTCTAAACCACTTTTCATGAACTACTGAATATTTGAAGAGAGCTAAATTTGAAGCCTGTACAAATAGCTTATCCCTGTAACACATGCCACACTATTCAAACTTCTGCTTTTGTCAGTCCTTAACATCTACCTCTCTGAATTTTCATGAATTTCTATTTCACAAGGATGATTTATTTTATATATACTGGCAGCAGCATACAAATAAATACTTAGTATAAAAAAAAAGATGGCATTGAAAAAGAAAATTAGCCCTGCCTGGTGTGGCTCAGTGGTTGAGTGCTGGCCTGTAAATCAACGAGTTGCCAGTTTGATTCCCAGACTAGGGCACATGCCTGGGTTGCAGGCCAGGTCCCCAGTAGGGGACATAGGAGAGGCAATCAGACATTGATGTTTCTCCCCCTCTGTCTCCTTCCCTTCCCCTCCATCTATAAATAAGAAAAAGAAAGAAAAAAAGAAAATTAAAGACTAGCCTCACAAATACTGGTGTTAAATTGCCAAGTAAATTCAATAGAATGTAACTGACTACATAGTAACAGAGTTATTACTGTTGATTCAGTAATGATGATTCTGTAGTACGAAGTCTATTACTATAACTGAGGTCAAGGGAGAAAATCTATATGATTTCATAGATGCTAAAACATCATTTGATACAACTCAACAAACCACTAAAAGCATTCTTTTTAAAGTCAGGAATAAGACAAAGGTACCCAGTACCATCCCTATTATTTAACTTTGTTCTGGAAATACAATGCAGCAAAAAAAGAGAAATATAAATTAGAAAACAAGGGGAAAAATTCTTATTATTTACAACCAACAAAGTAATATACCTGGAAAATCCAAGAGCATCAACAGCAAAAACTATTATAAATTAAGATTATATAAATTGCTAATTATAAGATTATTAAATATAACCAATAAGAATATGTAATATAAGACAGGATCCTATTTTAAAACACAACAAAAAATAAAACAACTAGGAATAAACTTAACAACTTAAGACATTTCTGAGACAATTGGGGAGGTGTATGTAGATTGGATATTAAATATTAATTAGATAAGTTATTAATTTTGATAAATATGATAATAGCATTGGGGTTATATATTTCAGAAAGTCCATATTTGTTCAAGACATACCAGGAAATATTAACAGATGAAATCATTTATCTCAAAAGTCTAGTCTCCCACACTGTAAAAAAATGGAGGGGGGGATGGAACAGATGATTCAAGATAGGCAAAATATGGAAAACTGTTGAAATGAAGTGACTGATACATGGAGGTTCATTATCCTCTTCTCTGTATTTGCATATTTGGAAAGGTACACAATAGAGAGTTAAAATAGTCCTGGCTGGCGTGGCTCAGTGGATTGAGTGCTAGTGTGCAAACCGAAAGGTTGCTACTTTGATCCTGCCAGGACACATGACTAGGTTGCAGGTCAGGGTCCCAGTCAGGGGTATGCAAGAGAGAACCTATTGATGTTTCTCTCCCTCTATTTCTTTCCTCCCTTCCTCTCTCTCTAAAAGTAAATAACTAATTTTTTTTTAAAGAAAGAAATGTGCTGGAAGACCCCAAACAAAGATGGGTTTTGAAAGATATAAATAATCCTAAGGGCATATAATAGTTTATAAAAGCACAGAAAAATTGCCACCTCACAATGAAGAAATACAAATTAAAGCTACAAATCAGATGTCATTTTCATCAATCAAATAGAAAAGATTAAATATCTGATACTATTCAATATTTGGGGAGGCAGCTGACATTGCTGGAGGAAATTACAAATCACCACAACTTCTTTGGAGGGTATTTTGGCATTACCTTTCAAAGTTAACACATACCTCTTGGTCCAGCAATTCCAATTCTAGAAATTTATCATAGTTATTCATTCAATAAATATTTTCTCCCACCTACTATATTTCAGGAAATATTATATTGAAAAGTAGAGGTGGAAAAAACAATGTCCCTTCTCTCATGGTGCTTCTATTCATGTGGGCAAGAAGACAACCCATAAAGCAAATCAAGTCAGGTAAGGGATAAATGCAATGAAGAAAAAAAATAAACAGAACAAGGGGTTAGGGGTGGCATGAAGGCTATTTTGGATATGCTGGTCTGGGAAGGCCTCTCTGAGGATGTGACATTTGAGCAGAGACCTGGATACAGGAGAAAACAAAGCAAGAGAATGCCCAGGAGAATTACAGGCAATAGGAAAGGAAACCATGGTATGACATATAAATTTGGCCTTTTTGCCCTTTACTTTTCTTTTTATTATACTAACAGTCTTTTGTTTATCCAATGGATATGAACACCACTTGAATGTCTCTCTTTGTCCCCCATACAAAAATAAAAAAAAAAAATCAAATCCTTTTAATACAGTACATCTTTCAAGGAAGTTGTCAGGCCAGCATTATTTCTCCAAACATTACTGTGCATCACAAGTTGATTTTCTTTAAAGGAAGAAAATTTCCCAATCTTTCTAAGTGTTATGCCAAGCTTGTTAGTAAAAGTGCACTAAAGGTCATAATTTTTTAAAGATTTTATTTATTTATCTTTAGAGGGGAAGGGAAGGAGAGAAGGAGAGAAATATCAATGTGTGGTTGCCTCTCGTGAGTCCCCTGCTGGGAACTGGGCTGCAATCCGGGCATATGCCCTGACTGGGAATCAAACCCCGCGATCCTGTGGTTCACAGGTCCGCGCTCAATCCACTGAGCTACACCAGCCAGGGCGGTCATCATAATTTTTTAATGCAGATAAACCTTTCCACAGAAAAGATAAGACATTAGTTTCACAAAAGATATCAGTTGCTAGACAATTTTATACAAAACCAAAAATAGTGTTGGGCCTTGCCCTTCTGGGAGGCACTTTAAAAAATATTCTCATTTACTCAAATATTCATATTTTAAATTTAATGATCTTTTAGACAATAGATATTTTAGGGTTAAGACAAATGATTTCTCGACATTACGAAGATTTCCAAGGAGACAACTCAAGTGGACAAACTTCAAGCACCATGAGCCAACCCCAGAGGAAACTACAGGTTTCCCTCCAAAAGTTGAGGATGCGGTGCACCCTTTCTTTCCCTTGGACACAAGCAGCCCATGTAACTTTTCCCCAAAGGTCTGGCAATTCTGAGCAAACAATACCACTTCTGCCATCCAGAAGTTACCCTAGAAGAATTCCCGAAATGAGAAACCCGGTACCGGTCAGCTTCGATACAAGCCAACCTAGTGAGAGGGGCACTGGGTTGGTTCCAACGCAGAGGATTTGCGTAGAGTCAGAGCTCTCTGGATCTGGCGCCCACTCCCACCCTATCCCCCTACTCTCCCACGCGGAGTCGTGATTTCCCAGCCGCTCTAAGTCCCTGTGAGACGCTCGTCCAGCCCAGTGCTTTCCCTGGTAAGCTCATACAGGCTCACCAGGGAAAGCGTAGGAGGGGCTCGATTTGGAGTGCTGAGAGGGGGAGCAGAAAGGCACACCAGGGTTGTGAGGGGGCAGGCAGGGGTGCGGGTAGGGACCTGCGGAAGGGATGCGGGGGTCAGAGACAAGAGAGGGGAGGGCGTGCAGAGGTCGGAAGAGGACTCCGGAAGAATGGCGGGTAGGTGTGGGACACTCCCGCAAGCAGGAAACTTACGGACAGTGTGGGAGGTTTAGGGGTGGCTTGCGGGCCAGGTTGCCCCTCACCTCACCTGCCTAGCGCTCGTTTCATTCCCTCGTCCGCAGTGCAGCGCGGCTCAGTGGGCCCCTTGCCCGCCAGGCGCAAATTGCGCTTCAGGCGGCAGTCTGCGTCCAGCACCGCGGCAGTCGAGCCCGGGGAGGGCGAGTCCAAGGGGACGCAGCGTTCATGCTTGACGGCGACGGCGTCGGTCCGCTTCCTCATCCCGCGGCCAACAAGGCCGGCCACCCAAGGAGCCCCTTGGCCGTGTCCACGCCGCTCTCGCCGCAGTCGCCGCAGTTCAGAGACGACAACTCCTGGAAGCCGCTAACCCTCACATTGCAGCCCCAAGCCAGGGGAGCTACGAACACCCGCAGGCCAATCAGCGTCCGCCTCTGCCCTAGCTCCTCCTGGAGTGCACCCAGAACCCCCGGCGCCGAACGGAAGCCATCTTGGAGAAGGGAGGGCATAACCACACTAGCGTTACGGTCAGGGCAAGGCTAAGCGGCTGACTCTCTGTGAGGTCTGGGCTTCTTCCTGGGTTGAGGGTCTCCTGTGCCTGCGTACTCATCGTTATCTCACAGATCAGTGGCCTGAACCGGAAAGGAAGCTGCCCAGGAAGTGAGTGCCCATCGAGGGCTACAGTGGAAAGTTGTTTCCCTTTACTCTCACCCCAGGCTTTCTGACTTTCCCCTAAGGCTCGTCCACGTAGGAAACGTTCAAACCTGTAAAGAATTGTGGAGTTTATTTGAGCCAACCTGACAATTGCCGGGTAGCAAAACCTCAAAAAGTTAAGAAAATGCTCCAAAGAATGACAGTTATGCACCTTGTTTTATACATTACAGCCAAAGGAGAAAATGTAAGTAGGTTACATGTAATCAATTGGTGATTAAAGAGAAAGGCGAAAGCAAACTGGGGTAAACCGCTGGTTTTGGATAAAAGAAAATATGGTAGACACATACTTCTTTTACGCAGGTGAATACAGGATAGCTAATAATCAATAGTAATAATGAAGGAATTTGTGATCTCCCCAGATCGGTGCCTTTGCTTTCACGGGTCCGAAAAAAAGGAAATTATTCTGACATTCCAAAGGTATGTTATCTTAAATGAAGAAACTAGACACTATCAGTTAAGCTAAAAGATTTACTTTTGATGGGGAAGATTCTAGCCTATGACATGACTCCTGTTTTTAGTTTTAATTTCATACCATCCTATGTGGTTACTTAGGACTCTGAGTTTATAAAGCCATCACCCAGGCTTCACCTGAGCCTGTCAGGTTTATGTGTGGCCCATTTCTGTCTACATGCTGGAAACCCAATCTTGATCAACCCCCCGGAAATGTCCATATGGAGGTTTATAAAAACAAAAAGAGCCCTGGCTGGTCTGGCTCAGCAGATTGAGTGTGTCATCCGTCAGCCTATGAACCAAAATGTTACTGGTTGGATTCCCAGTCAGGGCCCATGCCTGGGTTTGTGGGCTAGGTCCCCAGTTGGCATGTGAGAGGTACCCAATTGATGTATCTCTCACACATCAATGTCTCTCCCTCTCTTTCTCACTTCCTTCCCTCTCTCTTAATAAATAAAATCTTTAAAAAAAGAAAAAGTAACAAATCACAATTCTTTTCTAATGATTTATAATTATTCTCCCACCAGGACTAATTTAACTCATCCTAAAAAGAGAAGAGAAAATAAGAGCATTTTCACAAATTTAGTTTCATAACTTTGACTTTTTAAAAAAAATGTGGGACTATTGTTATTTTACAAATGCTGTACAATCAAGAGGTTTGCTTATTTATCTCAAAGTAATTTTTGGAATTTCAACATTTGTGTCAGTAAAAACTATTGGCAACTGATAATTTAAGATCAATTAGAAATATCTTAAGGAATTCAATAGCTCCTTATATTAGCTTTGTAGTAATACTTAGAAATTGTGAAACAGTTTAATTGACCATATTACTAAATACCACAACTAACATTCATATTTGTTCAAACACACTTTTGGAATTTAACTGGTGAATTCTTTAAAGTGATGTAGAAACCCCATACTGGGGTTTGGGAATCCAGCAACTAAACTGTAAATAATTTTTTTTTATTCTAATACTCACTGAATCCTATTTAATGGAAAAATAAAAAAGCTAGGAGTAGGGGCTAGAAAGAAGAGATTGTGTCCTTTTTGCTGATACTAGGCGTTGCCTATCTAGTCCTCAACTCTTGGTCCACACTAACTTCCTGAGTGGTCTTATCCAGGTTTTAAAAAACAACCCCAAATGGTGACACCTACATTTGTATCTCTAGTTAATATTCTACAGGCACCTTAAATTATGTTCAAAGCTGAGCTCCCAACTCTTCTTCCACCCTCAGTTCCATCCATAACTTTTTCCACTTCAGGTTGGGGTGGCAATGGGGATGATGAGGCCATCATTGCAGTTCCTCAGGTTAAACCCTGGGGCCATCCTTGATTCCTCCCTTCTTTTGCTACAGCAGGTATATCCCCAAGCCTTGTTGGATCTCATTTCAAAATCTGTCCAGGATCCACTCACTTCTTACCATCTTCACCAAATTGCCATCATTTCTCACCTGGTCTATTTTAGGAGCCTAAGTGGTCTCTTGGGTCTCCTGGCCCCACTTTTGCCTTACTTCTGTCTACTTACCTCAGCTTTTTCAGAGGTCTTTTAAAAAATCTAGATCCAGATCTGTCACTTCTTTGCTCAAAACTTCAATGGTTCTCTTATCCCTCTGGAAATAAAACCAAGAGCTTCGGAAAGAGCCTCTAGCCCTCAATCTGATCTCAGCCACTAACCTCTTCCTCACTCACTCTGTTCCAACATCATTGCCTCCTTGCTGATACAGAGGCCCCCAGGAAGGGTGTGGGCAGCATGTGTGCCAGCCATCACATAACCTTCCTTGGGGCCTTTGCACTGGATTCTTAATGCCTGGAATTTTCCACCCTCCTAATGGCACCATATCCATGGCTTATTCCTTTCCTACTTCAGGTCTGTGCCTTCTCTAAACATTAACTCAAAACCCTCAGGCCCTCTCACCATCACTCTGTTCTCCCTCTTTGACATAATTTTTAATGCTTTTCACTAATATATTCATCAATGTATTTCTACTTGTGTGTTGCTGCTTTCCCACACCAGAACGTAGACTAGAGCAAGGACTTTGTTTACTGCTTTATATTCAGTGTCTAGAACAATATCAACTACATAGTAGACTTCATAAATATTTGCTGAAAGAATAAAGAATCATCACAGCCCCTCAGAAGTGGATACTATTGTTCTCACTTTATAGGTGAGGAAGTGAATTTCAGGTTTGGGGTTCAAAATTAAAAAGGTTTATAGCAAAGGAAAGCTGTGGATGCTGTTGACCTTTGGATCCATATCCTGTAGTATGGGTCAATGTAGAGCTGTGTATTTAATGAAAATACTTAGCTAAATGTCTCTTCCCATACTTACTTCTCTGATCACACATCCACTGTATATTTGCAAAAGAGGACCCAGTTTGTCAGGTTAGCTAGAATGAATCCAAGTAATGCTACTATTTTTTAAGTGGCATTTTAAAAAATAACCACAAAAAATGAATTTCCTATAACAGTAATCACTACCTTTTACTCTATATGTTTAATTTCCCTTCCATGAAAATTTCCATAATCATGTAAGGAAGAATATGGCTTTGTGAATTGGTATTAATCTAGGGAACTTTTTCCTCTCTGTAGACCTTGTGACTAGAGCTATTTTACAAATATTTTTAAGTGACTACTTTAACATCAATGGTGGAACTGTGGAGTTGAAAGCTTAGATACAGGGTCTGCGAGACCTTAGGCAAATTATCTAACTTCCGTTTTCTAATCAGTACCAAGAGTCTTAAAAACAACCTTAGGGTTGGTTAATCCTGATCATTAAATGAAATATGTCATAGTCCCTACCACCCAGAAGATGCTCAATAAAAGCTGGTTTCCCTATTGTATAAAAACACTTACGCTACAAAACTAAACAAACGAAACGCTGCATCCTAATGTTAATGCGCATAGAATTTCTCGGCTTTTCTTCTTAACCTTGGAGTGCACACCTCTTTGAACCTAAAAGAAAATGAATGAATCACATGGAAAAAGGAAGTTGACAAACGTGCATTTATGTTGCGCTATGCGACGCGCAAAGTTGATAGTTTAGCCGCCTGGTAATAAAAAACGCATCAGCTCAGTTTACAGGCTCCAACGGAGACCTGTCAATTCTCCCTTAGTTGCCGGGGCTTACCCTAGGGAAGAACACCTTCACTTCTATCCGGAAGTGAGCAGTGAAGGTTGATGTCCTTTTACAGACGCCGTAGAACCGGAGACCCAGAGGCGTGTTCCTATTGGCTGGGAGTGTTTGGCGCCAAAGTGCAGTGCTGGGGCGGAGGATAATCCAGGGCTCTAAGAGCCGGTACCGTAGAACCGGAGAGTTGCGGAGTGAGGCCTACCACACTGGAGTTCGAGCGGGTGGTTGAGAAGGCCACGGGACTGGGTTACCTCCGCCATGTTCTGCAACAGAGCCACGGAGATGGTCCGCGAGTTGCACCGCGCACCCCAAGGGCAGCTGCTGGCATTCGATGTGAGGAGGAAGGGGGGAACCGTGTAGACTGGATGGGCGTGTTGGGGTCTGGCCTGAGAGCTGAGAGGGGCGGCGCCCTCTGGGTTTTCTCTTACCCTTCCCCTGGAGGGTTTACTTTCTCAGGGAGTCAACTCCAGAGTCAGGCACAAAATTTTGGAACCAGGCCTAAGTATAGGAAGAAAAAAAGATTTTGTGCCTACGTCACTCAAAAATTAGGTGCATTTCTTTATATATTTACGTTAGTGTCTTCTCTTCTATAACTTTATTGCTGTTCCTTTGCTTAACCACACATTTTTTCTGTTGCTTATGATGTGTACTCCGACAAAAGCTAGGCCTCTGGAGCCAGGCTGGCGATTCTGGCTCTGTTGTGTTATTTTGGGTCAGTTACTCAGACTTTCTGTTTGCTCGATTTTCTGCAAAATTGGGACAATGATAATAATAGTACCCTATTCTTATTGTAGTGAGGGCTCAGTGAGAAGGTGTACCTCAGGCTCTCTGAACAACACTTCACACAGTAATGACTAAGCTTTTTTACCAGTGCTGCTGCTACTAATCACTGTTATGATTTTTTCTTATTTTTCTTGTTATTACCCCAATGAGCGTGTTAAACACTTGACCTGCATTATTTCTTGTCCTCGTCAATAATCCTATGAGGTTTAAACTGTTGTTTTCCATTTTTTCCAGCCGTATATATGGAGACTTGGAGAGATTATGGTGACAGCCACTAACAAGTAAAGCTAAGGGTTTAAACACTGGTAGTCTGGCTTCAGACCAGCACTCTAAATTCTTTATGAGACTACATTTCTTATAGGCACCCATTATGTGGTTGCCAGGACACATTCTGCTGGAAGAGAGGCATGAAATAAGTAATACTGTGTTCGCCAGGAAGTTCATTTCTTTTTTTCAGTAAGATGGCTCTAGTGACAGTTGTCTTTAACTTCATCTGAAACAATTTTGTTAGATTGGATTGTGACAGCTTTTGTATCAGTGTACATTAAAAAAAACTGTCAAAATTGGTGAATTTTTATGTAGCCACTTTAATACTGAGCATGGAAGAAACTATGCAACATTTTCAGCAAATTATGCTTTATTATTTCAAGAAAGGTAAAAACAACTGAAATGCAAAAAAAGATTTGTGGAGTATATGGAGAAGGTGCTGTGACTGAACTTGTGAAAGTAGCTTTCCAAGTACCGTGTTGTAGATTTCTTGCTGAACAATGCTTCACAGTTGGGTAGACTAGTTGAAGTTTATAGCAGTCAAATTGAGGCATTAATTGAGAACCATTAGCGTTATACCACACGGGAGATAGCTGATATACTCAAAATATCCAAATCAATAAAGTTATTAGTGAAAATTAGAAATATGCCTTTTATTTTATGGAAAAATCGTTGGTCAACCCTGTAGAATGCAACGTGTAAAGTCATACCAAGGAAGTGTGAAAGAGGAACACAAAAGAAAAATCCATCGTGAGCTGAGGTAGATGAGAAGGCTTTTGAGCCATGCCTAGATAGATAAGGTCACCACCCTGAGAAGGGAGTTTGGAAAGGAAGTGAGGCATCCCAAGCCAAAGAATATAGCAGACCTCAGAGACACATGGTCACATAGGAAGGGTGGCTAATGGTGTGTGTGGAGACTTAAGAAGGTAGGTTCTAGGTCTAAGGGAGTTTTGGTATTCACTCATAGGGCATTTGGAAACTGGTAAAGGATTTTAGGCAAGGGAGCGATTAGGTAATTTTTTGTTTTTTGAGGCTATCTATGGCATCACTGTGGGGAATGGATTGGAAAGAAGAAAGAATGGAGGCAGAGAGATGGTTATGGTTGGTCATAAAGGACCAGGTAAGAGATTTGTGTGCTCCAAACTGTCCAGTTGGTGGTCCCTGAAATCAGTATTTGGGTTTTAGTAACTTGAGACAAATTAGACTTACAATTATTAGAATAGGAGTGGAGATGGGGTGGGTAACAAATGAGGGGAAGGGATTAGAGCATCTCGAGAAACTTCTCAGGTAGCTGAGTAAATAACTTTGAAGTTCAGAAGGGGGAGTGTTTTGGGGAAGGTGAGTTTTGTTTTGAAGATTAAAGAGGACCTAGTCTGAATATTAGCTCATTTTGCAGATGAGGAAACAGCCAAGAAAAATTATGGATCAAGTGAAGGGAATTGTCTGAACTTGCAGTATACTGGAGGAAGAGCCTCACTTTAAAAAAAATTTTTTTAAATATATTTTATTGATTATGCTATTACAGTTGCCCCATGTCCCCCACTTCATTCCTCTCCACCCTGCACACCCTCTCCCACCAACATTGCCCCCCTTTAGTTCATGTCCATGTGTCATAAATTCTTTAGCTTCTACATTTCCCATACTATTCTTGCCTTCCCTCTATTTCCTACCTACTGTCTATGCTACTTATTCTCTGTACCTTTTCCCCCTCTCTCCTCCTTCCACTTCCGTTGCTAACCCTCCATGTGATCTCCATTTCTGTGGTTCTGTTCCTGTTCTAGTTTGCTTCGTTTGCTTATGTTTTAGGTGTGGTTGTTAATAACTGAGATTGCTGTCATTTTATTGTTCATATTTTTTATCTTCTTTTTCTTAGATAATCCCTTTAATATTTCATATAATAAAGGCTTGGTGATGATGAACTCCTTTAACTAGACCTTATCTGAGAAGCACTTCATCACATTCTAAATGAAAGCTTTGCTACATAGAACATTCTTGGATGTAGGTCCTTGCCTTTCATGATTTGGAATACTTCTTTCCAGCCCCTTCGTGCCTGTAAGGTCTCTTTTGAGAAATCAGCTGACAGTCTTATGGGCACTCCTTCATAGTTGACTATCCTGTTATCTCTTGCTACTTCTAGGATTCTCTCCTTCATTTTCATCTTGGCTAATGTAATTATGATGTGCCTTGGTGTGTTCCTCTTGGGTCCACCTTCTTTGAGACTGTGAGCTTCCTGGACTTCCTGGAAGTCTATTTCCTTTGCCAGATTGGGGAAGTTCTCCTTTATTATTTGTTCAGGTAACTTTTCCACTTGTTGCTCTTCCTCTTCCCCTCTGGTACCCTTATTCGAATGTTGGAACGTTTAAAGATGTCCTGGAGGTTCCTAAGCCTCTCCTCATTTTTTTGAATTCTGGTTTCTTCATTCTTTTCTGTTTGGTTGTTTCTTCCTTCTGGTCCAAGTGTTGATTTGAGTCCCAGTTTTCTTCCCATCACTATTGGTTCCCTGTGCATTTTCCTTCATTTCACTTAGTGTAGCCTTCATTTGTTTATCAAATTTATGACCAAAATCAACATTCTGTGAGCATCCTGATCACCAGTGTTTTGAACTGTGCATCTGATAGGTTGGCTATCTCTTAGTCACTTAGTTATATTTGCTCTGGGGCTTTGATCTGTTCTTCCATTTGGGCCATTTTTTTTGTTTTGTTGCACCTGTTAGGTAGTGAGGGGCAGGCCTTAGGTGTTCACCTGGGCACGTCAACCCTGTCACTGGGTTGTGACTCAGTATGTGGGGGCGTGGTCAGAGAGGGAACAATGGTACTTGCTCTTCTCTCTCTTGGATTTCAATCCCTTCTGCTCCTTCCCACAAGCACATTGGGCCCTTCTGGTGTTGGGTCTGGGATGGGTTGGCTTGTGTACATTCTAGGACCCTGTGGGTTTCTCTAACGAACTCCCCTGTGAGGCTATGAGTCTCTCCTGGAACCTTAACCCCCCACGTGTTTTCCGTCATTACTTTTAGGCTTTATTTCCCGGCACTGGAGCCTTGGGTTGCACAGTCTGTCTTGCTGCCCGTCTTCGCCAGGTTTATATGCACATGAATGTGTGACTGCAGTCTGCCAGCCACCTCCTGTGTGCCATGGCTTTTTCCTGCCGTGACCCCTCTCTGCAGGGGCCGACTCTGCCCCTCTTACCAGTCGGGATGAATGGTTGTCACACTTCTGTACAGTTCAATTTTGTCAATTCTGGATGCTTTTTTGTTCCTAAGTTTTTTGTTGTCCTTAATTTTGGTTGTGCGAGGAGGCAGTGTGTCTACCTCTATCTTGGCCAGAGGTCTCGGAGCCTCACTTTTAACACAGGTGTACATTCCAGTCTGCTGTTTTAACTTCAGGACAAAAGTGAGGAAACAGCAGTGGGAAGTTCAGTAGAGATGATGAAATGCAGAGGTGTGTAGGTTAAGTGTTGCTTTACTACTTCTGGTGAGCGGGACTTAGAAGTTGTGAAATCACTTTCTCTTCTATGTCTCAGTTTGGTGGAAAACCCTTTGAACCTTCTGTTGGATTCATGTCTTCTACTGACAAACCCACCTTTTTCAGGTGACTCAGCAGCCTGGGAAGACTCAACCCTGCTGAAGCTTGTCACTCTGACATAGATGAGCAGGGTCAAACCAAGAATTGGTCTTATGATCTGAGGGCCAATAGGCCCATGACTTTGAAGAACCATCATTTTGAGTGAGATAATAGTCAGTGTATGTAAGTGCAGGGACTCTGTCTTCTTCATTCCAGAATGTCTCATGGTTAGGTGCTGTGTTTAGTACTTTGAAATGGTTAACCACTTCCTATATTTAGAACTGGTGAGTTTTAAGGGAAATGATCTTGGACTCCCAGGGATTTACAGCCTGAAGTGGGGGCACAAAATGAATTCAGTTCCCACTATAGATCTAAATCTGAAAGATAGTGTATTTTTACAAAATTATTTTACACTTGTCTTTTGTGTACCTGAAGATCTATTAAGAGTTTAAATTAGTTCTTAAAAATAATATTTGCTGATAAAAAGTACATTTAACTGAATTCTAATTAAGTTTTTTCATTATCTTTTTTGAACCAGCTGATGAAAGGGAAGGTAGAAATCATGCTTACATTTTTCATCAGGAATTTCATCTTTTTCTGTATTTGAGCAGGGTTAATTAGGTGATTTGTAATTGTACCAGTGACGCCAAAGCATTTTTGCTAACGCATATATTTTGGTCCGAAAAGTAGAATGGGAAAATAGATCAGTCACCTATTTTTAGATTGTTGACAGACCTATTGTGTAACATTTATGAATTTTAGAATACTAATCTTTTTATACTTCCAAGTACATTTTCAAATTTTGAAAAAATTTGCCCCAGGGTAGATAATAGAAAAACTTCTTTGACCTTTCTATTCTTGCAGTACAAACCAAAACACTGTCTTTTTTTCTTATAGTAACCATTAAGATCATTTTTCAGTAAGTAATGAATTATGTATTTTTGTCATGCTTTATTTCTTCTATAGGACTATTGATTTTTTTTGCCATCAGTTTATTGAAGTATAATTTATATACAACAAAATGTACATTTTAACACATTTTTGAGTTTTGCCAAATATATACATCCTTATAGCCAGCACCCCAATCAAGATTTCTGTCACCTGCCCTGTGCTGGTATGGCTCATGGGATTGAATGCTGGTCTGTGAATGGAAAGGTCACCAGTTCGATTCCTGGTCAAGGCACATGCCTGGGTTGTGGGCCAGGTCTCTGGTTAGAGGCCTGCAAGAAGCAACTAACTGATGTTTCTCTCCCTCTCTTTCTCTTTCCCTTCCCCTCTGAAAAAAAACTTTTTAAAAAGTCTTAAAAAAAGATTTCTGTCACCCCAAGGTTTCCTTTTTTCCCCTTTGTAGCTACCTCCCACCTGTAACCTTAGGCAACCATAGATGCACTTTTTCGTAACTCCACATTATATTGGTCTTTACATATTTCTGCATTCAGTGTGCCATGAGTTGCAAACTTCTATAAAAGGCCAGTTGGAATCATACAGTATGTATTCCTTTGTATCTCACTTATTTTGTTCAGTACATTATATTCGAAATTGTCTTAATCAGTGTGTTGGTTGTATAATCAGTCATACTCTTTATTGTTTTTTTCCTGATTTTAAAAAAAGATTTTATTGTAGAGAGGGAGAGAAACATCAATGTGTGGTTGCACTCTTGCAGCACCTACTAGGGACCTGGCTGGCAACCCAGGCATGTGCCCTGACTGGGAATAGAACCAATGTCCCTTTGGTTCGCAGGCCCACACTTAATCCACTGAGCCATGCCAGCCAGGGCTGTTTCTACTTTTTAGCTATTGTGAATAATGCTGCTTTGAAGATTTGTGTACATGTTTTTTAAGAACATATATTTTTAATTATCTTGAGTATATATTTAGGAGTGAATTGCTAGATAATAGGCAATATGTTAATCTTTTTGAGGAACCATTAGACTTTTCCACAGCGCTATACTATTTTACATTCTTACCTGCAAAGTATGAAGGTTCCAATTTCTCTCCATTCTCACCAACACTTATAGTCAGTATGAAAGGACTATTGCTTTCTAACCAGATACGTAAATCAAAGATAAACACAGTATAGACAGATTATTGCTACTGACTTGGTGAGGGAAATTAATGAATGTGGATCAATACCATTTTGTATGTTCTAGGAGGATGGACTCAGGCAGATTCTGGAGGAGATGAAAACTTTATATGAACAAAACCAGTCTGATGTGTAAGTTTTGATAAGATTCATACTTTAAAAATGTTTAAAAACAGCCCTGGCTGGCGTAGCTCAGTGGATTGAGCGCGGGCCTGTGAACCAGAGGATCGCGGTTCGATTCCCAGTCAGGGCACATGCCTGGCTTGCAAGCCGGTTCCTTGCAGGCTAACTACCAGCAGGGGATGCACAAAAGGCAACCATACATTGATGTTTCTCTCCCTCTCTCCTTCCCCTCTAAAAATAAATAAATAAAATCTTTAAAAAAAAATGTTTAAAAACTGATACTGAAATCAGATAATCTTACATCAGTTTTTGGATTTTTTTTTCTGTTTTTTAAATTCTCTGTGAGCATGATTATACTCTAGGTGTACAGAACCGAAGGGATTGTGATGATCATGGTTATATCTATGGGGATTCAAGTAGCACTTGGCATATGGAAGACGCTAAGTAAACATTTGTCATTTGACTGATATGACTTGAAAGATATTAGGGTAGACCTAAAAGATGAGACATAGCAAATAAAAACCCTAATAAAGTGAAATATATAATTTCCACTGCTTGTTTTCATTTATGTGTACCTTAGTGCATTGATGACAGAATGGGCAATATGCAAATTTAGCAGGAGCAGTCGTGATTTCCAATAGCTTGAATGGAGTTTGAGTACTAGTGCTACAAAAGTATACAGGTTGGAGGTGAGAGAGCTCTAGATTTATAAAATATTTAGAGCTAGGCATAGTAGTTGACACAATGGAGAATTTGAGCTGTATACCAAACTTCATAGATCCCTGTGATTTGGTGAAAAGTAAGACACAAAGGAGTCTTACAGACACCAACTTCTAGATCATAGAAGGTATTCGGGTCTCAGCCTAGAGAGAAGTTACTCTAAATTCTCTAGAAGTCAACCTAGAGAGAAGATCTGTGACATGAGGTTTCATCTTTGGCCTTATAAGGCGCAATGTTTTTATCAGTTACTTGGATATAGAACTCAGTATGCTAATAAAATTGATGGAGCTTACAGAACAACAGGAACATTTTCAACTAGTGTTTAAAGGTGGATACAGAAAAGTATATAGATGGAATGTGAGGACATGAACCACATCAGGTTTGTGGTAAATGTAAGGCAAAATGTAAAGTCCTAAACTCAATGTATCCATTCAGTTAACAAATGTGGACTAAACAATTATGTGCTGATAAATGGCTCTGGTATTTTAATTGTAAACACAGTAGTCAAAATTTCTGTTACTTTCTGGCCTTCACAGTCTAATGCACAATACAGATAGACCAAATTGGGATTCATGCTATAAAGAAACACAATAGCATGCTAGGACAGAGAATAATGAAGCTGTAACTAGATTGAGGAATCAGCAAGTTCTCTCCAGGGAAGGGAGATGTCAGCTGAAGCCTGAAGGAGAATCAGGTTTTTAACAAGGCAGTAATTGTGGACAGAGAGCATTCTTGGTGGAAGGAACAGCATACACAAATTCCCTGAGTCATGAAAGAGGGTGGGATGCTCAGGGAAACTATCACTCACAGAAGGTCAGTGTGACTGAAGCTTAGTAAGCAGCCAAAGTGTGACACCAGCTAAGATTTTTTTAATGTGTGGAGCAGGTGGTGTCACATTGAAGTTTTAAATGATCACACGGTCTACTGTGTGGAGAGTGGATGGAGGAGTTGAGGGGAGAGGGAGGCATGCTGGTCATACAGGTGACAGCAGAGATGACTTGGACTAGCTAAAAAGTGAACAGAGAGGTGGCTTATGAGGCCTTAGCCAGTAAGGGAAGGATTTTCCTATATTCCCTGTATTTGTAGTCTTTGCAAATTCATAATCCAAAGTTTTGTTTCCTATCCTCCTACTTTCTTTCTAGGGGGGCAATCGCTATTACCAATTTCTGATTAAAATGATTTGTCAAAAGAAATGTATTTAATATATATTAAATGAAAAATCTATTTCTTTTAAATTACTCATGTGCAAATGTGAATTTTTTAGGAAGTCCTTATGTACTTAATAAAGTACTCTGATGTTATGTTAGGTGCATTTTATTTGTACTACTATTTTATAGTTCAGAGCACATTGCAAACAATGGAGAATAAATCTGACTTTCACAGAGGGGCAGAAGTATGCAGACTATATCTAAATGGCATGATTGTGTGAGACATGTATTTTTTAGGGCCTTCAACATGCACTCCATGAAGCAAATCTTTTTATACTTACCTGGCTTCATTTTGGGTTTGTTGGGGTTTTGTTTTTTTTTTGCCTTTTTTAAAGGTTTTATTTATTTTTAGAGAGAGGGGAAAGGAGGGAGAAAGAGAGAGAAATAGTAATGTATGGTTGCCTCTTGCACACCTCTGACTGGGGACCTGGCCCACAACCCAGGCATGTGCCCTGACTGGGAATTGAATCAGCCACCCTTTGATTCACAGGTTGGCACTCAATCCACTGAGCCACACCAGCCAGGTATTACCTGGTTTCTTTTAAAACTCCCAAGTAGATTTTTATTTTTTTTCTGTATATTTGGCTTAGTTTTCCCCCCAATTTTTAAAATAGTAATAAAATATGCATAACATAAAATTTGCCATCTTAACCAGTATTAAACATCTAAACCATCTTAAACATCTAAATGTACAGTTTAGTAGTATTAAATACATTCATATGTTGTGCAACTATTACCACCATCCATCTTTATAACTTCTCATCTTGTTATACTGACACTCTATACCCAGTAAATAATTGTACATTTAGTTTTAAAATGTTTAATATCTAAGGGCATTTATAGGGTAGAATCAAAATTGTCTTTCTGTGTGAAGAATACTGAAGTATAGTACATATATATTTGTTGAAGATCAACAAATATTTCTTGGATGAGTGAAGTACCATTTCAACTTGTATTTTCTACTTTATTATAATGAGGAGTACTGCACAGAATAAAAACATGATACAGGACCATAATCTAAGGAACCATGATGTTAGGTTTGTCTCTTATCCTAGCATGATAAAGGAATTCCAAAAAGTGAGTAAACACAGTTTTTGTCCTTTGGAAATAATGGAGATTAGTTAGTGTACAAAAATGCAAAGTACTGAATGGTTAAATGACATGATCATAGTGTGATAATCTTGGGCAAATTATTTGGCTTTTTTCTCTTTTAACCTATTGATAAAAGCTCTGAAGTAGAGGCTATTACTATTTGCTTAGGTTAACTGCTGATAATAAAAAACAAGAATGTAAGTCAGTTGTTAGTTGACTTTGAAAATTTTATTTATACTGAAATATACATATTTTTTCTTTTCCTATTCAATTGTTACTAGGAATGAAGCAAAGTCAGGTGGACGAAGTGATTTGATACCAACCATCAAATTTCGACACTGTTCTTTACTAAGAAACCGACGCTGTACTATAGCATACCTGTAAGCCTGTTAGTTTTTGCTTGGGGATGTCAGGGAACAATGGAACATTTTTCATGTGGTTCCCTAGTTAACCATTTCAAATGAAAACAAATTCTTAGGTTTGTCACTTTATAAACATTGGAAATTCTTTCTTTCCATTTTAAAACTTTTTATCGTGAAAAACTACAGTATTCATAAAACTAGAGAGAATGGTGTTATAAAATCCCATGTAACTATCATACATATGTAACAATTTTATTTTAATCCTCACCCAAAGATATGTTTTTTGATTTGAGAGAGAGAGGGAGTGGGAGAGAGAAAGAGAGAGAGAAAAGCGAAGAAAAGAAAAAGAAAAAAGAAACAAACAAACGTTGGTTTGTTGCCTGCCATATGCACCCTGACTGGGGATGGAACCTGCAACCCTTTGGTGTCCCAGCCAGGGCCATTTGTAACAATTTTTAATGTTTTGGCATATTTGTTCATGTTATTTATTTATGCTACACTATTGTAGAGCATCAAGACATTTTACCACTGAATACTTTAGTATGCATCTCTAATAAATAAGACCTCTTTACAATCCATATTCATGTTTTTTGCACTGTCCCAAAGGTGACCTTACAACTGGTTTGTTTGCCTCAGGGGAGAAATAGAGTCCACATAATACACTTAGATTCTAGTGGGCTTAAGTCTTTCCTGATCAAAATAACTTCTGATATCCCTTTCGTTAAGCCATCTAATACCGTCTTAATATCCTAGGTATGACCGATTGCTTCGGATTAGAGCACTGAGGTGGGAATATGGCAGTGTTTTGCCAAATATTTTACGATTTCACATGTCTGCTGAAGAAGTAAGTTAACACTGTTATTCTAATTTATAAATTTGAAAAATGCTGAGGTTCTTTTATTGTTCTAAAATAGTATTTACTACTATTTTACTTGTTAAATAACATTTTGACATTTTTATTATGTAATATTTGGAGTCTAGATCTGGAAAAATACATAAAAAATAATTATTAAACATTTTATAGCATTAGTTTATAGATCTAAGTCATAGATGTTTTAAGACAAAAATTAGACTTCCAGCCAAGATGGAGGCGTAGGTGGAAACACTGTGCTTCCTCGTACAACCAAGTTTAAAGACAACAAAGTTTTAGTAACAAAAATGCAACCAAAACAGACAGAAAATTGAACTGTATGGAAGTCGGACAACAACGAACCATTTAGCCAGACCGGTAAGAGGGGCAGAGTAAGTGGCTGGCAGACTGAGGTTGGGCAGAAAAAATCAGCCTGACTGACCCAGGTGTGCAGGCGCCGGTTGGCTGATCCCAGGCTTGGGGTGGCAATGGGCAGACCCAGTAAGGGCACAAAGACGCTGGCTGACCATGGTCACACATTCGCATGCAGATAAACCAGGCAAAGGAGCAAGCAGTGAGATAGACCGCTCAGGCCAGGGCCCCAGCAATGGGAATTAAACCCTAAAAGCACCAGTTGGAAAAACTTTGGGGGTCGAGGTGCCAGGAGAAGCTCCCAGGCTCACAGAGAGTTTGTTGGAGAGACCCACAGGGTCGTGGAGGGTGCACAAGCCCACACACCCCAGAGCCGACACCAGGGGGGCCTGGTTTGCTTGCGGGAAGCAGCAGAGGGGACCGAAATCTGAGAGAGAGTGGAACAAACACCATTGCCCCTCTCTGACCCCACCCCACATTTAGCATCACAACCCAGTGACCTGGGTTGCCCCACATTGGTGAACACCTAAGGCTCTGCCCCTCATACATAACAGGTGGGAACAGACCAAAACATTATGGCTCGAGAACAGCTCAAAGCCCCAGAACCAATAATTCTAATCATACAAGAGATAGCCAACCTATCAGATGCAGAGTTCAAAATATTGGTCATCAGGATGCTCAGAGAACTGGTTGATCTTAGTCAGAAATTAGAGGAACAAATGAAGGCTAAACTAACTGAAATGAAGGGAAATGCATAGGAAACCAATAGTGATGGAAGGGAAACTGGGACTAAAATCAATGGAATGGACCAGAAGGAAGAACAAAATGACCAAATAGAAAACAATGTAGAAACAAAAATTCAAAAAAATGAGGAGAGGCTTAGGAATCTCCAGGACATCTTTAAACATTCCAACATCCGAATTATAGGGGTACCAGAAAGAATAGGAAGAGCAACAAGTGGAAAAGTTATTTGAACACATAATGAAGAAGAGCTTCCCCAAACTGGCAAAGGAAATAGACTTCCAGGAAATCCAGGAAGCTCAGAGAGTGCCAAAGAAGTTGGACCCAAGAAGGAACACACCAAGGCACATCATAATTACATTAGCCAAGATTAAAATGAAGGAGAGAATCCTAGAAGCAGCAAGAGATAAGGGGACAGTTACCTACAAAGGAGTGCCCATCAGACTGTCAGCGGATTTCTCAAAAGAGACCTTGCAGGCAAGAAGGGTCTGGAAAGAAATATTCCAAGTCATGAAATCCAAAGACCTACAGCCAAGATTGCTTTATCCAGCAAAGCTTTCATTTAGAATGGAAGGACAGATAAAGTGCTTCTCAGATAAGGTCAAATTCCAGGAGTTCATCATCACCAAGCCCTTATATAAAATGTTAAAGAAACTTAGAAAAAAGAGATGAAAAATATGAACAGTGAAAGGACAGCAAACTCACAGTTACTAACAACCACACCTAAAACAAAAGCAAACTAAAAGGACAACTAAATCAGGAGTGGAACCATAGAAATGAAGATCACAGGGAGGGTTAGCAACAGGGGAGTGGGAGGAGAAGAAGGTGGGGGGAAGGTACAGCGAATAAGCAGCATAGATGATAGGTAGAAAATAGATAGTGGGGAGGGCAAGAATAGTCTGGGAAATACAGAATCTAAAGAACTTGAGAAACGTGGACATAAACTAAAGGGGGGTGGATGGTGGGGAAGGTGGTGTGCAGGGTGGAGGGGAATAAAGGGGGGGGGAGGACAACTGTAATGGCATAATCAATAAAATATATTTTTTAAAAATACAAAAATTAGTCCTGGCTGGTGTAGCTCAGTGAATTGAGAGCGGGCCTCCGAACCACATGATCACAGTTTGATTCCCAGTCCGGGCACACGCCCGGGTTGCAGGCCAGTTCAGAAAGGGACTCACGAGAGGCAACCATACATTGATACTTCTCTCCTTCTCTCTTTCCCTTCCCCTCTAAAAGGTAAATAAATAAAATCTTTTTAAAAAGCCATTTAAAAAATACAAAAATTAATTGAAGTCTTGGTTATACAATTAATCAAAAGTAATATTTAAATTAATCATAGCAATAACAATTAATGGAAATTTTATCCCTTTCAGAAATAAGATATTTTAATCAGAAAGTGAATTAAAAAATCAGCACTAAACAACAAAGACTTAAGAGCCTCTCTATGAGATAAGAAAGTTCTGTTTTTTATAAAACCCACTAAGTAAGATACGATATTTTTTCTTTGCTTTTTTCAAGAGTAGACTGAATATTCAAAGACCATGTTCCCTTGAATTGTTAGTTTTTTCTCTTTATTATTCATAAGGTTTTCGTTTCACAATTCTAATATAACTTTATATGTAAGTTTAAATATACACAAATACACATAAACAAAATGAAAAACTTTTTAAATTTTTATTTATTTATCTTTAGAGGGGCAGGGAAGGAGAGAGGGAGAGAAATATCAATGTATGGTTGCCTCTGGTGTGTCCCTTGCCGGGAACTGGCCTGCAACCCAGGCACGTGCCCTGACTGGGAATTGAACTGCTATCGTGTGTTTTGCAGGCCTGCACTCAATGCACTGAGCTACACGAGCCAGGGCACAAAATGAAAATTTTAAAGCCTAAATTTTAGCTTTCAGATATATTAACTGTGTCATTAATTTATATACATCTATGAATGTAGTATATCAGTTTTATCATCATAATTGGAGCTTTAATGTGACCAAATATGTATTACTTATTTTACATTGCTTTTGTAATTTCTAGTTTTAAACTCGTAATTTTGTAGCGTCCAGATAACCAAAGATTTCAGATAATGAAAGGTTATTAATAAATTTAATATTAGTCCAAGCTGTAACGATTTTGGAAATTATATTTATTTATTTTAAATAATTTTTTTTTTGTTTTTTTTTTTTTAAAGATTTTATTTATTTATTTATTTTTAGAGGGGAAGGAGAGAGGGAGAGAAACATCAATGTATGGTTGCCTTTTGTGCATCCCCTGCTGGTAGTTAGCCTGCAAGGAACCGGTTTGCAACCCAGGCATGTGCCCTGACTGGGAATCGAACCGCGATCGTCTGGTTCACAGGCCCGCGCTCAATCCATTGAGCTACGCCAGCCAGGGCAATAATTATTTTTCAATTATTGTTGAAATACAATATTATATTAGTTTCAGGGATATACCCCAGTGAAAGTGTTCACCTCGATAAATCTCGGACCCTCTTTTTTAAAAGATTTTATTTATTTATCTTTTGAGGGGAAGGAAAGGAGAGAAATATCAATGTATGGTTGCCTCTTGTGAGTCCCCTGCTCTGGGAACTGGCCTGCAACCCAGGCATGTGCCCTGACTGGGAATCGAACCGCGATCATGTGGTTTGCAGGCCTGCGTTCAATCCACTGAGCTACACCAGCCAGGGCTCACAAATCTCCTACCCTTCTGACGCCATTTGTAGTTGTTAGGATATAATTGAGTATATTCCCTTTACTGTACTTTACATCTCCATTACTATTCTATAACTAACAATTTGTATTTCCTAATCCCTTCACTTATAAAGTGAATCCTCAGTAAAAGTTCTGGACTCCAAAGGTTCTGTGAGCTTCCCTCGTTGACATTACTGTGTATATTATTATATATCAGGGTGTCAGGGTGTCTTTATTGCACAGGAGTAGTACACCAGAAGTTTTGTGTTGGGACTGTATCAGGTCTCATGCTATGTGTCTCATCTTTTGTCTGGTTCTGATTTATATTCTTTTCACTATGGTAAAACTGTAATTGTAAGAATAGTGCTTTCCAAAGTTCTGAGTCATTTTCGCTAAACGAACCTGAGTGGTATGTTTATGTATGTGAAACTTATGAAGATATTTTTATGTAATCTTTTAAGAACTATATTGTTTTACCTTTCAGAAAGAGATCTATAGTACTGGGATTGATTTTTGTGATGAGTCAAGTAGGATTTCAATGTGGATGACCAGCACCATTTATTGAGAAGATCCTCTTTTCCTCGCTGCTCTGTGGGGTGGTGCCACTTTTGTCATAAATCGAGTGTCAGTACATCTATGTATTTTGGATGGGGGACTTTCTCTTATATTCTTTCACCAATTCCACACTGTTAAAATTACTGTCAATTTATAATATGTCTTGAGCAAGCATTCCTACTTTGTTCTTTTTCAAGAGTTTCTCAACTATTTCTAATGCTTTGCATTTTCATGTAAATTTTATAATTAGTCTGTCAAATACCATTTTTAAACATAATTAAGATTTTGATTGATATTGAATATGTAGATCAGGTGACATTATAAATCATCCAATAGTATTTACCATACTAAATCATCCAATCCATGAATGTGGTATATATCCTTCCATATATTTGTCTCCTTTAATTTTTTTCAGTAAGTTAAAGAACTAGATGTGCTGAGATACAATTGACTTACTGTAGTTTGCCCTTTTAAAGTATATAATTTGGTGGCTTTTTTTTTTTACTGTATTTACAGAGTTGTGTATGTTATTCCAGAATATTTGCATCACCCCTAAAAGAAACCCTGCAACTGTTATCAGTTTAATTCCCATATTCTCTTTACTCTTCCCAGTCCCTAGAAATCACTAATCTACCTTCTGTCTTTATAGATTTGCTTATTATGAATTTCTTTTAAAGATTTTGTTTATTTATTTTTAGACAAGAGGGGAAGAGAGGGAGAAAGAGGAGAGAAATATCAATGTGTGGTTGCCTCCCATGCACCTCCCACTGGGGACCTGACCTGCAACATGATTCCCAAGCATGTACCCTGACTGGGTATCGAACTGGTGACACTTCGGTTTGCAGGCCGCACTCAATCTATTGAGACATACCAGCCAGGGTACCTCTTGTGAATTTTTCATAAAAGTGAAATCATGCATATTTGGCCTATTGGGTTTGTCATTTAGCATGTTTTCAGGGTTCAGGAATGTGGTAACCTGTGTCAGAACTTTATTTAGATTTATGGCTGAATAATATTCCATTGTATGGATGTATGTATGTAGTCCATTCATTAGTTGATGGACATTTGGATGTTTTTGTCAACAGTGTTTTATAGTTTTCAGAAAAATCATTGCAGAGTTTGAAGAGATCATACTGTAATTCTAAAATGATGTACTTTTCATAATTCTGTTTCTGGTGGAATGTGCCTTAGGTACGTGATTAGGTATGCTGGGGTGTAAGTTCTGTGAGAACAGACTTTTTGTTCATTTTGTTGAATTACTCATTTTAAGTACCTATACCTGTGTCTGGTTCATAACAGGCAATCAATATTTGTACAGGTATACCTCAGAGATATTTTGGTTTAGTTCTAGACCACCACATAAAGCAAATATCGCAAAAAGCAAGTCACTCTTAATTTTTTAGTTTTCCAGTGCATGTAAAAGCTATGATTATACTATGCTACAGTCTGTTAAGTGTGCAGTGGCCTTATGTCTAAAAAGACAATGTACATACCTTAATTAAAAAATGCTTAATTGCTATAAAATGGTAATTGTCATCTGAGCATTCCATGAGCCATAATCTTTTTTTGCCCGTGGAGGGTTTTGCTTCAATGTTGCTGGCTGCTGACTGATCAGAGTATTGACTGCTGATGGGTGGGGTGACTGGCAATTTCTTAAAATAGAATAATAGAGTTTGATGCAAAGATTGACTCTTTCCTTTCATCAACAATTTCTATGTGGCATGCAATACTGTTTGAGAGCATTTTACGCACACTAGAACTTCATTCAAAATTGTAATTGTTCCTCTAAAACTGTGCCAATGCTTTGTCAGCTAAATTTATGTAATATTCTAAATCCTTTGTCATTTCAACAGTCTTCAAAGCATCTTCACCAAGGGTGGACTTTGTCTCAGAAAAACCACTGTTTTCCTTATCCATAAGAAGCAACTCCTCATTAAGTTTTATCATGAGATTGTAGGAATTCAGTCATATTTTCAGGCACTACTACTAATTCTGCTTCTCTTGCTGTTTCTACAATATCTGCAGTTACTTCCTCCACTGAAGTCATCCTTGAAAGTCATCCATGAGAGTTGAATTCAATTTTTTCCAGACTCCTGTTACTTTTGATAATTTGAGCTCTTATGAATCACAAATGTTATTAATGCCATCTAGAATGGTGAATCCTTTCCAAGAGGGTTTCAATTCACTTTCTTTTTAATTTACGCTATTACAGTTGTCCCACACTTTCCCTCTTCACCCCTCCTCCACCTCCCTTCTTTCAGTCAGTCCCAACCTACTTCCTCCACTCTTACAGCTGTTGGTCTTTTCTATCCCTCTGGTTTTATTTTGCCCATTAGTTTATTTTGTTCATTAGATTCCTCTTATAAGTGAGATCATGTGGTATTTCACTACCTGGCTTAATTCAGTGAACATAATAGTCTCCTGTTCCATCTATGCTTGTCACAAAAGGTAGGAATTTCTTTTTTCTGCTGCATAGTAATCCATTGTGTAAATATACCAAAGATTTTTTATCCACTCATCTACTGATGGGCACTTAGAATGCTTCCAAATCTTGGCTATTGTAAATAGTGCTGCCATGAACCTGAGGGTGCCTAAAATTCATTTGAATTGGTGTTTTGGGATTCTTCAGGTATGTTCTCAGCAGAGGAATCACTGGGTCAAAAGGTGGTTTCACTTGTAATTTTTGGAGGAAATTTCATACTTCTAAAGGAAGTATGAAGAAACCATCATCAAATGAAAGGGTAACCTTTCATACAATAAGGTTCCCTTTTCTCTACATTCTTGCAGGCACTTGCTGTTTGTTGATTTATTAATGATAGCCATTCTGAGAAGTGTGAGGTGATATCTCATTGTGCTTTTAATTAGCATTTCTCTGATGGCTAGTGCTGTTGAACATTTTTTCATATGCCTGTGGGTCATCTGTATAGCCCCCTTGGAGAAGTGTCTGTTCAGGTCCTTTGCCTATTTTTTTAAATTGGATTATTTGTCTTCCTGGTTCTTTATATATTTTGGAGACTAAAACCTTGTCCGATGTATCATTGGCATATATGGTCTCCCATACAGTCGGTTATCCTTTCATTTGATGATGGTTTCTTCAGCTATACAGAAGCTTTTTAATTTGATGTAGTCCCATTTGTTTACTTTTTCTTTTATTTCCCTTGCCATAGGAGATATATTGGCGAAAATATTGCTGTGTGGGATAAATTTTACTGCCTGTGTTTTCCTCTAGAATTGTTATGGTATCACTGCTTATATTTAAGCGTTATCCATTTTGAGTTTATTCTGTGTAGTGTAAGTTGGTGGTCTAGTTTCATTTTTTTCAGTCCAGTTCTCCCAACACCATTTATTGAAGAGACTGTCTTTACTCCATTGTATACCCTTTCCTCCTTTACAAATATTAATTGACCATAAAGACATGGATTTATTTCTGAACTCTCTTCTGTTCTATTGACCTATGTGTCTGTTCTTATACCAGTACCAGATTGTTTTGATTACTGTAGCCTTGTAGTATAGTTTGATACCAGATATTGTGATCCGTCCAACTTTTTTTTCTTCTTTCTGGAGATTGCTGCCCTGGCTGGTGTAGCTCAGTGGATTGAACGCAGGCCTGCAAACCACATGATCGCGGTTCGATTCCCAGTCAGGGCACATGCCTGGGTTGCAGGCCAGTTCCCAGAGCAGGGGACTCACAAGAGGCAACCATACGTTGATATTTCTCTCCTCTCTTTCCTTTCCCCTCTAAAGGTAAATAAATAAAATCTTTAAAAAAAAAAAGATTCCTGAGGATATTTGGGGTCACTTTTGGTTCTATATAAATTTCTGGAATATTTGTTCTAGATCTATGAAATATGCCACTGGTATATTAATAGGAGTTACATTGAATCTATAGATTGCTTTGGGTAGTGTGGACATTTTAATTATGTTCATTCTTCCAATCCATGAACACAGTGTATGCTTCTACTTATTTGTATCTTTTTCAGTTTGTTTCTTCAGTGTCACATAGTTTTCCAAGTACAGGTCTTTTACCTCCTTAGTTAAATTTATTCCTAGGTACTTTACTTTTTTTGTTTGGAATATTAAATGGGATTGTTTTCTTAGTTTCTCTTTCTGATATTTTATAATTAGTGTATAAAAATGGCATCAATTTGTATTCTAGTACTTTGCTGAATTCATTTAACAGGTTGAGTAGTTTTTTGGTGGATCCTATAGGGTTTTCTAAGTAAAACATCACCTGTGAATGACAGCAGATTTACTTCCCCTTTTCCAATTTGTGTACCTATTATTTCTCCTTTTTTTTTCTTTTAAGATTTATTTATTTTTAGGGAGAGGGGTAGGGAGGGAGAAAGAGGGAGAGAAACATCAATGTGTGGTTGCCTCTCACACATCCTCTACTGGGAACCTGGCCAGCAACCCAGGTATGTGCCCCTACTGTGAATCCAACTGGCAACCCTTTGATTTGCAGGTCCTCAATCAATCCACTGAGCTACGCCAGCCAGAGTAGTTCTTGTCTGATCACTGTGGCTAGGACTTCGAGTACTATGTTGAATAAAAGTGGTGATAGCAAACATGCCAGTTGTTTTCTTAAGAGCAATGCTTTTAGTTTCTTACTGAGTAGGATCTTGGCAGTAGGTTTTCCGTATATGGCTTTTATTATGTTTAGGTATGCTTCCTCTATTCTCACTTTGCTGAGTGTTTTAATCATAAAGGGGTGCTAGATTTTATCAAATAATTTTCCTGCATCTATTGATATGATCATGTGATTTTTGTCTTTTGTTTTGTGTATGTGATATATTACAGGGGTTTCCAAACCCTGGGCTGATGACCAGAACTGGTCTATGGTCTGTTAGGAACTGGGCTGCACAGCAGGAGGTGAGTGGCTGGTGAATGAGCTAGCGAAACTTCACTTATATTACCACCTGAGTTCTACCTCCCATCGGCCCCTTCCCATCCATGGAAAAAATGTTTTTCATGAAACTGGTTCCTGGTGCTGAAAAGGTTGGGGACCACTGATGTATCACACTTATTGATTTGTGGTTATTATACCCTCCTTACATCCAAGGTATAAAACCCATTTGATCATGGAGTATGATCTTTTTGATGTATTGCTAGATCCAGTTTGCTATTATTTTGAGGATTTTAGCATCTATGTGCATCAGAGGTATTGGCCTATAGTTTTTTTTTCTTTGTTATGTCTTTACCTGGTTTTGGAATTAGAATAATACTGATGTCCTAAACAACAGTTTGGAAGTCTTCCCTATTCTTGAATTATTTGGAATGGTTTCAAAAGGATAGGTTTTAGTTCTTTGAATAATTAGTAAAATTCTTTTTCTGAGGCCATCTGGTCTAGGGCTTTTGTATGCTGGGAGTTTTTTGATTACTGCTCCAATTTCACTAGTTGTTGGTCTGTTCAGATTTTCTGCTTTTTCCTGATTTAGTTTTGGAAGATTGTATATTTCTAGTAATTGACCTATTTCACCCAAGTTATCCACTTTCTTGGCATATGGCTGTTTGTAGTAATTTCATACAATCCATTGTATTTTTGTGGCATCAGTTGTTACTTCTTCACTTTCATATCTGATTTTTTTTTCTGTAATTTGGGTCCTCTCTTTTTTTCTTGATGAGTCTGGTTAAAGGTTTGTCAGTTTTGCTTATTTTCTCAAAGTACAAGCTTGTAGATTTCTTGATCTTTTGAATTGTGGTTTTTGGGGGGTTTTTTTTGTCTGTGTCATTTATTTCTGGTCTGTTTTTGTAGTTCTTTTAAAGTAGGTTTATGTTGTTTATTTTACATTTTTCTATCTTTTTTAGGTAATGCTATGAATTTCCCTCTCAGGAATGCTCTTACAGTGTACTATAGCTTTTGTGTTGTTGTGTGTTCATTTTCCTTTTTTCCAGGTACTTTTGATTTCTTCCATGATGTCATTGTTAACCCAACTTTATTTAATACCAAGCTATTTATTCTCTGTGTATTTGAATGTTTGGGTTTTTTTTTACCTTGAGGTTGATTTCTAGTTTTAGGTCATTGTGATCTGAGAAAGTGATTGATATGATTTCAGTTTTCTTGAATTTGTTAAGGCTTGTTTTGTGTCTTAGCATGTGTTTTACCTTTGAGAGTAATCAATGTGTATACGAGAAGAATGTATTATTTTGCTTCTTTAGTGTGAAATGTTCTGTAGATATTGATTAAATCCTTTTGATCTAGTGTGTTGTTTAATGCTGCTATATTCTTGTTGATTTTTTGTCTGGAAGATGTGTTCACTGTTGAGAATGGTGTGTTAATGCACAGTTCCTGGTGCATTCATATGACAATTACTTGGAACTCAGTGTCTGATGATTTGCTTGCCTCAATTTCATTCGGCTCTTATTGGGGATTTCTCCTTTTCTTTCATCTAGAAGGTCATTTCTTTGTCTCCTCATTTAAGCTGCCTCTTTTTATTTGTTTCTGTGTTATGAATCCCCATCTCATGGGGTAGACTTATGTGGTAGGAGTCCTATGTTACCCAGTGGTGCCAACACCTTTATCTCCTGATCTAGAGGGCCAGGGAATGCCCTTTATGTGGGTTATGTAGGCTATCCTGTTGTATTTGGGTCCTGCTTGTTATTGGCTTGTTCATTGGTAGGTTTTTCCCTTCTGGCTGTCTTGACTGAGAGGCTCGACCCATGTCATATCTTGTACACTGTGGTACAGGTGATGGCAATACAAATCAAAAAGACACAAAAAATGAAACCAAAACAAGCAACTCCCCCAACAACAGCAGTAATTTTCAATGACAAAATATCAGAGAATAATAAAGGTGGAAATATAAATGGAATATTAAGAAAAGGGGGAAATACAAGGAAAAGACTAAGTCAACACCAATGGACAGAGAAGTAATTATGGGGGAGGAAAGTGTGGAGAACTAATATGAACAATGAGTTGAAAGAAAAATAAAAGGACAACAAAAGAGAAAGAATAACAGAAATAAGAAAAGGAATGAAGGGAACATTGGGGTAATCACTGGTAAGAGTAAAGTAAGAAATATGACAAAAATAGAACAATAAAAATAGGAAAGGAATAAATAGAAAAAACTAATGAGAAGTCTATGAAAAGGAAAAAAAATAATGAAAAAGAACAAAGTGGAATTTGTCTCAGCAGAGTTTGTTGTTTGCCTGCTGGATTCTCTTTTTGGATATGGCTCTGCTGTAGCCTGGGTCAGATGCTATCCAGGCCTAGCCCTAGTTAGCCTTTTCAGAGCTACCAGGAATCCAGAGTTTGATTGATTCCTTCAGAGTTGGCTGTGCCCAGGTTGGGTCAATCTGTACTGCACACCTGGGTTTTAACAGCACTAGGTACACAGCCATATCAGCAAACAACCAAAGTCACCAGAGAATCTGTATCTGTCTGCCTCTGCCTGCCCGTCTGCTGTCAGTTTTAGACTAATCATAGACCTGACTGGTTTTTTTTTTGTTGTTTTTTTTTAAGATTTTATTTATTTATCTTAGAGGGGAAGGGAAGGGGAGAGAGAGAGAGAGATCAATGTATGGTTGCCTCTCGTGCGTCCCCCGCCAGGAACCGGGAACTGGCCTGCAACCCAGGCATGTGCCCTGACTGGGAATTGTGTGGTCCGCAGGCCTGCACTCAATCCACTGAGCTACACCAGCCAGGGCGGACCTGACTGTTTCTGAGAGAGCTTCTGGTGGGATCAGTGGATGAGACTCCTGGATCTCCCATAGTAGATGCCTTTCAGACTTCAGGGAAGATGTGTTTCCCCCACCTGCTGAGCCAGTGGTTTGAGTCTGTTCAGAATTATTTCCATGTATGTAGCAGGGTGGGATCTCCAGAGTCAATGTTTTGGCTCTGCCAGAAACCAGAAGGGTGTTTCTAATGCTCTCCCATGAAGGGGAAGTACCAGTTTGTTTCCTAGGAGAGTATAAGATATGGCTGCATCCTATAGCCTGTCTCTGATATCCCCATAGTCTGTGTGCTGCGTTCTCCTCAACATGGGTTAAGATGCAGGATGGGAGGAAATAAATAGTAAAAGGAAAGGAAACCCACATAAAACAAAGCAAAAAACCAAACTATATAATACGGGAGAAGTTTCAGGGTGGAGAGAGCAGGATTGCAGAGGGAGGGTGGGGTGAGCAATATCCCATAGGACTATCACCCTGGGAGGGGCTCGTTCTTCTCCAGCAAGATACTTGCTGCAGAATCCAGGTAATCCTGGCACAGAAAGCCCTATAATCTCTCCCCCACATTGCTCCCCTGTGCATCCCACAGTCTACTTGTGAGACTGCAGTCCCTGCTGCCTCTCCTCACTGGGTCCAAGGTGAGTGGTTGCAAACACAAGACCTGTGTTTGGCCCCTTTAAAAATTAAGAAAGAAAGAAAATACTGGCTTTGTCTTCAGCTGTTCTGGTCCATCACCAGCTGCTCAACAGAGGCAAATCTTGTGGCCCTTCACTGTGGGGTGCTACATGAGCTGCTTAGTCTAGCACTGGTGCTCTGTTTGGGACCCTGGTCCATGTTCCCCAACCCTCTCCTTTCAAGGGGAAGCTCTCATAGCTGCACTACCACCTCAGTCCACTGCCCTAAGGGGCAGTGCCTTTGAATGACCTCAACCTTCCTACTGGTTATGGTATTTTTTTCCCCATCCTTGGTTAAAAGCCTCCTTTCTGGTAGTCTGGTTTATTTCAGGTGTCTAGACCTCTTTTTAGTTTTATTTCCAATTTGGTTCTGGGAGGAGGTATGCAATATATCCTCCTACTCTGCTGCCATCTTACCGGTTTTCAATTTTCTTTGCCCAAATCCATCAGAGTAATCACTATCTATGGCAGCTATAGCCTTGCAAAATTATGATATTTTGCCATGTATAATGCATACTTTTTGCCCAAATTTTTGAGGGAAAATAAGGATGTGCATTATTATACATGGGTAGTACTAATTCTGTACCTATATAAATTTTTAAAATTTTATTTATTTCTAGAGAGGAGGGAGGGAGAAAGAGAGGGAAAGACACATCAATGTGTGCCTCTCACATGTCCCCTACTAGGGACCTGGCCCCCAAGCTGGGCATGTGCCCTGATAGGAAACACACAAGTGACCCTTTGGTTTGTAGGCCAGTGCTCAGTCCACTGAGCCACACCAGCCAGGACTATATAAATGTTTTTAATTCTTTTAATTACACTTATTCATTAAAAGTGTAACTCTAGAAAGCAATACCGATATCTGTGTGCAAAATAATACCCTGGAATACAATAATTGGTTTTATTTCTAAATATAAATAAATACATAATCGAATTAAGACATTAATATGAAAGATATTTTTCCTGAAAGTTTGGACCAAATACATGGGTTCACATTATATCCATGGGCTACAGAATTGATGTTGTGTTAATAGGCATGAAAAGAACATCAGACTTGTAAATCTGTATGAGAACCCTTGCCATGAATGTGTACATTGTCATTGTCAATAAGCAGAAATAGTTTGAAAGCAATCCTTTTTTTTTCTGAGGAATAGGTCTCAACAGTGGGCTTAAAATATTCAGTAAGCCATGTTTTAAACAAATGTGTTGTCATCCAGGCTTTGTTGCTCCATTTATTACAGCACGGGCAGAGTAGATTTAGTATAATTCTTTTTTTTTCTAAATTTAATTCTTGTTCAAGTACAGTTTTCTGTCTTATATTCCCTCCCCCCCTCCCCAGTGCTTCCCACCTCCCTTCCATTTCTGCCCCCCCACCTTAGTTATTGTCCATGTGTCCTTTATACTTATTCATGTGAGTCCTTCCCCTTTTCCCCTGTGATTCTCTACCCTCTCCCCTCTGGTTCTTGTAAGCCTGTTCCATATTTCAGTGTCTTTGGTCATATTTTGCTTGCTTGTTTGTTTTGTTGTTTAGATTCCTGTTAACGGTGATATCATATGGTATATGTCTTTCACCGCCTGGCTTACTTCGCTCAGCATAATGCTTTCCAGTTCAATCCATGATGTTGCAAAATTAAAAGCTTCTGCATGGCTAAGGAAAACAGTATCAAGATAAAAAGAGAAGCAACTGTTTGGGAAAATTTGCCAATGAAACCTCAGACAAAGGTTTAATCTCCAAAATATACAAAGAACTCACATGATTTAGTATAATTCTTAAGGGCCCTAGGGTTTTTGGAATGGTAAATGAGTATTGTCTTCAACTCAGTCACTAGCAGCTTTAGCCCCTAAGAAGAGTGAAGCTGTCCTTTGAAGCTTAAAAGCCAGGCATTGAGTTCTCTCTACCTATGAAAGTCCTAGATAGCATCATTTTCCCATACAAGGCTGTTTTGCCCACATTGAAAATCTATTTAGCATAGCCACCTTTGTTAATTCTTTTTGCCAGACCTGGATAACTTGCTGCAGCTGCTACATGAACACTCGCTGCTTCATCTTGTACTTTTATGTTATAGAGACAGCTTCTTCCTTCAAACCTTACGAACTAACAACTTCTCTTAGCTTCAAACTTTTCTTCTGTAGCTTTCTTACCCCTGTCAGCCTTCACACAATTGAAGAGAGTTACGGACTTATTCTGGATATGCTTTGGCTTAAGGGGATGTTGTAGCTGGTTGATCTTCTATCCGGACCACCAAAACTTTTTCCATGTTAATTATTAGGCTCTTTCACTTTCTTATGATTCACTGTTTGTTGGAGTAGCACTTTTAATTGCCTTTAAGAACTTTTCCCTGGCATTCACAATTTAGCTAACTGGTATAAGAGACCTAGCTTTCATCCTATTTCAGCCTTTTAAAAAAAAAAAAAGATTATTCATTTATTTATTTTAGGACAGAAGGGAAGGGAGGGAGAAACAGAGGGAAACATCAGTGTGTGGTTGTCTCTCGCACGCCCCCTGCTGGTGACCTGACTGAGAATCCAATTGGTGACCCTCTGGTTTTGCAGGCCAGCACTCAGTCCACCGAGCCACACCAGCCAGGGCCTATTTCAGCTTTTGATAAGCCTTCCTTAGTGAGCTTAATATTTTTTTTACTTTCCGATTTAAAGTGGAAAGATGAACACTCACTTGAACACTTAGAGGTTATTGTAGGATTATTAATTGGCCTAATTTGAATATTGTTATGTTTCAGGAAATACGGAGGCCTAAAGACAGGGAGGGAGATGGGGTAACAGCAGATTGGTGAAGCAGTCAGAACACACACACATTGATCGGTTAAGTTTGTCATCCTTTTATGGGCATGGTTCATGGCACCCCCAAACAATTACAGTAATAATAACAAAGATCACTCATCACAGATCACCATAATGAACATAATAATAATGAAAAAGTTTAAAATACTGTGAGAATTACCAAACTGTGACACAGAAAATGCTTTTGGGAAAATGATGCCAATAAACTTTTTCCACGCAGCCTTGCCACAAACCTTTAATTTATAAAATCACAATGTTTATAAAGTGCAATAAAATGAACTATGCCTATAGTTTAAATGAATAAATGGATATAATAGTGTAAAACATATGCTGTTTTACAAAGGATAAGTATACAATTTCTGTAAGTTTGTTTTCTTAAAACTTTGTCAAATGACCATCTTTATATTTGCAGATGGAATGGTTCAATCATTATAAAAAGTCCCTTGCTACTTATATGAGATCATTGGGAGGAGATGATGGTTTGGATATTACACAGGATATGAAACCTCCCAAAAGCCTATATATTGAAGTAAGTATACTTCTTAAAATGGATTTTTCCTTAATGCATAGATTGTTCTGCCTTTTGTCTATGGTATATATGAATATATATTAGCTTATATTAAAAAGGAAAAGGAAAAATAAACCAAAACCAAAAAATGTTACCTACCAGGGGATGATAGAAATAGGATAGAAAAGCTTAAATTTTCTGAATAGACCTGTTTTAATAGTTTTGATTTTGGAACCATGCAAACATTTTATGTATTTTTTAATAAAGTAGAAAACCCACAAATTTTGAAAACAAAATGAAACAAATGAACCTATCTTTTAAATTGGTGGATTAGTCAAATTGGAAGTATTTTAAATTACTTTAAAAGATACACTTTGAAGAGCAAAGTAGGAGGGAATCACAATACCTGTTACCAAACTGTATTACAAGGCCACTGTAATCGAAACAGCCTGGTACGGGCATAAAAACAGGCACGTAGACCAATGGAACAGAACAGAGAGCCCAGAAATAAACCGAAGTCTCTACGGTCAATAATATTAGACAAAAGGGGGCAGCAACATAAAATGGAATACAAATAGCCTCTTCAACAAACGGTGTTGGGAGATCTAGACAGCTACATGCAAAAAAATGAAACTCGAGCACCAATTTACACTATACACAAAAATAAATTCAAGGTGGATAAAAGATTTAAATATAAGTTGTGACACCATTAAAGTCCTAGAGGAGAACATAGGCAGGAAAATCTCAGATAATTTCACGCAGCAATATTTTTACTGATATGTCCCCTAGAGCAAGGGACATAAAGGAAAGAAGAAACAAATGGGATCTCATCAAAATAAGAAACTTCTGCATGGCTAAAGAAAACAGTATTAAAATGGAAAAAGAACCAACTGTATGGGAAACATTTGCCAGTGACACCTCGGACAAAGGTTTGATCTCCAACATATATATAAAGAACTCACATGACTCCACTCTGAAAAGACAAGTAACCCAGTTAAAAAGTGGACAAAGAACTTGAACAGACACTTTTCCAAGGAGGACATACAGAAGATCCAGAGACAAATGAAAAGATGCTCAATATCTCTAGCTACCAGAGAGATGCAAATTAAACCACAATTTACATCGGTCAGAATGGCCATCATAAAGAAATCTACAAATAACAAGTGCTGGAGAGGTTGTGGAGAAAAGGGAACCCTGGTGCACTGTTGGTGGGAATACAGACTGGTATAGACACTGTGGAAAACAGTATGGAATTTTCTCAGAAAACTAAAAATGGATGTGCCTTTTGACTCAGCAATTCCACTGGTAGGATTATATCCTAAGAACCCTGAAACACCAATCCAAAAGAACCTATGCACCCCAATGTTCATAGCAGCACAATTTACAATAGCCAAGTGCTGGAAGCAACCTAGGTGCCCATCAATAAATGAATGGGTCAAAAAACGATAGTACATTTACACAATGGAATTCTATGCAGCAGAAAGAAAGGAGCTCCTACCCTTTGCCACAGCATAGATGTAACTGGACAGCATTATGCTAAGTGAAATAAGCCAGGTGGTAAAAGACAAATATATAATCTCACCTTTAACGGGAACAAACAAGCAAAATATAACCAAAGACACTGAAATTGAGAACAGGCTGACAGTGACCAAACGGGAGAGAGGAGGGAATTTCAGGGGAAAAAGGGAAAGGTTTGCAGGAACAAGTATAAAGGACACATAAACAATAACAAGACCGGGTGGAAATCAGAGGGAGGTGAGGAGGGCTGCGGGGGTGTGCTGGGATGGGGGTAACAGGTAGAAAACTACTTGAACAACAATTAAAATAAACATATATGTGGAATAAAAGAACACATTGATTATGTGACTAGTGGGTGTGTTCTTAGGATGAAAAGAATTACAAACAGATCTTTACCTATTTTTTATAGTCATATTTTTAGTAAAAATATTGTTATTGTTTTGGAGAACAGTTTAAAGAATAGAGCAAAATAGTATGTTACAAAGAACCAAGATTTTTAAAATAAGAGAAAAGTTATTCAAATAGTGATTCCCCAACTTGAGTTTGAAACATCAGCATGGAGTCAGGTTGAATTGTCTCTCTCCCCCTCTTTTTAAAAGTATTTCTTAGCTCTGTCCATTAAAATGCCTACAAACAGCAACTAACTCAGTAGCTATGAGCCTTCAAACTCTGTAGTCTAAATTCCATTTCTCACTAAAAAAAAAACATGACTCCCTCTTTGGGAAAAAAGAAAAGGGCTGATTCTTGGCCTTAAGTCAAGTGTACAAGGTGAGCATGGGACACTTTGCCTTTCTAGAAAGCAAGGAAAGTATCAGAGACTACATGAGTGCTCAAAAGTTCTGTGAACTGATTCAAAGGAGCTCACACTGGCCAAAGAAATCATTTGAGCATCAAAATGAATGTTAACTACAGTGAATTGAATTCCCTCAATTATGTTCGAAGTATGAATGCATAATGACACCAAACAGCAACAATCACAACAATTAAAAACAATCTCTTTGGGTCCCCCTGTATAATATGAAGGATGCAAGTCATTGATTTGGCAATAAATTAAAGAACGGAATCAAGCATCCATCTGCCTTTACTGTATAAATTCTATTTCAGGGTTGCCAAAACATTTACAAGGAAAATTTCTTTATACAAGAATTACCATTAAAAAATGCAGCAAGGCCCTGGCTGGTGTAGCTCAGTGGATTGAGCGCGAGCCTGCGAACCAGACGATCGCAGTTCAATTCCCAGTCAGGGCACATGCCTGGGTTGCAGGCCAGTTCCCGGCAGGGGACAGTTCCCAGCAGGGGATGCACAAGAAGCAACCATACATTGATGTTTCTCTTCCTCTCTTCTTCCCTCCTTCTCTAAAGATAAATAAATAAAATATTTTTTTAAAAAATGCAGCAAGAATAAAAAAACTAGATTAATGACATTCTGTAACCCAAATGGCTGGAGGAAAATAGCTACTAAAACCTTAAGTGAAAAGTTAATGGAGACCTTAATAATGAATGGATATGGGTGGGTATGGATAATAATTGGAGCCACTGATTAATCCTTTTTTGTCATTGTTCAGAAAAGCTTTTTAAAAGTTTTAAAAATATATTTTATTGATTATACTATTATAATTTTCCCATTCTCACCCCTTCACTCCCCTCCACCCTCCACACCCTCTCCCACTCACATTCTCCCTGTTTAGTTCATGTCTATGTGTCAGAAGTTCTTTAGCTTCTTCATTTCCCATACTATTCTTGTCTTCCCTTCTATTTCTTACCTACCATCTATGCTACTTATTTTCTGTACCTTTTCCCCTTCTCCTCCCCCCACTCCCATTACTAATCCTCCATGTGATCTCCATTTCTGTGTTTCTGTTCCTGTTCTGGTTGTTTGCTTAGTTTGCTTTTGTTTTAGGTGTGGTTGTTAATAATTGTGAATTTGCTGTCATTTTACTATACATGTTTTTTATCTTCTTTTTTTAGATAAGTCCCTTTAACATTTCATATAATACGGGCTTGGTGATGATGAACTCCTTGAATTTGACCTTATCTGAGAAGCACTTTATCTGCCCTTCCATTCTAAATGAAAGCTTTGCTGGATAGAGCAATCTTGGTTGTAGGTTTTCGGATTTCATGACTTGGAATACTTCTTTCCAGCTCCTTCTTGCCTGTAAGGTCTCTTTTGAGAAATCAGCTGACAGTCTGATGGGTATTCCTTTGTAAGTGACTGTCCCCTTACTTCTTGCTGCTTCTAGGATTCTCTCCTTCATTTTAATCTTGGCTAATGTAATTATGATGTGCCTTGGTGTGTTCCTTCTTGGGTCCAACTTCTTTGGGACTCTCTGTGCTTCCTGGATTTCCTGGAAGTCTATTTCCTTTGCCAGATTGGGAAAATTCTCCTTTATTATTTGTTCAAATAAGTTTTTCACTTGTCACTCCTCCTCTTCCCCTTCTGGTACCCCTATAATTTGGATGTTGGAACGTTTAAAGATGTCCTGCAGGTTCCTAAACCTCTCTTCATTTTTTTGAATTATTGTTTCTTCATACTTTTCTGTTTGGTCATTTTTTTCTTCCTTCTGGTCCACTCCCGTGATTTGAGTCCCAGTTTCCTTTCTGACACTATTGGTTCCCTGTGCATTTCCCTTCGTTTCAACTAGTTTAGCCTCCATTTGTTCCTCTTATTTGTGACTAAAATCAACCAGTTCTATGAACATCCTGATCACCAGTGTTTTGAACTGTGCATGATAGGTTGGCTATTTCTTGGTCACTTAGAGTTATTGGCTCTGAGGCTTTGAGCTCTTTTTCTGCTTGAGCCATAATGTTTTGGTCTGTCTGCGCCTGTTATGTATGAGGGGCAGAGCCCTAGGTGTTCACCAAGGTGGGGCACCTCAGTCACTAGGTTGTGATGCTGTATGTGGAGGCGAGGTCAAATAGGGGCAATGGCAGTCCCTTCTTCTTTCCGCACCTGGGGCCCCCGTGGTCTGTCTCACCACTTGCTCCTTCGCCTGGTCTAACGGTCTGGCTGAATGGTTTGTTGTTCTTGGACTTCTGTATAGTTCAATTTTCTGTGTTTTGGTTGCATTTTTGTTACTAAAACTTTGTTGTCTCTAATCTTGGTTGTGCAAGGAGGCAGAGTGTTTCCACCTACGCCTCCATCTTGGCCAGAAGTCTATTTTTTTCTAATTATATTTTCTTGTTCAGGCTACTACAGTTGTGCCAGATTTTCCTCCATTGTCCACTTCTATCCAGCCATGCCCCTCACCCCCCACTCCCTCAGCAGTCCCCACACTGTTGTTCATGTCCATGGGTCCTGCATATATTTCTTTGGCTACTCAAATTCCCTATGCTGTTCTTTACATCCTCATTACTGTTCTGTAATTAACAATTTGTAATTCTTAATTCTTTACCTTTTTGACCTATTTCCCTGACCCCCTCCCATCTTGGCAATCATCAAAATGTTCTCTGTGATCGTGTTTCTGTTTTTCTGACTTGTTTATTTTGTTTTTAGGTTCAATTGTTGATAGATATGTATTTATTGACATTTTATTATTCATAGTTTTGATCTTCTTCTGAAAGAAGACCTTTTACAATCACATATAGTACTGGTGTCATAATGATGAACTCCTTTACCTTTTTCTTCTCTAGGAAGCTCTTTATCATTTTATAGCTTTGCTGGGTAGATTAATTTTTTTTTTTTACTTTATTTTATTGTTGTTCAAGTACAGTTGTCTGTGTTTTCTCCCTACCACTCCCCTCAACCCCAGCCATCCCTACCTCCACGCCCTGATCCTACCTCCCTTGGTTTTGTCCATGTGTCCCCCTTGGTTTTATAGATGTTACTGAAAATCTTTCCCCCCTTTCCTTCCATTATCCCTTCCCACCTCTCCTCTCGTTACTGTCAGTTTATTCTTAATTTCAGGGTCTATGGTTATATTTTGCTCACTTGTTTGTTTTGTTGATTAGGTTTCACTTACAGGTGAGTTCAGATGGTATTTGTCTTTTACTGCCTGGCTTATTTCACTTAGCCTAATTCTGTCCAGTTTCACCCATGCTGTTGTAAAGGGTAGTAGCTCCTTCTTTCTTTCTGTTGCATAGTATTCCATCGTGTAAATGTATCATAGTTTTTGATCCATTCATTTACTGATGGGCACTTAGGTGGCTTCCAAAATTTTGGCTATTGTAAATTGTGCTGCTATGAACATGGCGGCGCATAGCTTCTTTTGGACGTGTTTTGCAGGGTTTTTAGGCTATGGTCAACTAATATTTGACAAAGGGAGCAGAAGCATAAAATGTAGTAGAAATAGCCTCTTCAACAAATGGTGTTGGGAGATCTGGACAGCTACATGCAAAATGATGAAACTCGAGCACCAACTTACACCATACACAAAAATAAATTCAAGGTGGTAAAAGACTTAAATATAAGTCACAATGCCATAAAAGTTATAGAGGAGAACACAGGAAAATCTCAAATATTCCATGCAGTAATATTTTCACTGATATGTCCCCTAGATCGAGGGACATAAAGGAAAGAAGAAAGAAATGGGATCTCATCAAAATAAAAAGCTTCTGCACAGCTAAAGAAAACAGCATTAAAATGGAAAGAGGACCAACTGTATGGGAAAACATATTTGCCAATGACACCTCAGACAAGGGTTTGATCTCCAAAATATATAAAGAACTCACATGACTCCACTCTGAAAAGACAAGCAGCCCAATTAAAAAATGGGCAAAGGACTTGAACAGACACTTCTCCAAGGAGGACAGAGGATCCAGAGACATATTAAAAGAAGCTCAGCATCAGTAGCCATCAGAGAGATGCAAATTAAAACCACAAGGAGATATCACTTCACATGGGTCAGAATGGCCACCATAAATAAATCTATAAACAACAAGTGTTGGATAGGATGTGGAGAAAGGGGATCCCTGGTGCACTGTTGGTGGGAATACAGACTGGTATAGCCACCGTGGAAAACAGTAAGGAATTTTCTCAGAAAACTAAAAATCAATCTACTTTTTGACCTGGTATTTCCACTACTGGGTAGAGTAATCTTGGTTGTAGGTCCTTGATTTTTATCACTTTGATGATTTCTTGCCAATCCCTTCTAGTCTGCAAAGTTTCTTTTGAGAAATCATCTGACAGTATTATGGGGACTTCCTTGTACATAACTAACTGCTTTTCTCTTGCTGCTTTTAAGATTCTCTTTTTGTATTTGGCATTTTATTCATGAAGTGTCTTGTAGTGGGCCTGTTTGGGTTTCATTTGGTACTTTCAGTGCTTCTTGGACTTGTATGTCTATTTCCTTGTCCCCAGTTAATGTTTTCATTATTTTTACAAAAAGATTTCCAATTTGTTGCTTTTTGTCTTCTTCTGGTACCCTTAAAATGTTAGTATGCTTGAAGTTGTCCCAGAGGCTCTTAGACTATCCTCATTTTTTTGTGTTGGGTGGGATTCTTTTTTCTTTTTGCTGTTTTGATTGGTTGTTTTTTGCAACCTTATATTTTAAGTTGCTGATTTGATTCTCAGCTTCATCCACTCTACTATTGATTCCCTGCAAATTGTTGTTTATTTCAGTTAGTGTATCTTTTGTTTCCAACTGGAAACTAAGGCAGAAAATATCCTTTTTTATACTGTTGACGTCTTCACAGACTTCCTTGAGCATCCTTATAACCAGTGTTTTTAACTCTACATCTGATAGATTGCTTTTCTCCATTTTGTTCAGTTCTTTTCTGGAGTTTTGCTCTGTTACATTTGGACCATGTTTCTTTGTCTCCTCATTTTGGCAGCTTCCTTGTGTTTCTTTTTATTTATTAGGTAGAGCTATTATGTTTCCCAGGCTTGATAGAGTGACTTACTGTAGTAAATATCCTGTAGGGTCCAGTGGCACAGCCTCCTGTTACCCAAGCTGGATACTCATGATGCACCCAAATGTGTGGGCTGTGTGCACCCTCTGGTTGTAGTTGAGCCTTGATTGCTATTGGTACATCCAAGGTCAGGCGCTGCCTGTGTTTTGTCCACACAGAACACAGCTACAAAGCTACAAAGTGATCTCCAGATGGTTGCTACTTATGCAGGGCTTAGAAGTGCAAGGCAGGCTGCTGCTAGTGCCAGGTCTGGGGCAACTTAGTGAGAGGTACTGGCTTGCTAAAGCCAGATGTTGCTTGTTTGAGAGAATGGAGGAAAATCTGAAATAATGGGTCAAGAAAAGCCATTCATATGAAAAAGCTACTGGAAATATCTTGGGTGAGCATGAAAGTTGGATGGGGCAGGGCTTCAGGGAATCATCAGGGTGGGGCAAACAGTGTGAGCGAAGTTGATGGTGTCTCAGATATGTTGCCTCCCTGCCAGCTCTGTGGTGGGGAGGGGCTCAGAAAAGGAATAATGGCCTCTGACATCACTTTTCTCTGGGAGAAAGCTGTCCCCAAGCTCTTGCCTTGATGCCAGATAGTTCAGTTCCTCCCTGCATATCTCTGATACCTTTGAATCTGCTACCCCTACACTGGTGCTCAGAGGGAGTAAGTCCAAGTAAATCTGTGCAATGGCTCTTCAAGAGGAACTGCCAGGAAGTCCATCAGTTTCTGTCTTCCACAACCTCAATCCCTGCTGGTTTTTATAGCCAGAAGTTATAGAGTCTTATCTTCCTGGTGCTGGAACCCTGGGTTGCGGGACCTGGTGTGGGCCAGGGAGGCTTTGCTTCTAAGATATCCCTCCTGATTTCTATCTGCCACATGTGGCTGTTGGACCAGTCCATTCTGTGTCTCCGCCTCTCCTACCAGACTCAACTTGGTTTCTTCTATAATTCCATAGTTGTAGGACTTTCATTCAGCTCAATTTCTGACAGTTCTGAATGATGGTTTTTATTTAGTCTACTTGTAATTTTGATGTGGTTGTGCAAGGAGATGAGCTGTGTTTACCTATGCCACCATCGTATAACTGGAAATTTCATGATTTAAATATTCCTAATTAATAAGATGTAATACTGGAATCGAGATTATATTTTTTAAAAGAATCTCATTTTGTAGAAGTAGATAATATTTATAGATGGAATGAAATTATGTTTAGGATTTGCTTCAAAATCTAGAAGTTTGTAAGGGGACAAAGTGGGCCTGATGCTGATAATTGATACTAGTTGACAGGGCTTTGAGTTCCCTAATATTTCTTTTTACTTTTGAGTGTATTCATGATTTTTATAATATATTTAAAGACGTAAAAAGGTGTTAGTGATGGTAGGGAATTTTCTAAAATAGTATTCCTCAAACTAAGTTAAAATACTTGGTTGAGTCATGGTAGGATTCTGGAGGAATTATAGGACATCCTAAATTACCTAGGAAAAGTAGATGCCTGAAACTTACTGCTCAAGTTAGCTTTACTAATACCAATCCTAGTGCTAAGGAGAATAAACTCCAGTCCTGACTTCTCATAGATGAAAAAGTGTCCTGGTTTCCTTTGGTAACAGTTGGAACTGTGGCCAGGTCTGTAACCTCTCCAGGGACATTCTTCCTCTGCAGTTGTAGAAGTGGTTATCAAAAGGCAGTCTTACGCCTCCCACATTCCAACTACAAACCTCTCCTGAATCTTTTTTTTTAAGATTTTATTTATTTATCTTTAGAGGGGAAGGGAAGGAGAGAGGAAGAGAAACATCAATGTGTGGTTGCCTCTCGTGAGTCCTCTGCTGGGAACTGGCCTGCAACCCAGGCATGTGCCCTGACTGGGAATCGAAACGCGATCGTGTGGTTCGCAGGCTTGCGCTCAATCCACTGAGCTACACCAGCCAGGGCCTCTCCTGATTCTTATAACATGAATCTGCATCTGCTCTTTCTTGATTTAGTTGTAAGGATTTGGGGGAAAGAGTGCAAATATCAAGGGAGATTGGGAAAATCTTTTTAAAACAGAAGCTTTGCAAACTTACCTATGTTCTATTCTCAGAAATTGATATTCATGGGAGGGACCTATAAGAGGTAGGTTGGAATTGATCTCTTTTCTTTGTAAATAGATTGTTTCGCTGCTTAATACTTCAGTATTTGCAGAGGGGAAAGAATGCAATGATGTCTCCCTTCAGCATCTCCCTTGCTATTAGCATACACATACATTTGCATATTTTGCTATTCTTCTTCCTCCCTATCAAAACAGTACAATTGAAACCACTAGAATACAATAGTAGGAGTACTAGGACTAAGTACGCAGGGAAGGAACAAACCAACAGAAAGCTTAATACTTTTACTGTGTGGGTATTTATATTGTATAATCTTTATTTACTTTGTGGTCACTACATATTAAATAATTTAGATAAAACATCATTTTTTTCCTTTCAGGTACGATGTCTAAAAGACTTTGGAGAATTTGAAGTTGATGATGGTACAGCAGTGCTATTAAAAAAAAATAGCCAGGTATTTATTGTCTTAGGATTTTTGAAATCTTCTAAGAGTGTTGCATGGTGGAAATGTTGAAATTAGTAACAAAGTAAACATCACCTTGTGATGCTCATTTACATTTAGGCATTATGTTTAGTGTAAGACTACTTTTTCTAAATATAAGGAAACGCTGAGGCAAATGTTACATATACATGTAATTAAGAAAAGATTAATTAGCCCTGGCTGGTGTAGCTCAGTGGATTGAGTGCGGGCCTGTGAACCACACAATTGAGGTTCAGTTCTCAGTCAGGGCACACGCCTGGGTTGCAGGCCAGTTCCCAGCAGGGGACTTATGAGAGGCAACCATACATTGATACTTCTCTCCTTCTCTCCTTCCCTTCCTCTCTAAAGATAAATAAATAAAATTAAAAAGAAAAGATTAATTAATTTAATAGAATGTTGTTTGTATTTAACACTAAGCATTTTCCAGGGAAATTATCACTGGGCCTATTCTAGTTAAGGCACTATGAAAATGTTGGATTTAGCCTTTTTCTTGGGATTGTAATTAAAAAGGTAATAAGCACTCATGTTTAGCTTGTATTTCACCTTATAAATCCTAGTTCTTTTTTGCCCCTGGAGAGATAGAAATTTCTCTATACTTTTTTAAAGATTTTATTTATTTATTTTTAGAGAGAGGAAGGGAGAAGGGAGGGAGCAAAATATCAATGTGTGGTTGCCTCTCTCACATGCCCTACTGGGGGCCAGACCTGCAACCTAGGCATGTGCCCTGACTGGGAATTGAACCGGTGACCCTTTGGTTCACAGCCTGGTGCTCAGTCTGCTGTGCCACATGAGCCAGGGCTAAATCCTAATGCTTTAGCAAATAAATAATGATATAGATCAAAAATTTCTGAATAATATATTAACAGAATTTACTAGGGAAAGACTAAAACTATGAAGTTGTTAAACAAAATTTTTTCTTACTAAGTATCTCAATGTATTCTTCGAAACTTTCAAGTTCACATTAATTTCACATTAGCTAAATTAAGGTTCTTCCTATTTCAATTTTATATAGTCACATTAATACAGGAGGAAAAATGACCTAATGAGAACCACTCTTTCTTTGCCTCTCATCTTGCTGGTTAATGTCTAATGATCCTTTGTCTTTGTTTATGGAATGGAACAAAAGAATGCTTCAGGTTATGTGGTTCTTAGACTTCTTTTCTTTTTTTTTCCCCAATTTTTTATTTAATTATTTTTCAAGTACAGTTTTCTGTCTATTACTCCCATCCCATCCCACCCCCGTGCTCCCCCCCTCCCTAGACTTATTTTCTTAAGAGAGGGTGCCTTGATCTCTTAGTCTATGCGTACCCTTAGAGCTTTGATAGTTTCGTAAAACAAGGTTAAATATTTTTAAGACAGATTTTCAAGGCACCCTAAAATCTTTTTTTTTTAAAGATTTTATTTATTTATTTATCTTTTAGAGGGGAAGGAGAGAAGGAGATAAACATCAATGTATGGTTGCCTTTCGTGCAACCCCTGCTGGGAGTTGGCCTGCAGGGAACCGGCCTGCAACCCAGGCATGTGCCCTGACTGGGAATCGAACCGCGATCCTCTGGTTCGCAGGCCTGTGCTCAATCCACTGAGCTACACCAGCCAGGGCCCTAAAATCTTTTTTTGTTAAGGCAGAATTCACCTCCCAGTGTCCTCTTAGAGAAGTAGGATACTAATGAATTGATATTACTACTGAAATTAATGGTCTTCTAAAAATCTATTTCTGGAGGACCCAGTGTGAAGCTTTGGTTCACAAGAATAAAGCCATCCTTATAAAGCAAGATATAAGAAAATGTCACTTTTTCCTAAACGCCATCCTGTGGTTGGAATTTTTTCTCAAACTTTATGGCTGATCTTTCCACCCAGTGTGCCCAGATGGTGGTTATTCCTTAGTGGCAGGGAATACCTGGGTAGAGCTTAGGTAAGTGGGAACCCGGCTGAGCCCTTCTTCCATCTTCTCTTGTATTAGACAGTTGTTTTCTGTGTGGACCACGCAGAAACCTTTCTCTTGGTAATGCTGTTTCTGGCAAAATAATTATTTTACTTTTTTTTTTGTTAAATTTATTGGGGTGACATTGGTTCCCATGTCACCCCAATAGCTGTTTTTTGTTACTATCATCTTACCCTTCATTATAAAAATGGGAAAATTTTAAAAACACGCAGTTTCCTGTAGTTGATATTAAAGTGTTTCTAAAAGTATCTCACCACATCTAAAATCAGTTTTCCATGGAATCTGTCCATATACTATAAAACATTAGGGAGATATTTTTTTTTACCATACATTCCCTTATGCCTATCAATATGGCAAACATGTTTCTGTTTGTCTAGAAATCAGGAAACCCCTCTTTTTAGAAAAAGTTGGAATACTTGTTAAATAAATAAATAACATGTCCCTGCCTTTTTTCCTTTGGGGTATTGGTGGTATGTTGTGGTGGGCCCCCCTTTTATATTATACCTTCTAAAGTCTTTTTAACATGTTAAATAATAGTCCTTGGCCCATGTGTTTTCATGACTAATTTGGAGGAATGTATTTGGCCACAGGAATTACATAAGGCCTTTGAGTTTATTAGGAGGGACTTGTGGGTGTACAGTGCTACTAAAGTTATGTTGTGCTTCTTCAAATATTTTTGGTAATCTCTTCTATTGCAATTATTTTCTAAGGCTGTTTGCTCTGTACTGTATAATGTACTGTTTTTTGTTTTTACCCAAGTATATCTTTCTTTTCTTTGAGATTACTTTGGTCATTCATGAGCTTGGAAGGTCTTCCTCCCTTGCTTCCTGTACTTCCTCATTCCAAAGTTTAGGAAATGTTCACTTCTGTTTTAAGCCACTGTGTGTAGAGATGCAATCAGACATGGAGGACGAGTGATACCATTAGCTAGGTGTAGGTGTCTTAACAACATAGTGTGTGAATAGTACCTACTTCATAGGTTACAAATACTTTTGATCCTTGAAAAGGACAAGAGAAAAGTTGCCACCATAGTTAGAATAAATGGTTTAATGAAGACCTTTGTTGGTCTTCCTAATGACTTGTACAACTTGTCCTCTATTTGGCGTGTAAAAATCTCACCTACCCAGGTTTTCTGTGCATTAATTCAAATGCAAATACTAAGGAAAATACCTACTAGAATTTAGAAGTCTTTAAGTTTAACTTAAGCAAACTATGAATTTGTTTATTAAAATAAGAATTCAATACACTTCTACCTACCATCGGTCTCAGTTGATGAAAACAGCAAATATACTTAAGTTTAGCTTTTAACTGTATAACTCTTGAAATTTAAAAATATATATAACCAGTTGCTGCTTTTTAATAATGTAAAATATAATTTAAAATTCTTTCCCAATCTTTCTCTTTCTCTCTACCATCTGTTCCACTTAGCACTTTCTACCTCGTTGGAAGTGTGAGCAGCTGATTAGACAAGGCGTTCTGGAGCACGTTCTGTGGTAACCTCATACTGAGGCCCTGCCAAGCTTCCCTGTGGTATGAGGCTGAATTCCTCCACACAAACTTCTACACTTCCTTCTCTACCCTGCTTTGTCCCATCCCTCTTTGGTTTTAAAGGTTATAGACATTCTTTAATGTAACCAGGAATACCTGGCTGAGAATGGTTTGTTTTTCTATTGTATAGGATTCCTCCTCTTTTTTATAATCTGCATCTATAATTATAACATTCCTATAGTTATTACAGTGTGTGTGTGTTTTCAATGAAAGTAAATATTTATTACCATACATTTGAATCTTTTAAACAATAAGGGGGTTACACTTGGCTATTGCAGGGAGAAAGAAGGTCCCTGTGCATTTTGTGTTGTTTCTGGTAGTGTGCATTGTGTAAGCCATGGAGCTGAATTCCTGGAGTATGTGTTTCCAAATCTCATGGGCAAGTGGAAATGGTGGTCTATAAAAGTTTTCAGTATATGTAATGCTTAATGACAATTGCTAGGCTATTTGGGAAGAAAAAGGAAGGACACAATGAACCAGCCCATTTCCAACAATGGTAGCTTGCCTGGCTCTTGCCTGTCTGTGAGAGTACCAGTATCACCACTTTGGAAAGGGAAATAGAAATTTGGGCTAGAAAAGAAACTTTGTAGTTTTCCCCAGATTCCCACTCACAGAAAAGTCACATTAACAGTTGGTCAGCTAAGTGGAGTGCAGTTTCTATTGTTCGATGAACTATGAGTGGTAGGAGTTGGAGAGGCATAGAGTGAATCTTTTCACTGCCTGGTGGTCAGTAGCCTTTCCCTACTCTTAGTCCCCTCCATTACCAGCCCAGGAATCTGAAAGAGGCATTAAAATATAAAAGCCTAGATAAGCCTGGTAACCTCATACATACTATACACACAGTTTTGTTTTTATATAGGGGAATGTTTCTGGCCAAAATCAAGTTATAGAGAGGCTTTACCTAGGACATGGATCTGTATGTTTTCATAACAAATCTACTTCTAGGGTGCCCTGTGCAGATTATTTTCATCATTTAAAATGATTTCTCCCCTTAATTTTGGTAGCCAGCTCATATTTTCATCTATATCTCTGCTGATAAACAGTGAATGAGATTGGTGATGTTTGTATGTTAATTGTGGGTCTGCAGTCACTTTCCTCCTTCATATTTACACCCAGAGCACATGGAACCATGCACATTGGTGAGCCCTAAAGTCCATGTAAGTCAGTTGTGGGGATAAAGAGCTCTGAAGACCATTACCATGTTGCCAGCCCTCCATCACATCTGAACTTAAATGATACAATGTTCTTTTGTGTTTAAGTCCCCAAATAAAATGATAAAATATATCCCATATTTGAAATGAATGTATAATATTTGAAAATTCTAAACTTTATTGACTGTACTTAGGATTTTGGCTAGAACTTTAAAGGTAATACTTGTGTATGTGTAGGTTTAAAAAAAGGTAAAAAATAAATAATGTAGAAAATGAAAGTTCTTTTGTCTCCTAAATATCACAGTCCCATGTGATCATTGTTAGTTACATATGTAAAGCATACCATTTCTTTTTAGTGGTTTCCCAGTTATTTTCTACTTTTTGTTCCTAGTGTGAATGAATTCTTTTTTCTATTATCTAACTGGCTTTGGCTGATATATGTACAAAGTTGCAAATTATGATGACTTGGCTACATTTTGATATTTATATAAACTCATTTCTTCTTCATATTGATCTTGTTGTCTAGAACTTTTTTTTACTGGTTTGGAACTTTTGGGAAAATGTGGCAGCTTATCTTTTTTATGACCTTATTGGAAGCCACAGTCTCCTTTCTCAATCTCCTTTCTCATACTTCTCCAGGAAAAATACCAAAGCTTGTGGCCTCCGTCACTGTAACTTTAAGCCTCAAAATAAATTCAGTACCATAATTTAAAATAAAATAGTGGTAATTAATAAATATGGTTTTTTGAAGTATTCCTTTGGAACCTGAGTTATGATCATACTGTTTCTTAGTTAACTCCCTAATGTTATGAGTTATATGAATAGAATTCTATTGTTAAGCTGTAGCGGTACCTTGGTGCTCATCGTTAATTTGTTCTAGAACTCATGACACATGCTATAAAGGATGACTACCGAATGATGAAGCATTTTCTCCTGCAGGGTGATGGTGTGACTCACACAAGTTCTAGCAACCATGACAAGTCCTGAACAAGCACTGAGTGTTGCAACACTTTTTCTTCTTATCAAAATGTGGTAAGAACAGGGTTTGACAAGTACTGAAGCCAACAAGTACCTAAGTATGACTGCTTGGGTTTCTGCCCTGACTTGGTGGCTCAGTTGGTTGGAACATTGGTTCATACACCAAAAGGTTGGAGGTTGATTCTGTAGGTCAACCTAAGTGACATATCTAGGTTGCAGGTTCAAGCCCTTGTCAAGATGCATATAGGAGGCAACCTATCAGTGTTTTCTCTCACATCAATAATCAATCAGCAATCTCTTATATCTCTCTCTAAAATCAATAAACATATCCTTGGGTGTGTATTAAGTTTAAAAATACAACTATCTGCATTCCCTGAGCTACACTCTTCCTGGCCATAGTGTTCACCATTTAGTGAACTGTAATGTATGATTTTCTGTTATTTTGTAGATGAATTTTTTCAACCAACTGATGTTGGTTTCTAATGTTTTGGGAGAGGGGAATGTATACATGTACTTTGTCAGTGTTGTCAATGATCTGTTCTATGAAACAAATCACCCAAAACAGTAGCTTTAAACCATACCATTTTATCAGCTCTCACAATTCTGTGGTTGACTAGGCTCCGTTGGGTGCTTCTGTAGATCTTCCTTGGGGTCTCTGGTGTGGTCATATTCAGATAGTAGCTGGTGCTTGCTCTCCTGACTTTTTTGTGGTCTCTTCATGTGGTTTACTCCAGAAAGCTGGCTGGACTTCTCACCTGGCAGCTCAGGACTCCCACAGTGCCAAGAGGATGGAAGTTGGCATTGTTAGTTTTCTGAAAGGCAAGGCCTGATACTGGACTAGCACCACTTCTCCTGCATCCCATCAGTGATTATAGTAATAGGCTGCCCAGATCAGTGAAGGGCCTGCCTGAATCACATGAAGGTGAGAACACTGAATAGCCACCACTGCCAGCTTTGATTTACAGCGCCCTGTAAAACTGAGTTGGTGTTAATTCCTTTGCCTGTTTTAAATAGAAATGTAATGGCTTTAATACTGATAGTACCATCAGGGTGTGAATCTTTTGTGGGGAGAGATGTTGATCTTTCATGTATTTTTTCCCCAAATTTGTATAGTTCATTTTTTATTGTATTTATTCCCTTACCATTTATCTCCCCATCTCCACCAATCCCTCTTTCCCCCATAATCACCACATTGTTGAGTAACAATACATGTCCATGAGTTCCTTTTCTTTTTCACTAGATCCTGCCCCAACCCCTTCCCAGGTTAAACTAACCCTGCATTCCTGATAGTAACTCCACTTAGGATTTGATTTGCTAAAATATTACCATTTTACTTATCATTTTTAATCATTTTCTATCTAGATATTAGTCTGTAGTGTTCTTTTCTTGTCGTGTTTATGACATTCATAGTGTCATGTCATAGAATGAGTTGGGAAATACTTCCTTCTCTTCAATTTTTTTAGAAGAGTTTTGTACACTTGATATTATGTCTTCCTTAAATGTTTAGCAGAACTCACATTTAAAATACCTGGGCCTGGAGTTTCTTTGTAGGAAGGTTAACCACAGTTTCAATTATTCTCAAAGATACAGGTCTATTCAGTTTATTCTTCTAGAATGATCTTTGATAATTTTAATCTCCTCCATTTTGTCTAAGTTATTGAATTTATTGGCATAGTATTGTGTATACTGCCTTATTAGGCTTTGTGTAAATTCTATACTGATGTCACCTATTTTATTCCTGATGTTGGTAATTTATTTCCTTTTTATCATGATCATCTTGACTACAGGTTTACCAATTTTATTAATCTTCTCAAAGAACCATCCTTTGGCTCCATTAGCTTTTTCTTTTTCTGGTTTTCTACTGCAGGGATCAATAGACTTTTTTTATATCTTAGACTTTGTAGGCTAGAGTCTTTCATGGCTGTCACTATAGCACAAAAGCAAGCTACGGAATTGGGCTTAACCTGTTAAGAATGTAGTTTGTGGAGTTCCGGCCAAGATGGAGGTGTAGGTAGAAACCCTTTGCTTCCATGCACAACCAAAAGGAGCATAACAACCAATCCAAAAACAATATACAACCAGAAGTTCCAGAAAATCTAACTGCGTGGAACTCCAACAACCAAGGAATTAAAGAAACAGTCAACCAGGCCAACTAGACCAGTAGGAGTGAGGGGCAGTCGGAGAGGACCTGAGGCAAGGTGGTGGACCACGTGGGTGGGGCTGGCTGAAAGGACCCTGTGGCAAAGTAGTGGACCAGACCTCAAGGCAGGGGCTAGCTGAGAGAACCCAGGGCACAGAGATGGACTGTGTGGGCAGGGATGGCTGAAACACCTGGTGAGGTAGCAGACCATGTGGGTGGGGCTAGCTGAACTGAGAAATTGAGACTCAAAGCTGACTGGACTACAGTGGGGGTTGCCATAGTGGGAGAAACTCCCAGTCTCACATGAGAGTTTGTTGGAAAGTTGAGCTAGAGCCCAGCAAGCAAGCTTCATTTTTCCCCTCTCTGACCCCTCCCCCACAGACAGCAAAGAGGGTTGCCCTGCCCTGGTGAATACCTAAGACCCGACCCCTTACAACTTAGCAGGTGTGCCAAGACAAAGAAATATGGCCCAAATGAAAGAACAGATCAAAACTCCAAAAAACGAGCTAACCCACGAGGAGCTAGCCAGTCTATCAGATGGAGAGTTCAAAACCCTTGTAATCAAGATGCTTGCAGAACTGATTCAGCTTGGTTGAAAATGAAGGAACAAATGAAAGCTACCCAAAGTGAAATAAAGCAAAATATTCAGGGAACCAACAGTAACAGGAAGAAAACCAGGACTCAATGATTTGGAACAAAAGGAAGAAATAAACATCCAACTGAAACAGCATGAAGAAACTAGAATTCAAAAAAATGAGGAGAGGCTTAGAAACCTCTGGGACAACTTTAAATGTTCCAAATCTAAATTATAGGGGTGCCAGAAGAAAAGAAATGGAAAACTTATTTGAACAAATGAAGGAAAACTTCCCCAATTTGGTAAAGGAAATAGACTTCCAGGAAGCCCAGACAGTCCCAAAGAAATTGGACCCAAAGAGGAACATACCAAGGCACATCATCATTATATTACCCAAGATTAAAATAAAAAGAGAATCTTAATAGCAGCAATAGGCAAGGAGACAGTTACCTACAAAGGAGTTCCCATTAGACTATCAGCTGATTTCTCAAAAGAAACCTTACAGGCAAGAAAGGGCTGGAAAGTATTCCAAGTCATGAAAGGCAAGGACCTACATCCAAGATGACTATCCAGCAAAGCTATCATTTAGAATGGATGAGCAGATGAAGTGCTTCCCCGATAAGGTAAAGCTAAAGCAGTTCATCATCACCAAGCCTTTATTATACGAAATGCTAGAGGGATTTATGTAAGAAATTGAAGATCAAAAGCTATGAACAGTAAACTGACAAAAACAACTATCAACAACTGAACCTAAAAATAACAACAACATGAAAACAAATACTAAGCAAACAAAACAGGGATAGAATCAGAGAAATGGACATCACATGGAGGGTTTTCAGTGGGGAAGAAAAAAGGAAGAGTAGAGGGGGGAAGGTACAGGCAATAAGAAGTATAATTGGTAGGCATGAAATAGATGGGGAGAAGTTAAGAATGGGATAGGAACCAAGTCAAAAAACTCATGTACAACCCATGAACATGAACTAAGGGAGGGGAATGCTGGATGGTTGGGGGGGGTGCAGGGCTGAGAGGGATAGAGGGAGAAAATTGGTAAAACTAATACCATAACAATAAAATATACTTAAAAATACATACATACACACACACACAGAAAATGTGGTTTGCCAACCTCTGTTCCTTCTGCTATGATCATCACTATTTACTTTTTTCTGATTAGTTTTAACTTGCTCTTCTTTTTCCAGTTATTTAAGGTGGAAATGGGTCAGTTTGAGAACTTGCTTCTTTTCTAGTACTGCTATTTAGTGCTATGAATTTTTCCTTAAGTAATGAATACATTAGCTCCATTTACAAATTTTCGTGTATTGTATTTTCATTTTCATTCAGTTTAAAATATTTTCTAATTTTCCCCTCTGACTTCTTATTTGTTTTGTGGGTTATTTAGCAGTGTGTTATTCTTTTTCTAAATATTTGGGAATTTTCCAGATATTCTGGTCTTGATTTATAATTCCACTGTGGTCAGAGAACATACTTTATATGACTCAAGTCCTTTTACTTTCTTGAGAATTGTTTCAAGGTCCAGAATATGGTCTAGTTTGGTGAATGTTCCAAGTGCACTTCTGCTGTTGTTGGCTATTCGGTTCTATAAGCATCAGTTGGTTGATAGTGTTATTCAGGTCTATTAGATTCAATCTCCTTGTTACTCCAGTCCCAGCCAGAAACCCAAAGTTTATCCTTTGATGAGTTTTTACAAATGTATATATATACCCTTGTAACTCAAACTACAGTGAGACTTGCTATTTTAATAACTAGCATTACTAATCCCCATTCATTGCTCTTTTTTTCATATTATTTAATTTGCTTATCTAGTTGAACATATAAACTTTAGAAGTGCCCATTTCTGGGACAAGTGGTTGATTAGGGTAGTTTATATTCTTTTTAAAATATATTTCATTGATTATACCATTACAGTTCTAGTCCCCCCTTCATTCCCCTGCACCCTGCACACCCCCTCCCCCACCATTCCACCCCCCTTTAGTTTATGACTACATGTCTCAAGTTCTTTAGATTCTATATTTCCCGTACTATTCTTGCCCTCCGCCCAATCTATTTTCTACCTACTGTCTATGCTACTTATTTTGTATACCTTCTCCCCCCTTCTCCTCCTCCCACTCCCCTGTTGCTAACCCTCCATGTGTTCCTCATTTCTATGGTTCCGCTCCTGAACTAGCTGTCCTCTTGGTTTGCTTTTGTTTTAGGTGTGTGTTTGCTGTCCTTTCCCTGTTCATATTTTTTATCTTCTTTTTCTTAGATAAGTCCCTTTAACATTTCATATAATAAGGGCTTGGTGATGATGAACTCCTTGAATTTGACCTTATCTGAGAAGGACTTTATCTGTCCTTCCATTCTAAATGAAGGCTTTGCTGGATAAAGCAATCTTGGTTGTAGGTCTTTGGATTTCATGACTTGAAATACTTCTTTCCAGCCCCTTCTTGCCTGTAAGGTCTCTTTTGAGAAATCAGCTGACAGCCTGATGGGCACTCCTTTGTAGGTGACTGTCCCCTTATCTCTTGCTGCTTCTAGGATTCTCTCCTTCATTTTCATCTTGGTAATGTAATTATGACGTGCCTTGGTGTGTTCCTTCTTGGGTCCAACTTCTTTGGCACTCTCTGAGCTTCCTGGATTTCCTGGAATTCTATTTTCTTTGCCAGACTGGGGAAGTTCTCCTTTATTATTTGTTCAAATACGTTTTCCACTCGTGGCTGTTTCTTTTCCCCTTCTGGTACCCCTATAATTCGGATGTTGGAATGTTTAAAGATGTCCTGGAGGTTCCTAAGCCTCTCCTCATTTTTTTGAATTCTTGTTACTTCACATTTTTCTGTTCGGTCATTTCTTCCTTCCTTCTGGTCCATTCCATTGATTTGAGTCCCCGTTTCCTTTCCATCACTATTGGTTTCCTGTGCATTTCCCTTCATTTCAACTAGTTTAGCCTTCATTTGTTCCTCTAATTGTGACTGTAATCAACCAGTTCTGTGAGCATCCTGATCACCAGTGTTTTGAACTGTGCATCTGAGAGGTTCACTATTTCTTTGTTGCTTAGAGTTATTGGCTCTGGGGCTTTGAGTTCTTCTTGAGCCATCTTTTGGACTGTTTGCGCCTGTTACATTTGAGGGGCATAGCCTTAGGTGTTCACCAGGGCTGGCTGACCAAGCCACTAGGTTGTGATGCTGTATGTTGGGGCAGGGTCAAAGAGGAGCAATGGTGGTCCCCTCTGCTGCTTCCCACTGCTGGGGCCTGCACGGTCTGTCTCACTGCATGCGAATGTGTGACCATGGTCAGCCTGCTGCCTACGCACTCACTGGGTCTGCCTGATGCTATTCCAGCTGCCTGGGCACCTGGGGTCAGGGGACCCTTCCTGCCCAACCCTGGTCCGCTGCTGGCTCCACCCCTCTTACCGGGCTGGTTGAATGGTTCCTTGTTGTCAGACTTCTGTATAGTGCAATTCTCTGTTCTTTGGCTGCGTCTTTGTTTACTAAACCTTTGTTGTATTCAAACTTGGTTGTGGGAGAAGGCACAGTGTTTCCACCTATGCCTCCATCTTGGCAGAAGTCTCTCCGGTAGTTTATATTCTTATTCGGAATATAATCAGTTAATGGTGTTGAATCTAAGAACTGAGCTTTATACTTGTTTCTTATAAAATTATTTTTATATATTAAATATTTTATAATTAAAAAGTTAAAAATGAAGTTAAATCTATTTTAATAAAAAAGTTTATTGCAGTAGTGACTGTTCATATTACATTAAACCAAATCTTCAAAATCTGTGTATTTTTGATATAAAACAGTAGTTTTTAAAAAATCCTCACCCAAGGATGTGTGTGTTGTTGTTTTTTAAATTGATTTTAGAGAGGAATGCAGAGAGAGACAGAAATGTTGATGTGTGAGAGAAACATTGATCATTTGCCTTCCATATGTGCCCCACCTGAGCACTGAACCACAACCTAGGTTGGTACCCTGACCAGGGGATTGAATCTACAGACAGACCTTTGGTATATAGGATGATGCTCCAACCAACTGAGTCACCTGGCCAGAGCACAGAGCTACATTTGTTTTAAACATATAATACAACTCTCAGTGTGATGACATTTCAGTGAGGAAAGGATTGTATTTGCAGTAAATATTCCTGAGTCTACAGACCTAACATAAACACTGTCCAAAGATCATCCCATGCTGCAGCAGTCACTGAAAAAGGGGGCTTCCCTTCTTTTGTCTTTTACCACTGTGACAGTCACAGGGAGTGAAGCCTTTGTGGAAAGTATATATAGAACCACCATTGAGAATACTAATGATTTAAACCCAAAGCAATAACAGCGGAATGGTAAAAGTGTACAGAGCCCTAATTTGGCATTTTAATCTTTCAGCCAAAGTTAAAGCACAATATGAAATTGTTTTACTGTGTTTTCTTTTTAGCTCTTTGCTGAGAGCCCCCATAAGCTGATTTCACCAGTGACCAGGAAATTACTCAGGACTACTAATAAAAATGTAGTCTTTTCCGATGTGTCTATTTCTCCAGTATCTGGCTCATATGTCCAGGAGTGTGTGACCAATGAGCCATAGAACATTATGTCATCATAGTGCCTTAATTTTAAAAGATGCTTCTTCAAAATGAATTCCAGGAAAATCAGTCTACACAGAGAAGGATGCTGAAGTCATCTTACTGATTAGTTTGTTGAGAGCACTAACTTTTTCTTCCAAGATTTGGGTTTTTTTCTCAGCTACTCGTTGCTTTTCTTCAGTGATCTGAAGTGCTTTCATCAGATGAGCATTTTCCAAATAAAGCTCCTTGAGCCGCAAATCAGATTTTGTGTTTTTTTCAAACTAGAGAGGAGAGAAAGCCATTCTTTACTGTGAATCTAGTACAGAAATGCTGCACAACCAGCTTGTCTCCTTTTATTCTTCCATCTTTATACAAACCCATATTTTTGGAGTTTTTACAGATCTGATGAAAACATTGGATGTCATAACAATTTTTGTTTTCCTGGCATGAGAGAAGAAATTGAGAATTTGATGAACTGTGTGGTAGAGAAAGTTTAAGTCAACTATGAGAGATTTTGCCATGAAATGAAGACATGAAAGCCCAAATTCCATAAGCCTCAAAAAGGACTATTCAGGATGATGTAAAGCAAGGAAATTTTCAAGAGTGCCAAAAAATGCGTTCATCCAAGTTTGCTCTGTAGGCCCATCATGTCACCCAGGACACACTGAGATACCGTATTCACCCTTAAAATTGGTGCAGTCAACACACAACAGCCATACGGTCTTCAGCGATCAGGACATAAGGCCATTCTAGTCATGAGTCCTTCTTCAATATACAAAGGCAAGGATGTCCTGACTTTGGGCTTAAGTTAACACTGAAGTCAGTCATTCATCGAGCTCCTCTCATGTGCTAGGCACTGCCCTCGTAACAACCCTGCTCTTATAGAACACATTCTAGTAGATAGACATTAGAAAGAAATATGCAGTGTGTCAGGTAAGAAGTGCTGAGAGAAAACCCAGCAGCAGAGAGACAGCTGAGGAGGGGGTTCCAATTTTGGTTGAGGTGAACAGAGAGGGCTTCTCTGCATGACATTTGAACGGGGGTTTGAAATAAATCATGGGGCTGTCAAGGCATGAATGTCCCAGACAGTGGAATAAGTGCAAAGGCCCAGAGGCTGGGGCATGATGTAGGTAACAATGACCAGGAGGCCTGTAACTGGGAGGCCGACTGAGAAGTCAGACCTACCATGCCATCTGGGCAAGGCACTAGATCCTGGAGAATCTTGGAGGCCACTGTACAAACTGCCTTTTATTCAAGGTATCTGAGAAAACTGAAGGGTTCTGAGCAGAGGAAGGCCAGCACCTCAACCACATTTGGAAAGGACTGTTGCCACTCCTGTGTTAACAGGTTAGAAGAAGAAATAAAATGTCAGTTCAGATACCAAAGATGATTGTGGGAGCAGTGTGATTGGGGCAAGAAGTAGCTGGGTTCGGTCTCCACTCTGAAGGCAGAACTGTTGGAGTAGATGGGAACATGGTGTGAGTGGGGACAGTTAAGGGAAGGAGCCCACTGTACTCCAAGGTTTTGGAACTAAGTCAATGGCAGGGGTGAGCCATGAGGGCAGGCAGCTAAGTGCAAAGACAACTCTGAAGGTATTTCTGTGAGGAGAAGCAGAGAACTGGTAGGACCACAACTCCTTAACCCGGAACCCAGAGGTAAGATGGGTTGGGGGTGAGGCCAGGAGAGGTGGCACAGGTGGTCAGGTCTAGGTGTGCATGGCCCTAGTATACTGCATATTTGCTTTGGGCATTTTGGATCTTCCAAGGACAGTTGAAAGGAGGGGGAAGAGGTGCTGGAGTTCAACAGGGAGAGAGGGTTCAGAATGCTATCCAGCCAGGGGATTTGGGCAGAGCTGATGGGTGACAGCCACAAAATTTAACTAGAACTGTTCTCGCCAAGTAAGAGGAGGCAAATGTGTGCAAAGGAGTGACTATAGAGGGAGTCAGAATCTGATGGGAGGAAAAGTGAGGATGAGGGAGACATTGAGAGTATCAGTAGATGGCAGAGCAGGCCAAGATGGTGGACAAGAAAGGGGGCAGGCTCTGAAGAGTAGCTTAACCTGGGAAACTTACACCATAATTTAGGAGCAAGAGGCAACATGAATGTTTCATCCATTTGGGCTCAGTTCAGGATTGCTCAGATAAACCATACTTGATTATTATGTAATAAAAATATTTCTACAGATTCTCACATTTCTTTAATTTCTTCTAGCACTGCAATAGAACATTTTTTGGAGGAGCTGGTGTTTGCCTTTTTGTGTTTCTTCTTTTTCTGATCTTGTCTCCTAGCACTCCCTGTGCTGGCTGTTCCACTGCCTGTTAGTTCTTACTGATTTAATTTCTGGTTGAATGAGATTGTAAACTTTTATTGATCAGGGCAGCTGTGACTTTCGTTGTTTTCTTCCTACAGCAACCCAGGTTATTTCTTTTCTCCCCATGGTTATTATTTCAAAAATATAGATCATATCATGCTCTTACTTAAACTCTTCCAATGGTTTCTAATTGCAATTACAATAAAATCCAAACTGCTGACCTTGACGGGACCCTGCCTATCTGTACCCGCCCAACAGATCATACCAGCCACACTAACTCCTCAGTGGCCTTCTGCATACCATGCTTGGTCCCATCTATGGACATGTACCTGTTCTGTTCCCTCTGTGAAATGCATCTCCTCCTTGTTCACACATGTTCTTTAGCACATGTGGAGAAGTGTGAGTGCCCTTTTACAGCTGCCCCAGAGACTGGAGGTACTATTGGAACTTCGTACTGTAATGCACAGAACAGTTCTACCATGAGCATTCTCCCTTCTAAAATGTCAGCCTGGCCTCTGATCATTAGGTGTCTGTTGCCATGCCATATCCTGACTATCCTCACCAGATCCCACCCATCCCCATTTTCTTCAGAGCAATTCTTATAACCTGAGGTAATTTATCTTATTACATCTGTCTCTAACTCCAGAATGTAAGGTCTTTGGGGGCTTATGTAAGGTCTTTGGGGGCTTCATTGTTCTGGTTTACCCAGAACAATGCCTTGATACATAACAGGTACTTGGGATGACTGAATGACTATCTTTTTTGAGGTTATGTGAACACCTCAAAAATATATGTTAAAATATTCCCCATCACTTCTCAGCATTTTGGCTTAGATCAAATGTAGAATCTGTTCTTATCGGTTTAAAACAATTCCAAAAAGAAAATAAACACAATATACAAATATAATGTAGGGTATATTTACTAAAATGAGTTTTCTACTGATTGCTTTTAATTGTTAATCTTCCAAAACATGTGTACATTCAGACTCTCAAAATGAAGTTTAGACAAAGCCCCCGATTCAGTGGTTCCAAATGAATGTGGGTTATTTTGAGTTCTGTCACAAGACAGTTGCTCCCTGAATCAGCTACTTGAACACCCATGAAAGAAAAAAATACAGTTCTGAAAGAGGATATTAGCATACACTGACACAACCCCCTCACTCACCTGCTGTCCCAGCTCAGCCACTTTTTCTTGTAGGAGCATTTCCATGTTCTTTGAAATAATCTCCAATTTTTCTATCCATTCTTCTGTATATTTAAGCTGTTTTTTATGTTCTTCTTGCTACAAAAGGTTATAAACCAATATTTTACATTTTATATTTTTTAAGATTTTGTTATATTTTTAGAGAGGAAGGGAGAAAGAGGGAGAGCAACATATGAGGGAGAATCATTGCTCAGTTGCCTCACACACCCCAAACTGGGGACCTGGCCCACAACCCAGGCACGTGCCCTGACCAGGAATCAACCCTGTGACCTTCAGTTTACAGGCTGGTGTTCAATCCACTAAGCCACAACAGCCAGGGCCCAATATTTTACATTTTAGAGTGAATCTTTTCAGGTTTACTTACTATAAAGTGGAAATTAGCTAAAGTGTGCAAATTTGAGAGTAACCATAGATATCCTTTGATCTGTATAGAGTAAGTTAAAAAATCTTATGTCACACACAAAACAAGTCTCAATAAATTTAAGAATAATGAAATTCTATGAAGAATCTCTTCTGACCATAATACTATGAAACTAGACATCACAGGAAGAAAAGTGAAAAACACAGAAAGACATGGAAGCTAAATAATGTTACTAAACTAAACAATGGAAGAAATCAAAAGATACATGGAGACAGGCAAATGAGAATGCAAGAACCCAAAATCTGTGGGACATGGGGAAGAAAAAGTCCTAAGAAGGAAATTCATAGCATTACATGCCTATCTCAAGAAACAATAAAAAGCTCAACAACCTAATTTTACACATAAAGGAACTTGTAAAAGAACAACAGAGCACACAGTGAGTGGAAGAAAAGAAAAAATAAAGATCAGAGAAGAAATTAAAAGTCTAAAAAAAAGCAATACAAAAGATCAATGAATCCAAGAGCAGTTTCCCTGAAAAAATAAACAAGACTTTAACTAAACTCATAAAAAAAGTAAAAAATGAAAGGTGAAATAACAACTTATACCACAGAAATACAAGGGATTGTAAGAAAATATGAATAACTATATGCCTACAAATTGGACAATTTGGATGAAATGGATTAATTCCTAGAAACACACAATCTTCCAAAACTAAGGAAGAATAAAACTGTGATTAAGACAAATTACAATTAGTGAAATTGAAGCAGTCATCAAAACCAACATCTTGGACTGAATGACTTGACAGGTGAATTTTATCAACCTTCAGAGAACTAACCCCTCTCCTCAAACTATTCCAAAAAATTCAAGAGGACAGACTCCCAAGCTCATTTTACAAGGCCAGTATTCTCCTAAATTCAAAACCTAAATAAACACATTACAAAAAAGGAAAATGATAGACCAATGTCCCTGATGAACATAGATGCTAAATTACTCAACAAAGTATTAGCAAACCAGATCCAGCAATACATTAAAAAGATCATATACCATGATATGGTGGGGTTTATTCAGGGGATGCAAGGCTGAAACAATATCTGCTAATTAATAAACATGATACACCACATAAACAAATGAAGAATATAAACCACATGCTAATATCAATAGATGCAAAAAGCAATTGATAAAATCCAGCACCCATTTATGACAAAATCCCTCAGCAAAGCAAAAATAGAGGGAATATACCTTAATACAATAAAGGCTATATTTGACAAGCACACAAGCAACATAATCCTCAATAGATAAAAACTACAAGCTTTCCCCTTTAGATGGAGAACAAGACATGGATATACACTTTCACCACTGATTCAAGTCCTAACAAAGCACTCAAAAAAAGAAATACAAGGCATTCAAATCGGAAAGGAAGAAGTAAAACTGTCATTGTTTCTAGATCAGATGGCAAGATACTATTTTTAGAGAACCTTGAAGACTCCTCAAAAAAAAAAAAACCCAACCAACAAAACTATTAGAACCGAAAAATGAATTCAGTGAAGTAGCAGTGTACAAATTTAATATACAGGAATCAATTGTTGCATTCTATATGCCAATAATAAACTATTGAAAAGGGAAACTAAGGAAACAATCCCATTCACAATTGCTTCAAAAAGAATAAAATACCTAGGGATAAATCAAACCAGAGATGTAAAGACCTATATTAAGAAAATTATAAGACACTGAAGAAAGAAATTGAAGAGGATAAAAATAAGTGGAAGCACATACTTGTGTTCATAGTTAGGAAGAATTAACATTATTAAAATGTCCACACTATCCAAAGCCATCTATAGATTCAACACAATTCCTATCAAGACACAAATGGCTTATTTCACAGAACTAGAACAGATATTCCAAAAATGTATATGGAATCACACACACACACAAACCAAATCAAAAACCTAAAAAGCACCAGTGATCTTGAGAAAGAACAAAGTTGTAAGAATCATGCTACCTGATATCAAACTATACCACAAGTCCATTGTAATCAAAACAGCATGGTAATAGTATAAAAACAGAGATTCAGATCAATGGAACAGAATAGAGAACCCAGAAATAAACCCACACCTTTATAGTCAGTTAATTGGCAAATTATAATGGGCTAAGGACAGTTTATTCAATAAATGGTGTTGGGAAAATTGACCAGATACATGTAAAAAAAATGAAACTAGACCTCCTATCACCACACACAAACTCAAAATGGATTAAAGACTAAAAGGTCAGACTTGAAACCATAAAAATCCTAGAAGAAAACATAGGCAGTAAAATTTTAGACATTTCTCTTCCCAATACTTTTTCTGATATATCTCCTCAGGTAAGAGAAACAAAAGAAAAAATAAACAAACGGGACTATATCAAACTAAAAAGGTTTTGTTTTGGTTTTTGTTTTTTTTTTTAATATATATATTTTATTGATTATACCATTACAGTTGTTCTATTCCCCTCCACCCGCACACCCCTCCCCCACCATTCTCACCCCCTTAGTTTATAATCACGTGTCTCAAGTTCTTTAGATTCTATATTTTCCCTACTATTCTTGCCCTCCCCCCTATCTATTTTCTACCAACTGTCTATGCTATTTTCTGCACCTTCTCCCCCCTTCTCCTCCTCCCACTCCCCTGTTGCTAACCCTCCATGTGTTCTTCATTTCTATGGTTCCACTCCTGATCTAGCTGTCCTCTTGGTTTGCTTTTGTTTTAGGTGTGGTTGTTAATAACTCTGAGTTTGCTGTCCTTTCACTGTTAACATTTTTCATCTTCTTTTTCTTATATAAGTCCCTTTAGCATTTCATATAATAAGGGCTTGGTGATGATGAACTCCTTGAACTTGACCTTATCTGAGAAGCACTTTATCTGTCCTTCCATTCTAAATGAAAGCTTTGCTGGATAACGCAATCTTGGCTGTAGGTCTTTGGATTTCATGACTTGGAATACTTCTTTCCAGCCCCTTCTTGCCTGTAAGGTCTCTTTTGAGAAATCAGCTAACAGTCTGATGGAAACTCCTTTGTAGGTGACTGTCCCCTTATCTCTTGCTGCTTCTAGGATTCTCTCCTTCATTTTCATCTTGGCTAATGTAATTATGACGTGCCTTGGTGTGTTCCTTCTTGGGTCCAACTTCTTTGGGACTCTCTGAGCTTCCTGGATTTCCTGGAAGTCTATTTCCTTTGCCAGACTGGGAAAGTTCTCCTTTATTATTTGTTCAAATAAGTTTTCCACCTGTGGCTGTTTCTTTCCCCCTTCTGGTACCCCTATAATTCGGATGTTGGAACGTTTAAAGATGTCCTGGAGGTTCCTATGCCTCTCCTCATTTTTTTGAATTCTCCTTTCTTCATTCTTTTCTGGTTGGATGTTTCGTTCTTCCTTCTGGTCCATTCCATTGATTTGAGTCCCAGTTTCCTTTCCATCACTATTGGTTTCCTGTGCATTTCCCTTCATTTCAACTACTTTAGCCTTCATATGTTCCTCTAATTTGTGACTATAATCTACCAGTTCTGTGAGTATCCTGATAAATAGTGTCCTGAAGTGTGCTTCTGAGAGGCTGGCAATTTCTCGGTCGCTTAGAGTTATTGGCTCTGGGGCTTTCAGTTTTTGAGCCATCTTTTGGACTGTTCGTGCCTGTTACGTATCAGGATCGGAGCCCTAGGTGTTCACCAGAGCAGGCCAACTCAGTCGCTGGGTCGTGAGGCTGTACGTGGGGGCGGGGTCAAAGAGGAGCAATGGCGGTCCCGTCTGCCACCTCCCGCCGCTGTCGCCGCAGCTGCCACCATCCCTGGGGCCCACGCGTTTCGTCCCACTGCACACAAATGTGCCACTGCTGTCAGCCCTCCACCACTGGGTTCACCCGCTGGGGCCTGCTCGGTCCATCTCACTGTACGCGAATGTGCGACAGCTCTGTCTGCCCCGCACCCCGACTGAGTCCGGGCTGCCTGCGTGTGTGGGTCGGGGGATCTTTCCTGCCTGACCGTGCTCCGCTGCTGGCTCCGCCCCTCTTACCATCCTGGTTGAACGTTTCGTTGTTGTCGGACTTCCGTATAATTCGATTTCCTGTTCTTTGGCTGTTCTCCAAACCTTTGTTGTATTCAAACTTGGTTGTGGGAGAAGGCACAGTGTTTCCACCTATGCCTCCATCTTGGCGGATGTCATCAAACTAAAAAGGTTTTGCACAGCAAAGAAAACCATCAAAAAAAGGCCCCCAAAACAAAACAAAGCCACCCCACAGAATGGGAAAACTTTTTTCCAATACAGCTGGTAAGAAACAACAAAAAAAATCCATTTTAAAAAATAGGCAAAGGACCTGAAGAGACACTTCTTTAGAAGTGTCTGTTTTTGAATACATGTCTAACAAATATGAAAGGATACTTAACATCACCAATCATCAGAGAAATGCAAGTCAAAACCACAATGAGATGTCATCTCATACTGGTCAGGATGGTTATCATCAATAAAATAAGAAACAAGTGTTGGCAATGATGTGGTGAAAGAGGAGCCCTTTTGCACTGCTGGTGGAGATGCAGATTGGTGCAGCCATTGTGGAAAGTAGAATGGAATTACCTCAAAAAATTAAAAATGGGGACTGTCTTAAGAAACCAAAACATTAATTGGAAAGAATATAAGCACCCCCATGATTATTTCAGGATTATTTACAATAGCCAAAATTTAGAAGCATCCCAAATTTCCATCAATAGATGAGTGTATAAAACAGCTATGGTACATTTACACAATGGATTATTAGCCATAAAAAAGAATGTGTTACCCTTTGCAACAGCATACACAGAACTGGAGAACATTATGCTATGCTAAGTGAAATAAGCCAGTCAATGAAAGACAAGTACCATATGATTTCATGCATGTGGAACCTAATCAACAAACAGAACTAAGAAGCAAAATATCGAGCAGGCTACAGCTCTCTGCTGGTGCAGTGTTATGGGGATGGAAGGACTGAGGAGAAAAAAGAGAATTCATGGACAGACACAACAGTGTGGTGATTGTGGAAGGGTATGTTGATGGATGGAGGTAGAAGAAGGTATGTGGGATAAATGGCAATGGAATAAATACAATAAAATAAAATTTCAAAACATCTGTTCCTAGCCACTAAACTATTATTTCTTTTTGTAGTTCAAGAATTAGCTAGCTGCTTTGTCTTAAAAATTTCATCATAGATGACTCCAGAGTGAGTTTACCTTATACATATTATTAAGTATTTCTTTTTTTTTTAAGATTTTATTCCTGTATCTGTAGAGGGGCAGGGAAGGACAGAGGGAGAGAAATATCAATGTATGGTTGCCTCTTGTGTGTCCCCCGCTGGGAACTGGCCTGCAACCCAGGCATGTGCCCTGACTGGGAATCCAACCACAATCCTCTGGTTCGCAGACCCGCACTCAATCCACTGAGCTACACCAGCCAGGGTAAGTATTTCTAAAGAATTTCTGATTAAATTCTTTTGTTTTGTCAATAATCTATCATTTATTTCTAGCTTAATATTTTTTCCATAATCCTGATAAGTCATTCTTTGTTAGAACTTATGTTTTAGAAATATTGAATTTTACTCACCTTTCAAGTGTTGCTCTAACTTTTCCCTATTAACTATGTTTCAGGATATTTCCCCTGAATATTTCAGGATCAGGTTGTTTTCTTGAGCTTTTAAATTAAACCCTTGCACAGGCTGCACGTTCCAGACAATTCAAGCACTTTAAAAGTGTTAACTGATTGATGCCTTACAATAATGCTTTAGGTGGATACCACTGGTATCTGAATTATACAAATGAGGAAACAGGAGTACAGATAGGTTAAGTAACTGGCCTGGAGTAACTCAACTGGGAGGTAGGGAGCCAGGATCCCAATCTCTGCAGCCCATGCTCTGAGGCACTGCCCTGCTTCCCTTTAAGGCAGGTACTCTTGTTCTACATCTCCTGATGCCTAATGCAGAACCTTGCACACAGCATGCTCCCCAAGTCTATGCTGTTACCTTGTTGACCTCTTACCCTCTGCCCTCCTCCTGCCTCCCTCGCATACTTTCTATTCTTAAACATACCAAGTACATACCCACCTCAAGGCCATTGCACATGCTGCTCCTGCAGCCTATAGCCCTCTTCCTCCAGGTTACTGGATGGCTTGCTGCCTCAACAACTTCAAGTGTTGGCTTAAGAGCCACTTTCTCTGGCTATCCTGTTTAAAACTGGAAAGCCTCCACTCCATAGCACTGATCACCATCTGACATGCTATTCACATTATGCATCTTTTTTTGTCTCCCACCACTAGAATATAGGATGCAGAAGGGCATAGATTTTTGCTTTTGTGTCATTTCTGTGTCTGATACCTATATCAGTGTGTATCCAGTAAGTAACTTTTTTTATTGTTGTTCAAGTACAGTTGTCTCCATTCCCCCCACCATCACTTCCCCCGACCCCAGCCATCCCCACTTCCTACCCTCGATCCTACCCTCCTTTGGTTTTGTCCACTTGTCCTTTATAGATATTCCTCTAGTAAGTAACTTCTGCAGTCCTATGTGCCTTTGGGTGGACTTTTTTTCAGTCTGCATAATGATTTAAGATTCTTTTTAAATTAGGTGCATCATTTAGAAACTGGGAGTATTCATGTAAAAATCTAGTTTCTGGCTTTTCTTTGAAATCAGGAGAAATGGAATGCTGAGGCCTGTATTCCCACAGGGCTACACATCCAGACCAGCACCCATCACCTCACTTCCAACCTTTCTCTTATCACCACCTTTCGGGTCCTGAGAGCATTCAGTGTGTGGTCCCAGATATATAGCCATGGTACCTGCCAGAGACCCCATGCAGCCCCAAAGGACATACTACATCTGGGAGGAACTGTGGCCCCCAGGCTGAAGAGAACTTCAGGATCAGCTTGCACAAGTGCTCTATTAGAGGGTGGGGGACACCTTCCCTGAGAAGCTCGCTGCCCCTCCATGATCATTCCTTAGCATCTGTTGAGTCCCTTGTTATTAACATGAAAACTGGGCTCTCCCAGCTTCTGTACAACCAATCCTCATGGAGTTAGGATGGCTGGTGGGCTGTCTTCCCCTTGCCGTTAGAGTAGCTTTTGGCTGAATGCCAGTGATCCAACTGGATCCTCCTTTTCACCATCAGCTGGAACCTCAGGGCCTTTGTCCCCATTCACCCACGGTGCTTCCAGTTGCTTCCTTGCCTCCTCCTAGAGGCTTCACTCCCAGTGGAGCTGCTGAGCTACCCACTGCCCCCATATTAGCAGCTCCTATAACTTGGCCATGCAGCCCAGAGGCATGCTCTGCTCCATCTGCTTCTGCACCTGGTGGACCTCATACAAATGCTGTCCAGGAGCGTAAACTCTCAGCCTCAGATTGGCTCCATGCAGCTGTGTTAGGGGAAAGGCCACAAGAGCTGTGGTGTGGTTGCTGAGAACTACAGGATCACTGCCAGATATAGAGGATTCTGCATTTAAGGATACCCTACAACTGGAAGGGCGAGTAAGATATTATAGTATCTCACCTGTGATACTGTGTCTGCAGTAGAATGCAAGATTTACAAAGAGTCTATTCACTGGAACTCCTATGTAGCCAGAGCTGCTCAGTGAGAGAGCCAGGAAAAGTTGTGCATGTGATCCTCAGAATGATGATGTTGACACTTCACATTGGATCCATGGGAGGATTATGGTATATTCTGTCCATTTTTACCTTCCAGCACACCTCAATAGACTCTGGTTATTTAAAAACTGTAACCACACGCCCTGGCTGGTGTAGCTCAGTGGATTGAGCGCTGGCCTGCAAACCAGAGGATCACGGTTCGATTCCCAGTCAGGGCACATGCCTGGGTTGCAGGTCAGTTCCCTGCAGGCCAACTCCCAGCAGAGGACGCACGAAAAGCAACCCTCTCCCTCTCTCCTTCCCTTCTAAAGATACATAAATAAATAAAATCTTAAAAAAAATTAAAACTGTAACCCATGCAAGATGAATATGGCAATTTTCCTTTAAGTGGAGAATTTACATCCTAAGACCTCTCAGACACTATGGTCATGGAGGGTAATTAACACACAGTGAATGCAGAAAGGAACTTGGGAGTAGGTGTGGGATGAAGTCCCTCAGCCACAGAGGATGGCACAGAACTCACAGAGATGATGAGTCAATATGACAGAACTGCACTTTGTGTGGCCAGTATTTTCCCTAAGCAATTGAGAGATCATATCCAAACACCATTTACTTCACTGACTCTGGGGGCTTCATCCAGAACGCACAATATTTCTTTGGCCCCTAAAAGAACTGGTCATATCAGCCCTTACCCACTTCTGAGGCTCCATCAAATGTCACACTTAGGAGGGCATCTTGTTCTCTGGTATATGTCATCAGTTTGGCTTAAATAAACTCTTATAAAAGTTCAAAAAAATTGTCAGCCAGGGCAGGTCTCAAAGTGGCCACATAGAAAGGGAGGGTGCTGGCTTTAGCCACACAAGTGTGATAGTGAGGCTGCAAACCACCAGCCCAGATTCCTTTCAGCAGTCACTATGTCACCTCATATCTCTCAGGGGCTATCTCAGGGGCCCTATCATCACTAACACACAGCTGTTCTCTAGGGCAAGGGTCATCGCAGAAAGACGCACCTGTACATGAGTAGCTTCCAGGATAGCTGCCGTGCTATTTTGAGGGAAAGAAGGAAGAACCTGTGCTAGGACACATCTCCACCAAAAATAGCTTCCTCTAGAGTTTCCCTCTTTAGATTGTCATTCTGCAACCACCCTAGCCAGACCCAAGCCTCATTCGAGGCCCTGTGACTCTGCGTGTTAGAGTGCCCATGCATCCCAATGGCACTTTCACTCTGATCTTGCCCCTACCTCCTCTGATTACTCTTCCTTTGAACACACTGCTTCACACACCTTACTGCCACCTTCTACAGCCACCCTTCTGAACCCCTGCACCTAACAGCAACCTTTTCTGCAGGAAGGCTGCTGCAGGCCCAGCATGGTAGTCCCTGCAGCCCTACTCTGTGACATGGGCAATTAGCCTGTAAGCGTCCACATGCTAAATTCTTTCCAGTCCTTTCATCTCACTCTTCATCAAAGTGAGGTGCAGCTCCAGAGTTGACAGGTGGAGGCTATGCCATTCGCCCACGGAGAGGTGGGCTGAGTCCTACTCTTGAATCAAGGCTGGACCAACAGAATGTTGGATTTGGTCACTATGTTTAAAAAAAAAAAAAACGGTGCTGAAACTTCCCCCAAGCTGCTCCCCTGATAGTACCTGTCCAACCTTCTTGGCTTAGTTACCTCCTAGATCTTTCTCATCAGAACCACCCACTGATGCCCCAGTGACAACAATAGCTCCCTCCCAGGTATCTTCATATGTTAATGTCCATCCTCACCACAGCACACCTATAGGTGCCTTAATTATTCTATAGATGCCTCTACTTCCCTCCTCTGGACTTTCATCAGTGTGGCTTTGGAGGGAATCTTCTAAGTCACAAAGAAGTGGAAACCAGCTCATGTTGCAACAGGATTGCTTAAGTAATGTATCTTCTGCCTGTGACACTGGCTGACTTTTTAGCTTCAAAGGGCTCAAACTGGCCAAGGCAATTTCTGAAGGATCCTTTCACACTTAAAAACAGAGAAGGGAACCCCCAAATACAGAAGCACCTCTGCGTAAGTGCTTGCTTGCAGTAGGAAAGCTGCCAGCCTACAGAAGCACCCAACATCCCTGTGGAGAGTCCCACACCTAGGCTGACCCCTCTGCAGCCTTGAGCACCTTGCTTTTTCACACCAGGTGTGACCAAGGCCAAGTCTAGCTGTGGCGCCAAAACCCAGTAGGAGAACCAGCAAAAAGGCTCAGCAGGAGGAAAGAACTCAGGTGCTGCACTCAAATGAGACTGGAACTGAGACTGAGGCCATGTTGATTAGAGACCCCTACTATATTGTGCTCTGGGTGGCTTCTCCCAAGGGCCCTCTTTCCTTTCTATAGCCCTGGCCCTCCAAGGGCACCCATATCTGAGTCTGCACCGGGCTCTTGGTACTCTGGACACCTCCTACTGTTACACACCTGCCTTCCTCTCCTCCCCCTTGAGCATCTGGATCTTGCAGGGAGAACTGGCTACCCATCTGTGTGCCTGCACCTCGTACTGGCAGGGCACCCCAAGGTTCATGTTTGTCCACAGCTGCAAGCTCCCTGACTCACCAGCTTTGCACCTTGCAATCCTGGCAAGCACTGGATAAATGCTGGAACAGGAGAGTGTAGGAGCCAGCAGTTGTTACATACACTAACGTGCAGTTTCACAGCTCCACTGTGCATGTGTAAAGATGTGTGAAATGGGGGCATGAAGCTCCTTATCCATGGGGTCTACTCTGCCCGGAGGCCATGAATCTGATACTGTGTCTCTTTCTCAGATGCCACCCTGAAGGTGTCTTCTGGCTCCTCAGTTCTGTAAAGGGCACACCCAAGGGCATGCTTACAGCCCTCCTTCCCTAAACTGAGGCATAGCTCTTCATATGGTCTGCTCAAGGTCAACACAACTCTGGACTAAACTTGACTTCAGTCCTGGCCCTCATAAGTGCCCCACTAGCTGTGCAACCTCAGGCCATCCTCAAAACTTCTCTGGGATGGACTAGTCCTGACAAGCCTCTGTCAGCACTGAACTTTACTCACTCTCTTTCCCAGATGAGACCTGGTATCTCAGACCATCATACATACCCACCTGGTTTTGACTTTCTTCAAGGGTCTCTCTCAGCTGTGACCATGACAGTCTCAGGTTCTGACGTTCTTGATTCATGTGTTCAAGTTCAAGTTTTTGAATTTGGTCACCCTGTTTTTAAAAAAATCAATCTCACATGTATAAGAAATAGCAGTTTGACATATGTTTAATGCAGAAGCTTCAGCACATTACAGAAAAGCCAAAATTCCAAAATTTAAATCACCCATGATCCCAGCAGTCAAAGGACCACACCTGACACTGTATTGTCATCCTTTATCTCTTCCTCTACACATAGTATTTTTATTGGTAAGACTGGTACAGTGTTATATGCTGTGCTTTCCTCCTTATTATAACTTGGTCATTTCTGCATGACAATAAATATTGTTTGAAAACACGGTTTTTAACACCTGTACCATAATTTACTGACTCATTCAGTAAATTGTAGATGAATTATTCAAGTAGATTCCAATTCTGTTTTGCTATTATAAATACCACAGCAATGAAAATACTTCCAGCTAAGTTTTTCCACAATGCTCAGGTAAAACTCAATAAGCAGAATCATGAAGTCAGAGGATACTGACATTCTAGAGGCTCTTGATACATAATTTGCCAAATTGCTTTTCAGAGTGGTTGTACCCATGTACTCTTTTCCCATCACAATTTAATTCCTTTCTGCTACCTTTTCTACATAGTGGGTATTTGCAAAAGCTCCTGGAATCCACATATTTTCCAAGGCTTGCCACTTAAGTCCCTCACTTCATCCGCAGGGCAGTGCCTACCTTTTGGCATTTTAGGTAGGCAAATAGGCATTGGCTACCTAAAAACGCATACTCCTGATGTGTTTAAGCTGTTTCTTTACTGTGCCCATTCCTCTCTACCCCACTGCCTCCTGGTCACTCCTTACCTGGAGATCATCCTGGTGTCCAGCCTCCTCTAGGCTTTGTGTTAACAGCTGAATTGTGATGCAGTTTTTCTCGATTTGGGCCTGCTGGGTAGCAGCCTTCTCTCCCAGGTGAAGGATCCTGTGGTTGAGCTGAAACAATTCATCCTTACACTTCTGACTCTAAAGCAAATGGGTTGAAACAGATGAAAAAGTTATTCTTAAACCAGCAACTCGATTCAGATCATTTCAGTGGTTTTCAACAAGGGATGCTTTTGTTTCCCAGGGGATATTTACAGTTTGAGACATTCTGAGGTACCACAACAGGGATTGGCATCTAGGTGAGTGAGGTGCTCAGCACCTTCCAAAGCAGAGAGTGATCTGGCCCAAATGGAAGTCATGCAATCATAGGAAACCCTGCTCTATTCCTAGAAAAAAATGAGACATATCTGGACCACCAAAGGTGGCTGATAGTGGATGCTTAACAGATGTTCCCGGGGTGGTTGAGCAAATGCACTGTGAATTGCAACAGCAACTACGAAGTTAGCTCTACCATCTCTCACCACAGAAATTCATTACTGTCAAGTATTTTTCATGCATATCTTCATACAAGCCACATTTTTGCTTATTTGCTTTTTCCCATAACAGTCAGTTCAAGGCTGTGTGTCAGGAGCTCTCAGGTATTTCAGAGTATTATCCTCTGAACTAGCTTCAGCATTCTTGGCAATATACACATCTCACTTTTTTCCCTGGATAGGACTGTGCTAACACCCATACTACTTTTGTTTTTGAGGGTTTGATAAGCACATAATGGAAATCAGGAATTGCTGAAACTCAGAATATTCAGGCTTAGTGAACCTATACTTTTCTCTTGTGATGAGTTCTCCTTTTCTTCCCTGTAAATTGATTGTCATCTTGAGGTGTTTCCATAAGTTCATGGCAGTTACATCTGGTATAAAGCTCTCTTGTGTTTATAACATTTTACAACTGAAATTAAAATTTTTTCAACTATAGTTTACATTCAATTTTAATTTGCATTAGTTTCAGTTGTACAGCATAGTGGTTAATGGTAATACATTTTACAAAGTATTACCCCAGTATTTCCAGTACTAGCCTGAAACCATAGTTATTGCAATATTATTGACTATATTTCCTATACTGTACTTTATAGCCCCGTGACTATTTTCCAACTACCAATTTGTACTTCTTAATCCCTTCACTTTTTTTTACTATCTGGTAACTACAGTGTGTTCTTAGTATGCCTTTTATTTATATTATATTCCACATGTAAGTGAAATCATATGGTATTTGTCTTTACCTGACTTAATTAATTTCACTTAGCATAATACCCTCTAGATCCTTCCATTTTGATGCAAATGGTAAGATTTCATTCTTTTTATGTCCAAGTAATATTCCACTGCATATATGTAAAACAATATTTTTCTATCCACCCATCCACTGATGTCTACTTGGGTTGCTACCATTTCTTGGTTATTGTAAGTAATGCTGCAGTGAACAAAGGGGTGCATATATTCTTTTGAATTAGTGTTTTGGGTTTCTTTATGTAAATACCTAGAATGGAATCACTGGGTCATAAGGCAGTTCCATTTTTCTTTTTTTCTGAGGTCCCTCCATACTGTTTTCCGTAGTGACTATTAATCTGCATTAACACAAAAAGTGCATGAGGGTTCCCATTTCTCCACATTCCCGCCAATGCTTCTTTGTTCATTTACTTATGATAGCTATTTTGACATGCAGCATGAGGTTATATCTCATTATGGTTTGAATTTGCATTTCTCTGATAATTACTGACCTTTAGTATCTTTTCATGTTTACTGGCTATCTGTATTTCTTCATGAGAGAAGTGTCTATTCAGATTCTCTGTTCATCTTATTTTACTTTATTTTTTTCTCTGTTCATTTTAAAGTTGTTTTTTTTGGTGTTGATTGTATGAGAACTTTATAAATTTTGGATATAAACCCCTTATGGGATGTATCATTGGCGAATATCTTCTCCCATTCAATAGATGATCTTTTCACTTTGTTGATGGATTCCTTTTCTTTGCAAAAACATTTTAGTTTGATAGTCCCATTTTACTTTTTCTACTGTTTCTCTTGTCCAGAAATATATCAGAAAAAAAAATTAAGAAAAATGTCAGTGATTTTAGTTTATTCTTTTTTCTAGTTTTTTTTTATTTCGAGTCTTACATTTAAACCTCTAATACACTGTGAATTCATTCTTGTATAAGGTGTTAGAACACGTTCTAGTTTCATTTTGTTGCATCTTCCCAATTTTCAGAACACCATTAATTGAATAGACTGTATTTACCCCACTGTATGTTCTTACCTCCTTTATCAAATACTAATTGAACATATAGGGGTTTATTTCTGGGCTCTCTATTCTGATTTATTGATCTACACGACTGTTTTATTTTAATGCCAGTACCATTGTGTTTTGATTATATATAGCCTTGTGGCATAGTTTGATATCAGGTAGTGTTTTATCTCCAACTTTTTCTTTCTCAAGATTGCTATGGCTATTAAGGATCTTTTGAGGTTGTATATACATTTATGGAATATGCTATTGGTATTTTGATAGAAATTGCACTGAATCTACAGGTCACTTGGGGTAGTGTGGACATTTTAATGATCTTAATTCTTCCTACCCATGAGCATGGTATATGCTTCCATTTACTTGAACTTTTTTCCATTTTTTTCTTTTTTTAAAAAAATTTATTTTATTCATTATACTATTACAGTTGTTCTATTCCCCCACTTCATTCCCCTCCACCCGCACAGTGTCATAATTTTCCAAGTACAGGTCTTTTACCCCCATGCTTAAATTTATTCCTAGACATTTCATTTTTTTCTCAATGGAATTGTAAATGGCATTGTTTCCTTTATTTTCCTTTTTGATATTTCACCATCAGTGTATAAAAATAGGTTTCTGCATATCAATTTTGTATCCTACTACTTTACTGAACTCACTTATTGGTTCTAGTACATTTCTGGGGGGGAATCTCTAGAGTACCCTACATACAGTCTCATGTCATCTACAAATGAGTTTTACTTCTTCTTCCAATATGGATGCCTTCCATTCCTCTTTCTTGTCTGATTGCTATAGTTAGGACTTTGAGTACTATACTGAATAAGGAAGGTGAAAGTGGACATGCCAGTTTTGTTTCTGATCTAAAGAGAAATACTTTTACTTTTTCCCCATTGACTATAATGTTATCTTGGGTTTGTCATGTATGACCTTTATTTTATTGAGGTATATATTCCTTCTATTCCTACTTTGCTGAAAGTTTTTTATCTTAAATAAGTCCTGGTTTTTGTCAAATGCATTTCTGTATCTAATTGATATGATTATATGATTTTTATCATTCATTTGGTTTATATGGTATTCAATATTAATTCTTTTGTGGATATTGTACCAACTTTGCATCCCAGAAATAAATCCCACATGATTATGGTGTCTAATTTTTTAAATGTATTGGTAAATTTAGTTTGCTAATATTTTATTGAGGATTTTTCCATCTATGTTCATCAGGAATGTTATTGTATAATTTTCTTTATTTTAGTGTCTTTTTCTGTGTTTGGAATTATAAAATAACACTGGCCTCATAAAATAAACTTGGCAGTTCCTTCCTCTTGGATTTTCTAGAATAGTTTGAGAAGGATAGGTTTTAGTTCTTCCTTAGAAGTTTGTTCTTTTTGGAAAATTCACCTGTCAAACTACCTGGCCCAGGAATTTTGTTTATCAGGAATTTTTTGGTTAGTGCTTCAATTCCATTGGTTGTAATTGGTGTGTTCAGATTTTGTTTCTTTTTGATTCAGTTTTGTAAAATTGTATGTTTCTAGGCATGTATTCATTTCTTCCAGATTGTCCAATTTGTTGATATAGTTGTCTGTAATATTTTAAGAACAAGCTTTTGGCCCTGGCTGGTGTAGCTCAGTGGATTGGGTGCAGGCTGTGAACCAAGGGGTCGTCGGTTTGATTCCCAGTCAGGGCACATGCCTGGGTTGCAGGCCAGGTCCCCAGTGGGGGCCACATGAGAGGCAATCACATATTGATGTTTCTCTCCCACTCTTCCTCTCTCCCTTCCTTCTTTATAAGTAAATATTTTTTAAAAAAGAACAAGCTTTGGGGGGTATACTCTCCTTCCTGGGATCCCACCCACACCTTTCTTCCCTCAGGTGTGCCTCCCCTAAACTCTTAAGGTCCCCAAGAGACTTGCAATCAGAGAAGTGGGCAGAAGCAACTCATTCTGGGTTAACCCTCTAAACCTGTCTCCAAGACCCACCCCCTGCATTTTTTTTTACTTTCCAGTGAGCTAATAGCAGCCCTGTTTAGGCTCATTTCTTTCCTACAACATTTCTAGAGAGCCAAAGCAGCCCTGCCTAGGCCCTCTCCAATTGCTTCTTCTATCCAAAATCCTTCCTTGTTCCTTTGTCCCCAGCTTTAATAATGTACTCTCAAAATCACCTGGACTCATAGCTTGTGAAATCCTCTTCTGCATGAAGTCAAGAACTTACACACTATAGCCTGACCTGAGGCAGACTTGCTCCGCAGTCCCTTTTTGGTCACATGATCTACAGGTAGTGTCAGAGTAGAGCTAAACTGTAGGACAGTTTACTGTCCCTTGAGATTTGGAGAATTGCTTGGTGTTGCTGAAAAAAAGCACCCCAGAGTTATATAATGATAGATTTAAAAATCAAATTAAAAAGATACACAGTGAAAGAAGTCTCACTTCCACATCTCTCTCAGGTACCTAGTTTTCATCACCCACTACATTTCTGAGTTTGTTCTGACTCCTTTCTAGACTTTATGTAAAAAATGTAAGAAAAAAACAAATACATAGTCTTTTTTAAAATATATTTTATTGATTATACCATTACAGTTGTTCTATTCCCCCCTTCAATCCCCTCCACCCGCACACTCCCTCCCCCACCATTCTCCCCCCACCCTTAGTTTATAACCACGTGTCTCAAGTTCTTTGGATTCTATATTTCCCCCACTATTCTCGCCCTCACCCCTATCTATTTTCTACCTACCATCTATGCTATTTTCTGTGCCTTCTCCCCCTCCAACCCCCGTTTCTAACCCTCCATGTGTTCTTCATTTCTATGGTTCCACTCCTGATCTAGCTGTCCTCTTGGTTTGCTTTTGTTTTAGGTGTGGTTGTTAATAACTGTGTTTGCTGTCCTTTCACTGTTAATATTTTTCATCTTCTTTTTTTTCTTATATAAGACCCTTTAGCATTTTATATAATAAGGGGTTGGTGATGATGAACTCCTTGAACTTGACCTTATCTGAGAAGCACTTTATCTGTCCTTCCATTCTAAATGAAAGTTTTGCTGGATAGAGCAATCTTGGCTGTAGGTCTTTGGATTTCATGACTTGAAATACTTCTTTCCAGCCCCTTCTTGCCTGTAAGGTCTCTTTTGAGAAATCCGCTGACAGTCTGATGGGTACTCCTTTGTAGGTGACTGTCCCCTTATCCCTTGATGCTTCTAGGATTCTCTCCTTCATTTTCATCTTGGTAATGTAATTATGATGTGCCTTGGTGTGTTCCTTCTTGGGTCCAACTTCTTTGGGACTCTCTGAGCATCCTGGATTTCCTGGAAGTCTATTTCCTTTGCCAGACTGGGAAAGTTCTCCTTTATTATTTGTTCAAATACGTTTTCCACTGGTGGCTGTTTCTTTCCCCCTTCTGGTACCCCTATAATTCGGATGTTGGAACGTTTAAAGATGTCCTGGAGGTTACTAAGCCTCTCCTCATTTTTTTGGAATTCTCATTTCTTCATTCCTTTCTGGTGGGATGTTTCGTTCTTCCTTCTGGTCCACTCCATTGATTTGAGTCCCAGTTTCCTTTCCATCACTATTGGTTTCCTGTGCATCTCCCTTCATTTCAATTAGTTTAGCCTTCATATGTTCCTCTAATTTGTAACTCTGTTCCTCTAATTTGTGACTATAATCTACCAGTTCTGTGAGTATCCTGATAAATAGTGTCCTGAAGTGTGCTTCTGAGAGGCTGGCAATTTCTCGGTCGCTTAGAGTTATTGGCTCTGGGACTGAGTTCTTCTTGCGCCATCTTTCGGGTTGTTCCTACCTGTTCCATAGCAGGATCAGAGCCCTGAAGTGTTCACTAGAAACGGCCAACTCAGTCGCTGGGTGGTGACGTTGTATGTGGGGGCGGGGTCAAAGAGGGACAATGGCTCTCAATAGTATTGCAGGGCAATTAAGTGGCTGGGTTGTGACACTGTATGTGGGTGCGGGGTCAAAGAGGGACTCACCAGTGCCGAAGGGCAACTAAGTCGCTGGGTTGTGACGCTGTATGTGGGTGCGGGGTCAAAGAGGGACTATGGCGTCCTGTCCACCGCCTGTTGCCAGGGCCCTCAGTGGTGCCGCAGTTGCTGCGGTCACCGGGCCTACACGTTTCGTCCCACTGCAGGCGAGTGTGCCACCGCCGTCAGCCCTCGCTCCCTGGGGCCTGTGTGGTCTGTCTCACTGTGTGCGAATATGCGCCCTTGGTCTGCCCCGCACCCCAACTGGTTCCCGTCTGTCTGCGCGCCTGGGTCAGGGGCCCTGTCCTGCCAGACCCTGCTCGCTGCTGGCTCTGCCCCTCTTACCGTCCCCGTTGAACGGTTAGATGTAGTCGGGCTTCCGTCTAATTCAATTTTCTGTCCTTTTGGTTGTGTCTTTGTTTCTCCAAACTTGTGTTGTATTCAAACTTGGTTGTGGGAGAAGGCACAGTGTTTCCACCTATGCCTCCATCTTGGCGGAAGTCCCAAATACATAGTCTTATTTTCCTCCCCACCCTCCACCTTTTTACACAAAGGGTAGCTTTAGCAATGCATCCTTAAGTTACACATATGTTAGTCCTGTGGAAAGCTGGAAGCACTTGACCCCCCCTGGGCGGGGGGGAAGAACAAAGATCTTGGTTTCATTGACCTTACTGATTTTTTTCAGACTCTATACCTTTCATTTCTGCTCTGATCTGTATTTCATTCTGTCTGCTTACTTTAGGCTTTGCATTTTTTTACCTTCTTTGGGTGTAAAGTTAGATTGTTTATTTGAGATTTTTCATACTTTTTTATTGATTTTAGAAAGAGAGGAAGGGTGGGGGAAGAGAAAGATGGGGACAGAAAGAAACATTGAGCTGTGGATTTGTTTTTCTACACATTCATGCATCCATTGGTTGATTCTTGCATGTGCCCTGACTGGAAATCAAACATGCAACCTTGGCATATCAGGTTGATGTTCCAACCAACTGAGCCACCAGGTCAGGGCAAAATTTTTCCTTTTCTTGAAGTAGACATGTAATGCTATGAATCTCCCTCTTAGGACTGCTTTCCCTGTATCCCATAGATTTTGGGTCGTTGTGTTTTCATTTGTTTCAAGGTATCTTTTTATTTCTTCGTTGATCTTCCTTGTACCCATTCATCATTTAGTAAAATGTTACTTAGCTTCCATGAGTTTGTATGTATATTATTTTTTTTCTTATAACTGTTTTCTAGTTTCATACTATCATGGTCAGAGAGGATGCTTGATATAATTTAACTCTTCTTAAATTTACTAAGAATTATTTTCTGGCCTAACGTGGTCTATTCTAGAAAATGTTCCATGTGTACTTGGCATGTGTGAAAATGTATATTCTGCTACTTTGAGCCACCTCCTCTGAAAGTATCAATTGAATCTATCTCGTCTAGAGTGTCATTTAAGGCTGCTATTTCCTTGTTAATATTCTGTCTGGAAAATCTATCCATTGATGTTGAATGTGTATTAACGCCCCCCAGCTACCCTCTGCCTTTTTATTAGAGCATTTAATCCATTTACATTTAAAGTTATTGGTATTTGCATACTTATTGCCACTTTATTTTTTATAACTATGTCCCTCTTTTTTCTTTATTCTTCTTAAAGAGGTTCCTTTAACATTTCTTGTTATACTAGATTGGTGGTAATGAACTTCTTTAGCTTTTTCTTGTTAGGGAAACTCCTTATTTCTTGTTCAGTTTTAACGGATATCCTTGTTGAGTAATTTTGGTTGTAGGTCCTTGCTTTTCATCACTGTGAATACTTTGTGCCAATTCCTTCTGGCCTTAAATGCTTCTGTTGAGAAATCAGTTGACAGTCTTATGGGAGCTCTCTTTTCGGTAGTTGTCTTTCTCTTGCTGCTTTTAAGATTGTCTTTAACCTTTGCCACTTTTATTATAATGTGGCTTGGTGTGAGCCTTTTAGTTCATTCTGTTTGGGTCTCTATGCCCTTTCTGGACTTGTGTGACTTTTTGCTTCAACAGATTAGGGAAGTTTTCAGTCATTATGTCTTCAAATAGGTTCTTGATCTTTTGCTGTCTCTCTTCCCTTCTGGTAGCCTTATGATGTGGATGTTTTTACATGTGATACTGTCTCCCAGAGGTCCCTTAGACACTCATTTATTAGGAACCTTTTTTCTTTTTGTTGCTCTGATTGTTTTCTGTTATCTTGTCTTCTAGATAGCTTATTCAGTACTCTGCTTCATATTATCTCGATTCCTTCTAGTGTATCCCTCATTTCTAATTGGTTCTTTTTAAAAATCATTTCTATGTTCTTTTTTATGCTTGCTATCTGTTGATGTTCTCATTAAGTTCCGTGAGCATCCTTATATTCATTGTTTTGAACTCTGTATCAGGTAGATTGCTTGCCTCCATTTCATTTAATTCTTTATCTGGGGATTTCTCCTTTTTTAAAAAATAATTTGGGGCATGAGTCTTGGTCTCCCGAATTTAGCTGCCTGTTTCTATGTATAGGTAGTTCTGCTATGTCTCCCAGTCTTTGTATGGTGGTCTTGTGTAGTAGATGTCTTGTGGGGCTCAGTGGCAGTTTCCCTGATTACCTAGACTAGGTGCTATAGGAATATTCCATGTGTAGATTATGTGAGCCCTCCTGTTTATTTGAGTCGTGACTGCTGCTGGACCATCAGTGGGTAAGGATGACACCCAAGCTGACTATGAAGATTAACCCTGACCACTGCATAGAAGCTGCTGTGCAGGGACTTACTTCACAAAGCAGAATACACCCCAGCAGGGTCTGATGCCTCCCAAAAAACCCTCTTTGGGTGTGCTGCTTATGAAGGTAATTGAGTTATGCTTAATGTAATTTGAAGTCCACCTCTAGAGATGTTGTTTCTAAGTCCTCTTGGGGGGAATTCTAGTGCAATTCAATGTCAGGCACTACCTATGACTGGCCCTGGACTACCTCTTAGAAGCTACAAAGTGATTCACAATTTGTGGCTGCCTCTACTAGGTCTGGGTGTGCATGGGAGGGGTCAAGCTGCATACCATGGCTGGCTTCCACCAGCACTAAGCCAAATGGTAGATAAGCAAAAGACAAAAGATACCCCAAGATCTGCCTCTGCCTGCCAGCTGCCTTCTGGACTCCATCATTGAAAAAGCCCTGACAATATTTGAGTCAGTGTGAGGTAGGTTCTCAGTGAGTCACCAGTTAAGGGAGAGTGATATTCACCAGACTGATACAGATTCAATAGCAGCACTAGTGCTGTGTCTGAGGGCACTCAGCAAAAGTCACAGGATATACCAAGGACTTTTGCCACTTTCTGGGTGCCCACAGACCTTTTAAATGTAGGGCAGGGTCTCTGGGAATCATCAGGGTGAGACCAGCAGAATTCATCAGGCCCAAACAGAACAAGATTTGGCTGTGTGAATAAAGAGCTCTGAACAAGAGTGGCAACACCGGTCAGGTTTGTGAGGGAAATATGGCCCCGCCCTATAGCTACACAGCTTAGTTTCTCCCTGATTCTGCCTAGACATCCTCAAGAGCCTTCCTAGAGCCTTGGTTGGTGTGGCTCAGTGGATTGAGCACTGGTCTGTAACTGAACATTAGTCTGTTTGATTCCCAGTCAGAACACATGCCTGGATTGCAGGCTTGGTCCCCAATTGGGGGTATGTAAGATGCAAACAAAAACCATGATGTTTTTCTCACATATTGATGTTTCTCTACCTCACTTTCCCCTTCTCTCTACAACTAAATAAAATCTTTTTAAAATATATTTTATTGATTATGCTATTACAGTTGTCCCATTTTCCCCCTTCTCCCCTCCACCCTGCACACCCTCTTCCACCCACATTCTACCTCTTTAGTTTATGTCCATGTGTCATAAGTTCTTTACCTTCTATATTTCCCATACTATTCTTGCCGTCCCCCTGCCTATTTTTCTACCTACTATCCATGCTACTTATTCTCTGTACCTTTTCCCCCTCTTTCCTCCTCCCACTCTGCAGTTACTAACCCTCCATATAATCTCCATTTCTGTGGGTCTGTTCCTGTTCTAGTTGTTTGCTTAGTTTTTTTTTTTTTAGGTGTGGTTGTTAATAATTGTGAGTTAGCTGCCATTTTACTATACATGTTTTTTATCTTTTTTTCTTAGATAAGCCCCTTAACATTTCATATAATAAAGGCTTGGTGATAATGAACTTCTTTCTTCTTGACCTTATCCGAGAAGCACTTTATCTGCCCTTCCATTCTAAATGAAAGCTTTGCTGGATAGAGCAATCTTGGATGGAGGTCCTTGTCCTTCATGATTTGGAATACTTCTTTCTAGCCCCCTCTTGCCTGCAAGGTCTCTTTGGAGAAATCAGCTGACAGTTTGATGGGAACTCCTTTGCACATGACTGTCTCCTTATCTCTTGCTGCTTCTAGGATTCTCTCCTTCATTTGAAACTTGGCTGATGTAATTATGATGTGCCTTAGTGTGTTCCTCCTTGGGTCCAACTTCTTTGGGACTCTCTGAGCTTCCTGGACTTCCTGGAAGTCTATTTCTTTTGCCAGATTGGGGACGTTCTCCTTTATCTGTTCAAATAACTTTTGCACTTGTTGCTGTTCCTCTTCCACTTCTGGTACCCCTATAATTTGAGTGTTGGAATATTTAAAGATGTCATGAAGGTTCCTAAGCCTGTCATTTTTTTGAATTATTGTTTCTTCATTCCTTTCTGATTGGTTGTTTCTTTCTTCCTTCTTGTCTACCCCATTGATTTGAGTCCCAGTTGTCTTCCCATAACTATTGGTTCCCTGTGTATTTTCCTTCATTTCACTTAGCATAACCTTCATTTTTTCATCTAAGCTGCAATCAAATTCAAACAATTCTGTGAGCATCCTGATCACTACTGTTTTGAATTGTGCATCTGACAGGTTGGCTTTCTCTTGGCCGCTTAGTTGTATTTGCTCTGGGGCTTTCATCTGTTCTTCCATTTGGGCCATTTTTTTTTTTTGTCTTGTTGAGCCTGTTAAGCAGTGAGGGGCAGGGTCAGAGAGGGAACAATGGCACTTGCTCCACTTTCTTTCGGATTTTAGTCCCTTCTGCCACTTACCCCAAGCAAACTGGCCTTTCTGGTGCTGATTCCTGTGTGGGTGGGCTTGTGTACGTTCTAGGACCCTGTGGTTCTTTCCAACGAACTCTCCTGTGAGGCTGGGAATCTCTCCTGGCAGCTCAACGCCCCCAGGTGTTTTCAATCAGTGTTTTGAGGCTTTATTTCCCTGTGCTAGAACCCTGGGTTGTACATTCAGTCTCACTCCCAGATTCACCTAGTTTATCTGCTCATGAATGTGGGACCACCTGGTCAGCTAGCCAACTTGTATGCCATGCCCCACTTCACAATCGCCAACTCTCTGGGTCTGCCCTTTGGCACCCTGCGCCCAGGGTCTGCCAGCCACTGCCTGGGTGCCCAGGGTCTGCTGCTGCCGACTTGTGCACCCTGGGGTTTGTCAGTTGCTGCCTTGTGAGCCCCGTGTCACTTTTTTTTCTGCAACCCCTCTCCACCAGGCCTCACAACTCTGTCTCTCCTATTCGTCTGGATAAATGTGTCTATTTTAACTTCTTGGTTGTCAGACTTTCATACAGTTCAATTTTCTGTCAGTTCTGTTTGTTATTCTGTTTCTAAATTGTTGTTGTCCTTATTTTGGTTGTGCGAGGAGGCATAATGTGTCTACCTATGCCTCCATCTTCGCCAGAAGTCCTAAATAAAATCTTTTTTAGAAAGTCTGCCAGCTGACTTTCTTGTACTTGGCAAGGTACAGCCATCAAGAGTTCAGTAGGTGGGGCTCTGTTGTGAGGAGGTGGCTCTGGTCAGGCTCATGGCAGGGAAAGAGGAAATGGCCTCACCCTCTGAGCCATACAACTCAGTCTCTGACACCTCAAGTCTGCCTGTAACTCCTCAAATGTGTTCTGAGAAAGTCTACACCACAAGGCCACACATCTAACTCCTATTGCAAAGCATGAGCTTGGCAAGGCTAGATGACAGGGAATCTGGAGGGTGGGGCTACTGTATTTCCACAGGCTAATGCTGTATGGAGGACAGTGTTCAACCCAGGAAAGATGGCATCTGTGGACTGTGTAAGACAGGAATTCAGCACAGAGACCCTGAAGACTGTTCCTTCAGCTCGCTTCCTGGAGCCACACAATCTAATTTGTCTTTGCACAATGCCTGTCCACTTTGAGATTCTCTGCCTTTTCAGAGTCCAGGCTGAGTGGCTGCAAATAAAATTTTGTGCACTGGCCCTTTAAGAGGGAACCTGGATTTCTAGCAGACTCCCATCTCTTCTAGGTAGATGGAATCCCCACTGATTTTCAAGCCATATTTTAAGGTCCTCTCCCCAGCTAACCCTTTCCTTATTTGCTTTGCAGTTGTTGTTCTCCATGCACAGATATACAAAGTGGTTTTCTTAGCCATAGCTCTGAACTACATTTCCAAGAAGGGGAGTGTGCTCTCACAAGGCTGCTATGCAGTTCTGGCTTTAGGACATGAACCTTGATGTACCACACACATTCCAGTTTTATCAACTGGCCCAAGTATCATCTTTGTAGTATCACTCCTGGTCCAGTATCAGGTAGCTCCTGTCTCTGTCAGGTCATTTTAGCCTCCTTGAATTTGGAACATTTCCACAGCCTTTATCTGAATGACACTGACATTTTTGACAAACACAGTCCCTCCACTCTCCCCTCTTTAATAGTTCCTCATTTGGGGTTTGTCTGATGTTTCCTTATGATTAGACTCAGGCAATGTGTTCTGAGCAGAAGACTGCTCAGGTGCTGCTGTGTCCTCCTTAGGGTACCACATTGGGAAGTGTGGGAGGCTAACTGCCTCTTGGTATTTGTGTTAATCACCTCTTTAATTTTAACTTGTAATCATCTGGGTTATAGTGAAGAGGACAAAATGAGATGTTAGCAGCTGTCTCCTAAACACATGGGTATTTTGCAGTTTTTAAGAAAAACAAGGGACAAAGGACTAGATTGAGCAATGCTATTAGAAAACAGATGGACAGATCCATAATATAGATGCAAAAAACAATACAACTGCTATATCTCTTAAAATTTTCAGCATCATTTGGGACAATAGGTGTTCTAGATTAAAAAGAATGGCCCTGGCTGGTATGGCTCAGTGGATTGAGACCTAGCCTGAAACCAAAAGATCACTGATTTGATTCCCAGTCAGGGCATATGCCTGGATTGCTGGCCAGGTCCCCATTTGGGGGTGTGTGAGAGGCAACCTATCAATGTATCTCTTGCACATCTATGTTTCTCTCCGTCTCTCCCTCCCTTCCTCTCTCTCTAAAATTAAAATCTTAAAAAAAAAGACTAACAACACATCATAGCCAACCAAATTTTTACAAAGATATCTTCAACAGCTTCTGTAATTCCACATCCCCACTGCACTGTGACCTAACACTCACCCACCAAGACAAACCTTTGTCCCCCTCTGTGGGTCTGTGGGGTCTTGGTGGTAGTAATATGGAGTAATATCCAAGATGGGATCAGAAGCCTTGCACCTTTGACTTTGTCCTCCTGAAACACATGCTCTCTGGTGCCCCCCACCCTCCCATCATGACACTCCCTCCAGGAGCCCAGTCCCAAGGAGAGGATCTCCCAGAAGATTCTAGCCCTAGCCATCTCAGTCACCCCAGCTGTCAAGTCTTCCTACCCAAGGTCCTGGTATCACACAGCAGAGACAAGCTGTCTGCTCTGTGCCTTGTCTGAATCCCTGACCCAAAGGCATCATAGCACAGTAAAGAGGCTGTTTTATGCCAGTAGATTTCCAATAGCATTGACAGTTAAGTTTAGTGTATCAACCTCAACTGGATCCTAGTTCTGAAAAGTTCACTATGTAAGACATTTCTGAATAATCGGAGAAATATGGATATGGTGTGAATATTGGATAATAAGTAATCATAATTAAATTTCTTAAGTGTGATAGCAGTATTGTGGTTAGGTAAAAGATGTACTCATTTTTAGAAAACACCTGCCAAAATATTTAGGAGCACAGCCCCTAGCATTGATTATATTATTAATATAATATATTAATAATATAATCAGTATTATTATATCTGCAACTTACTCTCAAATCATTCAGAAAACACACACACATAAATAAAAAGACAGATGTAAACAAATAACTAAAGCACATATGAGAGTTGTTACCTGTTAGATTAAGGTTGTTTTATGTGGCTCATCAGTATATACCATTTCAACCTTTCTGTGTGTTTACAGTTTTTCATAACAAAGGCTAAGGGAAAGAAAGCAAATACCTATAATCCATTTATGAATGTGTCCTATAGAAAAGCAGGTAAAGGAGTCGGGCAGCTCTCTCAGCCCAGGAAATTCCCAGATAGGTCATTTACACAAAAAGCTGGTCGTCAGGCAAATGCAGAGTCTGAAATTTTCATTTTAAACCAATTCCTAAATTACCCTCCTGATGGAGAATGCCTAAGCAAGGCTACCACACACATGGAAACAAACACCCGAAGCTGGGAGCCAAGACAAGACACTCACACATGAGTGTTCTAAGGTGGTCTCCATGGCAGAAACCTCTCGTTAGCCATGCGTGAAAAGAGGCGAGCCAGGAAAGAAGAGCTACGGGGATTTATCTCAGAGATGGAGCAGCGATTTAAGTAGCCAAAGGTAATGAAAACACTTATAGAACAGAAAGTGAGCTCTGCAAGGTGGCAGGATGCAAGATCAACAGATGAAAATCCATTGTATGTCTATGTCCTAACAGTGAACATGCAGAAACCAAAATTCCAAAAATGGCACTATTTCTGGCTTCTGGTCTGGTATGTAAAGAGCTTGGAAGATATTAGTCTCATCTTCCTAACAAGCAAAAAGGTAACTAAACTGAAACCAACAACTTTTCTTAGATCCATCAGAGAAATGACATCACATGGCAAATCAATACCCTGAAAACTAGAGACACAGGCAAGGAGAACAGTATTTTATTCAGAGTGGATGACTGGAGCCTGAAACAGGACAGGAAACTGAAACTATAAGGATCAATGCTAGGGGCTGTGCCTGAAGTGGCTTGATAGTTACAAAATGTCTCCATAAGACCCCAACTTTCCTAAGCCTCATCAGGTTCTTGTAGTTAAGATTAGAGGAAAATGCCCCATGCTTCTAGCAAGGAGACAATAAAGTAACTGCTATGAATTGAATTATGCCCTCCAAATTCACATGGTGAAAACCTAACCCCCAATGTTGTGGTGCCATAGGGCTTTTAGGTAATTGAGGTTAAATAAGCTCAAAGGATGAGGTCCTAATTAGATAGGATTATGACCTTATAAGAAGAAAAAGCAGAGCACAATGTCTCTCCCTTTGCATACAGGCACTGAGGAAAGGCCATGTGCAGACACAGTGAGAAGGCAGATGTCTGCAAGCCAAGAAGAGAGTTTTCGCCAGGAACCAAATCACCAGCATCCTGATCTTGGACTTCTAGCTTCCAGAACTGGGAAACAATAAATTTCTATTGTTTAAACCTCCCAGTGTGCGGTACTTTGTTATGGCAACCTGACTATACTAATACAGTGACCATTTTGAAGTACACTCACAGCACTCTGTTCTTCTCTTGCCCTCAAATGAAACTAGTCTACTAGAGTAGAACCAGCCCCTCTAGGCTTTCTGTCTCAGAACACACCTATCAGAGAGGCCAGAATAAAATATTATCAACACCAAATGCAAGCAAGGATATGGAGAAACTGGGTGAAGAAAGCATTGCTGGTAGAAATGTAAACTGTTACAGCCACTCTGGATAAGTTTGGCAGTTTCTCATAAAACTTAACATGTAACTACCACACATAACTCAGCAACTGTCCTCTTGGGCACTTATCTCAGTGACATAAAAATGCATGTTCATACAAAAACCTGCACAGGAATGTACACAGCAGCATTATTTGTGATAGCACAAAACTGAAATCAGTCCAGCTATCCTTTGAAAAATGAGTGTTAAACTATAGGTCATCAATACCTTGGAATACTATTCAACAATAAAAAGAAGCTAACTCTGCCACTTGGATGAATCTCCAGTGTTATGATATATGAGAAAATTGGCCTTACATTCTGTATGATTCCTTTTATATAACATTTGAAATCACACAATTTTAAAAGTGAAGGAAAAATTAGCAGTTGTCAGGGGTTAGGGGCTGGGGTAGGTGGGCAGGAAGGAGGTGAGTCTAGTTATAGAAAAACAATATGAAAGGTCCTTATGGAGTTGGAATAATTCAGTATCTTAACTGTGGTGGTGGATATATGAATTGATACATGGAATGAAATTGTGCGGAACTCAATACACACAAACACACACACAGGTACCCAAGTGAAATTGGTGCAATTTGAATAGGATCCATGGATTGTATCAATGTCAATAGCTTGGTTGTGATACTTGTAATAGGCTGATTTGTGTCCTACCAAAATTCATACATTGAAGCCCAAACCCCCAGTACCTCAGAATATAACTGTATTTACTTATTTAAATTTTTATTTATTTATTTTTAGAGAGAGGAGGAGGGAGAGAGAAAAAGAAGGTGAGAAACATCTGTTGGTTGCCTTCCATACATGCCCTGGCAGGAAACCTAACCCACAACCCAGGCATATGCTCTGACCAGGAATTGAACTGGCAAGCTTTTGCTTTTCAGAATGACGCCCAATCAACTGAGCCACACCAGTCAGGACAGTATATAACTGTATTTAGAGAAAGGGTCTTTAAAGAGACATTTAAGGTAAAGTGAGGTCATACAAGAGGGCCCTAATCCAATATAGTATGTCTTTTAGGACATAAGACATGAACCAGGGAAGATCGTGTGAGGACATAGGGAGAACATAGCTGTCTAGAAGCCATCAATAACTGCTAATAACATATTATACCTACTGAATAAAACAGGAATCTATGATAGGAATATAATGATGTAAATGAATAAATTAATGGACAAAAAAGAAAGTTCTTACACTGAAGTACCAATTAATAAATACAAAAGGAATGGTGGGATTAGTCACCAACTGCCCACCATCATAGTGATAATGGACAAATAAAAGAAACAAAAGATGCTAAAGTAAATGGGTGAGAATTGGATGAAGAACAGAACATTTACATAATATAAAAGTATCCACCCATAAAATTCTCATTAATTACATGGGGAAAAGTAACTTTACTGTGGAGTAGCTAGGCCAACACTACCTAAACAAGAATCACTAGTAATGGGACAAATCACCATACCCCTGATAAGATGAAATGAGAAGAACACAGTATCATTTTTTATATTCCTGCCAAAAATGTATTATCTAAATGTAATCACAAGGAAACATTCAACAAACTAACCTAACAACTTCCTACAAAATAACTGCTTGTTATCTTTGAAAGTGCCAAGGTTGTAAAAACCAAGGATGGTCTGATTGAAGGAGACTAAATGATTTTGAACAAATGGGACAGCTGGCAAAGCTGAACAGGTAGGAGACTAAGACAGGGATTTTGCACATTCATTTCTTGATGTTGAGGGGTGAGGGGGTTGATGGGTCAGCAGTACACTCTCAAATCTTTCAGAAAAAAGTTCTCTTTTTTTCATTAGTTTGAAATTATTTCAAACTAATGAAAAACAAGGAGGCATTAGTTTCATGCCAGGTGTCAATACTTGACCTGTTTGTTGAACTCTTCCATTTCAGAGCAGGCCCTTTCCTTGTCTCTCTTTAAAACCTCAATTTCCTTCCTGTTGAAGAAGCAAAATTAACAATATCACTTTGACCAGCTGATTTCCTTTTTCCCAGCCATTATAACTTCAGCACCTTGGATTTGTAGCCACAAAACACTGACACCTGCTCACACCTATAGCCACCACTGTTACTATTCTGTTGCTTCTGCTGCTGCTGATCCAATGTGGACCCCAATCCTCAGAACCAGAGGACACTGCCAATACTACAGAACAATCATGCTCTATAACATTCCTCAATTCCACCCATTAATATCTCTTGAGCACACCAGTAGCATAAATAAAGGCCAAAACAGCCTTACATCCACGAAGGTTTGATGGCAGCAAACTGAGGAGAAAAATGGTCTCTAGAATGAAAAAAAAAAAAAAAGAACCTCTTAGATTTCAGAATTGCTGTAATGTGACAGCAATTACTTTCTGACTACCTGCTCTGGATTCCATATTTTAATTAATCATCATGGCAATTTTATATAATCAGCATCACATTCTCAGCATTTTAGACTTGAGCTCATCTTCAATTTTGGAGTTATTTTTGAGTTAAAAAAAGGGAGTCAACCAACTGTCATTGGATAAAACAGGGCTACAATAGTGAAAGCAGAAACCCACCAACAGGTTTTCTGGGTTCTCCCCTCTGCCAACAGTCTCTCCTGCTTCAGTGCTCAGGTCTTTGCAACCCTTCCCTATCTCTACTTCCCCATCCCTGACTCGGATTCACTAAAAGTGATGAGCCAAAAACAAATCTTGGAGAAAAGCACAGCTGAAACCATGATCAGGACATAAATGAACAGACTTTATTTGCCCAGAAAGGCCTCAGGAGCACTACTACCTACAAAAATACTTGCTGTCTCTCCTATCCCTTAGCATAATGTGGAGTATTTCTGTAGGGGTAAGAATTGCGTATATATTGACTTCAGATATAAACAGGCCTGTTCTGGAGCTGCTCACTTGTGCTGGTGACTGTGCTGCAGCACACATGTGCTTTCTACCTTAAACTTTGGAGACCAGGTACTCAGGGGTGAAGGTGGTTGCCAACATTTTTAAGGAGGTCTGAGTCCTCTCTTGCATGTACAGTGTGGTCAGAGGTCCGGACACACGGCTCACCCACTTAGTTTTTTGGAATGCAGGGCTGATCTGTGAACACATCCCTCTTTTTACAGCAATATCTTCCAAGCTCATTCTATAAGGAGTAAAATGTGTAAGTTCTGACTGGAATCACTGAGACAGAGCCCTTACCTCTGTGTATCATTTGTCCTTTGTGTAAATTCGAGCTCTTGTTGAATCCTCCCCAGCTCATTTTTCAACATCATGTTTTCTTCAGAAAGCCTATCCAGCTCAATTCTGCATGAAAAATAGAAGAAAGGAAAAATCATGGAAATTCCAGGCACCAGATACTATGTTCAATCCACGTGACTCTGGTTTTAAAGCTGGAAGTCATGGGAATCCTGCAGTCTACAATTCCCCTTCCCTAGATGATGGCTTAGAGCACACATTTCCTTTTCCTCTATCCAGTGTTAACATCTCCCTAGAGATAAGCTACAGAAAACAGCTTTCTTAGCTTCCAAAATGGTTACACAATGAACAACTTACTAATGTATTCAGTACCTTGGTTCCATTTGCCTTGTTTTTATAGATGACCTGTTCCTATCTCATAACCTCTAACAGAAATGTAAATGTGGTTGGTACTAATGCACAAAGTTGGGTGAGAGTCCTCAGGTTACTGCAAAGAATATTCACCCTTTCACCAGTGGGCTCCAGCACAGAGCTAAGAAACATAAGGAAACAGAAGATCAAAACACATGCACACATTTTCCTCTTTAGGGAGAGTCCCTTACACTCTGAGGTCATAGCTCTGGGAGGAGAAACTCAGGAAGATGTCCATATCAATATATGGAGAGAAACCTGATATCAGGTGGATTCTTCCAGAGACAAAGCAAGTATGCACAGCTACTACATGAACCAACTATGCCTGGAGCCACCTGTGCTTTCTGATGACTCTTAGGAGTCTCTGTTTAGGTTACACCATTGATATATGACAGATGAGCCATTTACCAATAAACATCAGAATTAGATTCCATAAAACTTCAGGTATGGGAATTATCAGACACAAACTAAAGATAAATTTATGGAATGTTTATACAACATGAATAAAAGATAGAAATTTAAAAGTCAACATTCAATAATAAATGATCAAAAATAATTCAGCAGGACCAGAGTTTTTGGAAATAAAAAAATTCAATGTCAACAGAATTTTTGGAAATGGAAAAAATTAATGTCAAAATGTACACTAAATAGGTTAGATTCTAGATTAGACACAATTGAAGAAAGAATTACTGACCTGAAACACAGATGTGAAGAAAAATACCCAGAATGTGACAGAGAAAACAGAATGGAACACATAAAAATGAGGTTAAGAAATGTAAGAAAAGTGAAAAGAATTAACATCATACATTTAATTCAAGAGGATAAGTGAGAGAAGGGGCAACAGTTTCAGAATAATGGCTGAAAGTTTTTCATAAGACAGAAATCTATACATTCAATAGATTGTATAGATCTAGAGGCTATACAACACAAAGAAAGAAAATGTTCCTCTAAAGAAGGCATAAGATTCAAAAAGAAGTAATAACCTCCTGACATGATAAGCTATGGAGGATGCAATATCAGCAAACAGTAATCTCACCTAGAATATTTCATCTGAATCTATCCATGAGGAAAACCAGACATCCAAACTGAGGGACATTCTGCAAAACATCTGGTTTTGCCTCTTCAAAAATGTTGATGTCAGGAAAAAAATTCCTGACATATCTAATCTACCAAACAGACTCATGAAAAGATAAAAAATCTAAACAGACCTGGAAGTAGTCAGGAGACTGAATCATCATCAAACACATCACAACAAAGAGAAGCCTAGGAGCAGATGGATTCCCTGGTGAATTTTAGCAAACATTAAAAGAACACCAATCCTCAAACTTTTCCCAAATACTGAAGAAGAGGGAATACTTCCTAAATCATTCTATGAGGCCAACATTACTCTCATACTAAAGCCATACAAAGTCATTCCAGGAAAAATTATAGACCAACAACCCTTATCAACATTGATGATGCTATGCTAAAATCTTCAATAAAATATTAGCAAAAAACGATTGTTTAATAGGCACAGAATTTCTGTTTGGGATAATGGAAGATTGAAGTGCACAGTGGCAATAATTGTGCAACATTGTGTTTAATGCCACTGATTTATATACTTAAAATGTTTAAAATCATTGATTTTATGTTATCCATACTTTATCATAATAAGTCAAAGTCCACTTACAAAAATTAATTTAAGAACTGATACACTCTCTTAGATGAAAGGATATTAAAGAAATATAACAAAATGCAAAGCATGATTCTTGATTGTATCTGGAATGATTGAACAATAAAGAACATATTAAAATAGTTGTGGAAATCTGAACATAGAGTGCAAATTAAAAATAGCATAGTATTGACCCCAACCCATGTGGTTCAGTTGGTTGGATCGTCATCCCACAGACTGAAAGATCATGGGTTCAGTCCCCAGTCAGGGCACATACCCAGGGTGCAGGTTTGATTCTGTCAGGGCATGTACAAGAATGCAAACAGTAGCCCTGGCTGGTGCGGCTCAGTGGATTGAGTGCTGGCCTCTGAACCAAAGGATGTTACTTCATTTTCCAGTCAGGGCACATGCCTGGGTTGCGAGCCAGGTCCCCAGTGGGGGGCATGCAAGAGGCAACCACATGTTGATGTTTCTCTTCCTCCCTTTCTCCTCTCTAAAAATAAATAAATAAAATCTTCAAAACAATAAAAAAAGAAGGCAACAAGTAGATGTTTCTCTGACCTCAATGTTTCTCTCTCTCTCCCTAAAAGCGATGGAAAAATGTCCCTGGGTAAGGATAAAAAGGAGAAAAACTTCAAATTCACATTAAATTTCCCATGTCTGATCATGATATTGTGGGTATGTAGGAGAACGTGCTTGTTCTTACAAAATAACATGCTGAAGTATTTAGCACTAAAGTGCAATAATTGCAATAATGTTTGCAATTATCTCAAATTCAGGAAAAAAGTGCATATGGATGTGTGTATGGGTATGTAGAGCAAAAAAGAGAGAGCAGAGGTAATCTGGAATGACTCATGTCATATGTGTATTCAAACCATCCCTACAGTTCTCTTAACTGTTGGCAGAAATTCTTTCACAATCCAAATCTGGTCATGTCACTCTCCAGAGTCTAGGCTTTGCTTTCTCTTATGATAAAGGCTAAATTCCTCTCCAAGGTCTTCAAGATCCTGCAAATCTGACCTTCACTCAGCTGTGGTCCTGCAGCAGCTGTAGCTTCAGAGGTGGTTTATCTAGAAGTGGTTGTAAGACCCACAAATGGGAGTTGCAACCAAGGGTGCACTGGCCGGGGACAGACCAGCCCCCACAGAGCAGGAGCCAGGGCTTGGGGTCCAGCCTAGTGGCAGGGATACAGATGGTCTTAGGGAGTGCCTCCTCCTTTTTATGCTGCTGGTCTTGTGTGAACTAGCCTCTCAATGGCTCCTGACACAGGTGTCCCTTCCTCCATACAGGAACCTTCCCCAAAGATATCAGCTCCTCAGTTTTGGAACCCATCTCTTCACCCACCTTATCCTATACACAGGACAGTACCACAGGCTCCTCAAAATTAACTGAATTCCACCCTCCTGTCTTCTCCCTTTGTAGTGGCATTTCCTGAGAGTCCTCTAATTACTCCATAACCCACTTCCAACCTCCCTATCCATATCCCATCCACCTATAACCCATTAATTCAGCCTCCAGACTTCTGCCAGTCAACTTCCTGCACCTCTGCGGTTATCATTATGGCTTCAGCCACTGTCATGACCTCTAGCTTGGACAGCTGCAGTTGATACCTCCTATACCCTCTCAATCACCACAGTGTCCTATTCAGGGCCCCCAGCAGCTTGCTCTTAGGAAACCCTCCCCATTCCCATTAGAGTTGGTAAGTACTCACCTTCCCCTCTGAATAGTTTGTCTCCTAACTCTTCAGAACCCTCTAGCCTGAGAAGCCCCTTCCCCTGTTGGCCACACACTAGGTCTCTGCCTGATGTGGGTCTAGGCCTGTGCCATACAGCCAGCCTTCCTAGACCTGAACCCCGGCCTCCCAGGAAACCAGCAGCTTGAATTTGCATTATTTCTACATATTCTCTTAGGATTTCACCACACCTGATTGTGTCCCTAAAAAATGTACATGGTTTGAGGGGCATGACCTTTGTTTCCTCATCCTTAATATGTGATAATGTATTTCTTCCTAACACTAGGACGTGCAGGAAGCATGGTGTTTCCCCACAGAAATGGAAGCTCCAAATATCTGTTTTGCTCCCCAATGCAATTCCTAACTGTCCTGGCACATAGAAGGTGGCCAGTAAACACTGTCAAATGAATGAAGACCCTGCTAACACTTGAACTGTGACTACTGTGTGGCCAACAGTCTGAGGAGTGCAGCATGTCAGGAAAAGCAGAAAGACAAGGGCAGCCTTCCAGGACTTGGGCCAGTGAGTGGCAGACCACTAGGGGCCAGGATGGAGAATGTGAATAGCATGAGTTTGGGCACATGGCTGTCCACAAGGAAGTATTTAAACGGGACAGCAGCTTGGGATTCTAGGAGCTGGGCTGCTTCTCTGCCTGAGTCCCTTGTATGTGGCTGTGGACTCACACATGCAGCAGGCCCCCAAGATGCTCACACTGAGGCCATGACCAGCCTGTTTGTGGGGGGCTTGCTATGGAACAGCTGCAAATGTAACAGCATGCTCATATATTCATCTCATGCTACATGCCCTTTTTGAGGTATGGTACCATTTTTGCTTTATGAGGTATGTCCTTTTTGCTTTATGGATAAGGAAATTTAGAAGTCACCCCATCACATTGTTCCACATTGTTCAGGAACACTCACATAAGAGGCAGGAGCATGAACCAATGCCTAGATGGCAGGAAACAGCCCCTATACAGCAAGGCTGCTCCCTCCTAGAGGAGCAAGGAGACCTGGAGATGGGTGCCTAGGTGCTTCCAGCTATGCTAATATTTTCTTTCTTAAGATGGGTGGTGGGTGCATTGACCTTTATTTCTTTTGCCTTATCATAAATCCTATATAATCTTTTCTTTTTTTCAATAAAGTAACTTGTTTATGGTCCCCAGCTAGCAGGACCTGGTGCCTGAGCTGGAATGCAGATCTCACCACACGCCTGTGGTCACACTCCAGGACAGACCCATGTGTGCTGTGAACCAAAGTAACATAATACCTCATGGAACTTCCATCTTCACACGAAGCAGACACCTCACACGTGTGCTGTGTATGGGTTAAAAGGACCAAATGACACTGCATGCAAAGCAACAACCATGTTACACAGTCATATTATAACATGTAAGCGCCTATAACATCTCTCGGGGAAAACCTCTATCTCACAAAGATCCAGAAGAAGAGAATCTGAAACCATGCTCTGTAACATCTGGAAAAGCCCTTCTAGAATTCTAGCCTTCTGAGAAAGCATGTGCCTGCCTGAGACTCACAGAGGAGCCTGGGGAGAAGGAAGGCCTAGTTGCACAACTGGGCTCTCTCTGTACCTTGCCAACAGACCAACATCTCTAGGCCACCTCCTCACTTTGGGACTGCCCATGAGGGCATCAGCTGCAGCAGTATGCACTAGAGCCATTTGGGGCACTCATGTCATGCCCACCACCAACATTCCCAGGTGGTGCCAAGCAGCGTGCAATAAAGCAGCAGAGGAGCCTTTTACTTGAATGAATGGGCTCCTCTGTTGCTGCTCAAATAGCACATGGACTTGCAGTTCAAGGAGAGTGCCTGGCACATGACCTGGTGGGTTGCAATAGTAGATCCTGCTCAAAGTCAGCAGGAAGAGGCCTCAGATGACCAAAGACTGAAATGGGCCTCCACGTATAGTCTACCTTTGTCCTTGTGATACCACGGAGAACTTCCTAAGGACAAGGGCAGGGGTCACCAGAGCCAGCTGAAATACCCAGAAAGGTTAATTTATGCCCCCTCTGCCTATTCACTGAGCACCTGGTGACCTGCGGGATGCCTGAGGTCAGGGTTGGGCTTATGACCAGATGCACAAGCACACAGGTTATATAACCAGTCCTGTAAGCAGCTGTGAGCTGGTTGGCCAGAAATGTGTGTGCTCTGAGTTAGTGACAGAGGTCAGAGGGTATATTTGGCATTCTGACACTGAAGAGATACCAAACCTGTTCTCTCTTGAATCTGCTTTTTCCTTAAGAGCTCAAACAACATCTTCCAGCTGCAAAAGTTTGGTTTTCATGCCATTTTCCTCTCTCTCCAGTGCTGTCAGCCTCTACCTCCCCCAGAGCCTCAAGCTGTCCCCACCTGGCTGCCTAGGGGCCAGCAAACCTGTGGCGGAAGCTCAAAGTGCTGCTCCCAGCCTTTTCCCTGTTGTGCTGCAGCCCTCTCTTCAGGGTGTTCTTACTGCACCTAGCATGTTCCTCTTAAGGCCTGTCCCAAGTTCTTCACAGGGGCTGGCTCCCTGCTTGACTTGCCAGCTTGCTCCTCAAGAGCAGCCTGCTGCCTCTCAGTCTCCCTGCCCACCTTCTGGGGCTCAGGAGACAAGGCATCTGCCTCTGTTCCCCAAAACAGCTCCTGGGCTTCAGGCTGGCTCAGGCAGGTTTGGCCATCCACAAAATGCACTAGGTCCTCTGCGACCACTCCCCAGCCACCCCACTTGGGGCTGACCACCAATCTGTGATCGCCTATCTGTGGGAAGAGAAGCCACCTGGTCGGAGTCAAGTACACATTGAGTGCACTCTCCAAGGCTGAGGTTCTTTGAGGGCATTCTGATGGGCAAGGATTGGGGCTAGGCTCTGCCTAGGGTCTACACAGTAAGGCTGCTCCCTCCTGCTTGTACTGAGGATCATGGGACCACCTGTGCCCTCTTGCTCATCACCTGCTACTGCTGACCCATCCTTCAAGAAGATTCACAGTATCTCTGCATTCTGGACAAGGCTTTCCACCTGCTTCCTATAGGTGAACTCTGACTTCTTAAGGGAAAAATACTCGTAAATCTACACTTGTTCTTCACTCATCAACTCCTACAGCTTGAGTTGGTGCTGTTTACAGTGTGTGAGGATCTCCCTCTCTTTTCCCTTTGCTTCTCCAGGTCACACTAATCTGTAATCTCTCTCATTTGCAGCAAATGTTTCTGCAGCATTTCTTCCTTCTGCCTATGTTGTAGTGATAAGTGCTTACAGTGGGTGGCCTGCTGGGCTTCCATCCATGAGAGCTTTTGATTCAGCCCAACTCTGGCCTCTTTCCTACAGAAACAGAATGAGTCCCAGGCACTGAAGGCTATAACTCTAAGTCTCAGATCTATTCCTCAGGTTAGGAAGGTCACAAAGACTTTTCTTATTCCAACCTCACACTTCCTCTCAGCTTGGCTAGCTTTACCCTTTCTCACTTCCATGACTCCTGGGCTTCCACCCACACATTAGGGCCTTCCTTAACAAGGCCTCAGGAGCACTGCCCCTCACTAGGGTTGGGCTCCATTATAGGAGTCAACACAGATGCCATTCACCCATGTGACTGTTAAACTAAGTTGATTAAAAATAAGCCCTTAAAATTCAGTCCCTTAATCACATAGATCACATTTCCATACTCAGTAGCCACATGTGGCTGTTGGGCTGCCTTAATAGACACAGGGATGTTCCCCATCTCAGAAAATTCTAAGGACAGTAATGGCCTAGAGTTTTAGTTAGATGGGTAAAACTGACCCATAGTCATAACTTCCCTTGAAAATCCTGTAAACTGCTGGATTGAGGCCTGCATGAGGGCACTAAGCCAGGGACAGGTGTATTCTCTGTTCCTGCCCAGTGCTGGTCTAAGCTATATGGGGCTCTACCTCCAGGCTACAGAGGGACCATGAGCAGCAGGACCAGCTTCTCCTAACAAAGGTCAAGGTCTCTAAGGCTCAAGATGCTAGGGATGAGAAGCAGGGAGCCACCCTGCCCTGCTTCTCTGCTGCCTGGTCGGGGTCTGGTCGGAGCTTTGTTCCCTTACCACACAGCTCTTGGGTTTCACAGAAAATAACAAAGCTCAGGGGAAGCACATGACTTAAAAATGACTTATCATTTCCAGGAGAGTGTCAGACAGTTCCTGCAAGCCCCAGAGGGTGTCATCTGGAGTGGAGGGAGGAATGTAGTACAGTCAGACTGTACTCAGCACCTCCCTGTGCTTAGGCCACCCCTAATCCTCATGACAAAGAAGGGGGAGAGCCCACCCCACCCAATTTGGAGGGCATGACCTCCACAGGAAGGTCTTTTGATATCCTGCTATCAGTGTTGATGGTTTGGAACATGTCCACTTGGCAAGAACGTCAGAACTCAACCAGGCCCACACAGAGCCCCTCCATGAGGACAGGTGTGTGATACACACCTCAGCTATGAGCTCTCCCTCAGCTCTTACTCATGTTCCAACATGAGTGGAATGTGACCATTTTGTCCTGAGCTGAGGAGGATTCAAGATTCCACATGGGACAGGGAGGGGCTGGCTGAATAGTACTGAAGCCTGCAATAACTAGTTACTCCCTCAAAGTCTATGATACCATAAGACACAAAAGACCACATTCCAATTTTCCAAATAAACCTTTTCTTTTCTTTACTCATGTATTTTAGTCTTTTCAAGAACCTCACTAAACCAAATTAATGGTTCTTCCCACGGTTTCAGGGCTTTTATCTGACATCTCCCCATGTGCTATAACACCATGTCCCAGAAAATTAGAATGAGATATTAAATGATGAACATATTGATCTTTGCTATACAAGTCTGAAACAAGGTGAAAAGCACTGAGTTGAAATTCTACAAAGTACACTGTTTCATGGCCTAAGCTATAGTTAGTTCATATTTCAAATTTAAAGTAAAAGTTGTTATATAATGACTTGTTCTTTCAGCGCTCACACATTTTCCCCTGAGAAAAACTATAGTTCATAGGTATCATCATTCTGAGCAGTTTGCATAATCAAACTTGAAATTTTGGTTTATTTAATTTTGGCAAGAAACTCTAGACATGAAATCCTGAAAAGACATGGCAATGGACCTGAACAATTGTAGCTCATGCTGATGCCTCTGGTGTAGCTCCTCCAGTTGATCTTTCTCCTGGGCTAGCTGCTGAGTTAGGCCAGATAGTACCTGCGTGTAGCACTGCTCCATCTCCACCCTCTCCAGCTTGAACTTCCTCTCCAGCTCAGGGCCATGGGTTGTACTCTGGAGCTGGTCTTGCAGGCCTCGAATGACCTCCTGAGATTTCACATGGAGGGTCTCCAGGTTGGCTTTTTGATCCTCCAGCACACTGACTTCAAGCTTGAAAGTCTGTTCCATTTCCTTTTTCTTCCTTGCAAAGTCCTTTTTCATCATTTCAATTTCTTTTTCATAGTAATTTACCTGAGAAGAGAAATGTGAGCAATGTTGATCGGGAAGTCCGCAAAATGATTTACCAACAATGCAACATGGAAGTATGAGGCTCCCAGGTAGCATAGTAAAAGAACAGATGGCTCAGACATGAGTTGCAAGGGACAGCCATGCCAACAATGTCTAAGGCTTCCAAAGGACCATAGATTTTATTTTTCCCCATAACCTTCTATCAACCCCATGAGGCAGCTCTAGCAGGTGGGGAAGGGAGGCTGGAGGCCAGCTGGGCCAGGTGTCTAGTAAGGAAGATGAGGAGGGCTTGAGGGTGTGACAACACTGAAAAAACAGAGAGCCTTAATGAGGCTGGTGGAGTGGCTGTGACCTCCCTGGAGGCTCTAGTGAGGAGGAGTATTATCCAATCACAGGCAGGGTTACTATAGCAGCTATCAGCTAATACATCCAGGGAACCCATGGCCATAAAACAGAGGTGACCCAGCATCGTTGCTACTCAGACCAAGATGCCTATCCCCTAATAACAGTTAGTCATGGATACTATCCCTTCACAAAACCTACCACAATCTTATAACAGAGTAGGAGACATGTTCATCAGAGAAGACAGACTTGGTCATGGTAATTGTGACGATGAATCCATGAAATAACCCACCCAAGGTATCTCACAGGGTCATTTTAGCTTAGAATAAAGGCAGACGCTGTGATTTCCCAATGACAGAGCAAGAAAGGAGACCTGGCCTCTGCATACCCTTGTGACATTCCAGAAATGCATAACTCCATTCTTCTGCTATTAGTTATTCCTTATGTCCCCCTTCCTCCAAAGAGGGCTTGAGGTTGAATGTCAGTTTTATTTTCCTTTCCTCACACACCTCTTTCTCCTGAACAGGCTTACTACAAAGCAGGGGATCCACGGGCAGATGTGTACATGCAGAATTGTCAGCACAGTGAACAAGCTTCTGGGCATGCAGAAGCAAGCTCCCAAATCTCCTATGGCCTCCCATCCCCCCTGACCTTGGTCTCCAGCTGGATCTTGAGGTCTTGGTAATGTTCCTTCACCTGCTCCATCATTATCTCCATTTCTATACTCACTGGAGTGGAATCACCCAGGATGGAGATGATGCCTGCAACAAGGACATTTCTTTTCATGTCTTGCTGAGGGTGCCATGGGGTTTGTTCCATACACTCCCATTTGAACAGCACTGAGTATTCACCCCAGATTTCCTCCACCACAAAGGGCAATGCACAATCTTTCATAGGCACCTTCTGTGTGAGGAATTCGGTGCTGGCAATGAGGGGCACAGCTCTTGCAGGTTTCCTTAGTCTGTTATGTCCCATTCTCAAAGTTGAAGCTCTTTAGAAACCAACATTTTGAGTCTTTGACAGAACACAGATTACTCCAAGATGTAAACTAGGAGACTCTCTGTAAGGCCTTTTAATTTGTCAGGCCTTTTAATTCCCTGAAAGATGTCATACATGGTACAGTCGCTGCACACTAAATTGTGTTCTCTGACCCAGGTACAGAGAAAGACTCAAAAACTCAAAAAGGTGTGATTTGTAGCACAGACAAACCTCTATGACAGCCAGTGTTTTATGATGAGGTATGTACATTATACGAATAATGTGGGATTTCAACAAATAAGTCAAATATGAAGTGAAGGTTCTGAGAGACCATAGAAGTCATTTTGTTCCAGAAGACTCCTTTACTGACAACATCAGACATCTGGGCAGCTCATTTTGATGAGGCACCTGTGGGCCCATAATTTCTACCAGCTAGTAATTGGGTGTTCCCAACATTGTGCATGGTGGGGGAGTATACCAAAGTATTGACTCAAATATGGATGTTGGCCATTGCCAGGGTTTCATCTGTGCTGGTCCAGGGGTCAGAAAAGTTGAGAGGAAAAGACACATTCCCCAAATCTTACCATTTTTCACTTCCCAAATTATTTTCCATGAAAAAAAAAGTGACAGATTCAGAAACATTAGGTCTGAGAGGACTCAGGACAAGCACCTCAGAAAAGAAGATATCCTGATGCCCTAACAAACTGAAGCTGCCATCTGGGTCTGGCCAATGAGCACAGGCCAATGGGCATCTGTCAGGCGAGGCTCCGGATGGATACACCAATGACACTGCTACCATAATCCATATAGCCCCGTTCACCCTAACTGTGCTGTTGTGACTTTCCCATACAGCAGCAGAAGACCCCCTCCTCCTCTGAGGGGGCCACTGGACCTCTACAGCCAGATGGAGGGGACATGTTCATCTGAGAAGACAGACTTGGTCATGGTAATTGTGACCATGGTAATTGTGAAAGGGAAGAAAAAAGCACTAGCTGAGAGACTGCTTTAGTTTTATCAGTGACACACAAGTGTGGGGCTGCTTCTGGTACCACAGTCTGAGACCTTCTGGACAAGGACAACCCCGAGTATAAGACCCCAGCTCTGCCATGCCCTGGGATACAGGTCAGTGGCTCCTGACAAGAGTCATACACTGTGTGTAGCTCAGGCTCCTTCAGGGACAACAGAGGTAGCAAGTGCTTCCTTCCCTGTGGCCAGGCTGCCCACCTGGTCACACATCATAACTCATCTGGGAATCTGGTACCATCTTGCATGCTGGCTACACCCTAAAACCTCCCAGCTGAGGGTATTCAGGGTTGTGAGTCTCAGGAGCCATCAGATTCCACTAAAGAAGCTGCACGTGAGGGGGTTTTGTAAAGAGCCAAGAAAGCTGGCCCCCATGCACAGAAAACCCATGCAGTTCCTATGGAGGTTCCCACATGGGCTCTTTTGAGCACATACTTTTTTCTGTTTTATTAGGTTAGCTTTTCCCAAGCAATATGGGAAACTCTGAGTGTTCTTAGGGCTACAGATAGGACCAAGAAGTTTTCTGAGGGGCTGCATGATTGATGTGTGATCGATGGAAGCAGCAGTCACCATGGTCTCCATGGCCCCTGTCAGTGGCAGCAGCAGGGATAAAGCCAGGTGTATTACATGAATCTGCATGGTGCCTGCCCTATACAATTGCCAGGGAAGAGTAGCAACCAGCCAAATCACTGTCCTCTAATTTCTCTGGCATCTGAAACCGGCCCCCCCAACCCCACCCCATAATGGTCTGTAAAAGAGGCCATGAATATTTAAACACAGGGCCTCAAGGCCTCTCAGAGCCTAGAGCTCTTTCCAAATTTATGGGCTGAGTTAAGAAGCATGAAGCTGTGATCCTTCTCAAGCTATACCTTCAGCATGCACCTTTGCCTCAAGCAGATGGGGGCACTCCCTGGTACCACAAAACCACCTCAGAGCTTGAAGGTGATGCTATCCACATAACTCAGGTAGAAACATCAAGTCTAGTCTACCCAGTACATGTGAGGCCTCTGTGAATTCCAGGGAGTCCCTGACCTACTTACACAATTTAGTGACTTCCCTTTGTAAGAGCTGACACAGACCTGAGATGAGCCCCCTGCTCACCAACCTCCCCTCCATTCCCTTCTACAGATGATCATCGCTGTGTGTTCAGCCTGTGCTGAACACTCATATGGATCCTCTGGGTGCTTCTCCCAACATTGGAGAGTCATTTGGATGCACCTACCCTATGGTCATGGTAAGGTCATCCTAACCCCTTCACCATTTCTACCCAAATGGGAAAACCCTTACCCTTCTCAACCTTTTTCCAGTCTCTGGGTATTGTGTCAACCTCTGGACTTGGGTTACAGCCCTTCTCCCACATGTGGCAGTCCAAGGCACTTCTGACCACATGTAGGCTGGTCTAGGTCCTAATGTGCTATGAAACTGGCCCACCCGTCACTGCTCACCCTGGACCTGAAGGCAGCCTGTGCAGCACAGGCAGGTAAAAGCCTGTTGACACCAGCCCCCACCACCCCCAGTAAAAGCACATCACTGCCATCTTGCAAAACTGAGCTGAGCTCCTACCTGCTTGGCCATGTCTAGGAAGGAGCCATCCATTTCGTGATGCATGGGGCTGGCCATGCCAACTCTGGGGCAACTGTGCCTGCAGACCCTCTATGGCAGCCTGCAGCTCATCGTTGCGGTCCTGCAGGTCCTGTGGGGCAGAGCCAGACACCTCTTCCAGCTGCTGTGGCCACTCAGTCCAAGGAGCCACTAGTATGGAGATTGGGCTACCCAAGGAGTAGCTAAGCCCAGTGTCTAGGGCATAAATAAGGGGCCAATTATTGGGCCCAATTGGCCCCCTAAAACTGGGCCAATTATTTTGGCCCCATTTTAGCTGGGCCAAAATAAGCCACAGATAATGGGGGCTGAAGACCCACCCACAGACATCTGTTAGGGGTTGGTGTGTGTCTCACTCCATTTGGGATGCCATAACAAAAATACCACAGACTAGGGGCATATAAACAACAGAAATTTAGCTTAAGGGTTTGGAGGCTAAAAGTCCATAATTAAGGTGCCAGTAGTTCCAGTATCTAGTGAGGACTTCTCAGTTCATAGATAGCCATCTTTTTCTATGTCCTCACATGATGAAAGAAATGGGAGAGCTCTCCTGAGTCTCTTTTAAAGAGCACTGATCTCCTTCACTTGGCTTACCCTCATGACCTCCCAAAGGCCCCACATCCAAGGCCTAACACGATCACAAAGAGGGAATAGGCTTCAACATATGAATTTGGGGAAACACAAACACTGAGTATGTAGCTGTGTGGAAATGCAGAAAAAGAAAATCTGCATTTGGGGTTTCTGACTTCTTTACGATGTCCACCGAAGACAACAGTGAAAATATTAAACTGCAAATAATCTCTAACGAGGATCTAGTTAACATTTTATACTGTCTTTTACCAAAGGTAGCCTTGTCAAGAGAAGTGAGGTTGACAATTGAAAGAAAAAACAAAAAACTAAAATGATAGTGAAATAGAAAGGGAATTCATCAACAATGGAAGGCATGCTTTTCTTGCTAATGAATATCCTGGTCAGTTAGCCCTTGGCATACTAACTCTCTAGATGTGGAGAGTGGATGCTAGAGTCAGAAAATCATCATTTTGTAACCATGATGGTAAAAACTGGAGTGAACAAGAATTACCAATGGATACTAAATCCAAGGACAATTTAGATGAATACCAGAATATTTACATGGTCTTAAAGTGTCTCCCCAGTGACTGCTTATTACCAGTAATTATACACTGGGAAAATCAGATAATGCCTTGATGAGGTGACCAAAATAAACGTCACCTTTGCTGTCCAGCTGAGAATGTACCATCTCAATTTAACCAAAGGAAATATCAGAAAGACACAAAATGAGAAAATTTATATTAAAATGAATGGGGGGCTGTATTCCTCAAAAAGCAAGTCCATGTGATAGTTCATTCAATGAATGGTGTTGGGAAAATTAGAGAGATATGTGCAGAAAAAACACAACTAGGCCACCTTCTCATACCACACACAAGAATAAATTAAAAGTGGATTAAAGGCTTAAATGTTAGACTCAAAATGATAAAAATCCTAGAAGCAAACATAGGCAATAAGATCTGAGATATTGCTCATAGCAATATTTTTTCTGACATACATCCTCAGGCAAGGGGAACAAAAGAAAAAATAAACAGCCATTTCCAGCCAAGATGGAGGCATAGGTGGAAACACTGTGCCCCGTCCTCTCTTTATATTTAAACTAAATTTAAAGACAGTTAAGTTTGAGAAACAAAGACGCAGCCAAAACAGTGAAAACAGAACTGTACAAAAGTGTGACAACAATGATCCACTCAGCCAGACTGGTAAGAGGGGCAGAGTCAGTGGTGGAGCTGGGTCGGGCTGGAAAGATCATTCAGTCCCACCGACCCAGGAGCAAAGCGGAGACGGTTGGTGGATCCCAGGCGTGGGGTAGCGACGGGCAGACCCAGGGAGGGCACAGGGTAGCTAGCTGACTGTGGTCACACATTCGCGTGCAGATAAACCAAGCGAAGGAGCGAACAGTGAGACAGACCCTGCAGGCTAGGGCCCCAGCGATGGGAATTTGAGCCTGAAAGCACCATCTGGAAAGACTTTCTCGGGGTTGAGGGGCCTGAAGAGGCTCCCAGGCCCACAGAGAGTTCGTTGGAGAGACCCACAGGGTCCTGGAGAGTACACAGGCCCACACACCCATGAGCCAGCACCAGAGGGGCCCAATTTGCTTATGGGAATCCGCAGAGGGGACAGAAATCTGAGAGAGAGGGGAGCAGAGCAAAGCGCCATTTTTTTCCCTCTCTGACCCCACCCCCACATACAGTGTCACAACCCAGCAACTGGGTTGCCCGGTCCTGGTGAACACCTAAGGCTATGCCCCTCAAACATAACAGGTTCAAACAGACCATACATTATGACTCAAAAACAGCTCAAAGCTCCAGAGCCTATAATTCTAAGTGACCAAGAAATAGCCAGCCTTTCAGATGCACAGTTCAAAACACTGGTGATCAGGATGCTCACAAAATTGGTTGATTTTAGCCACAAATTAGAGGAACATATGAAGGCTAAACTGATTGAAATGAAGGGAAATGCACAGGAAACCAATAGTGATGGAAAGGAAACTGGGAATCAAATCAAGGGAGTGGACCAGAAGGAAGAAAGAAACAACCAAACAGAAAAGAAGGAAGAAACAAGAATTCAAAAAAATGAGGAGAGGCTTACGAACCTCTAGGACATCTTTAAACGTTCCAACATCCAAATTATAGGGGTACCAGAAGGGGAAGAGGAACAGCCATAAGTGGAAAACTTATTTGACCAAATAATAAAGGAGAAGTTCCCCAGTCTGGCAAAGTAAATAGAATTCCAGGAGATCCAGGAAGCTCAGAGAGTCCCAAAGTTGGACCCAAGGAAGAACACACTAAAACACATCATAATTACATTAGGCAAGATTAAATTGAAGGTGAGAATTCTAGAAGCAGCAAGAAATAAGGGGACAGCTCCCTACAAAGGAGTGCCCATCAGACTGTCAGCTGATTTCTCAAAAGAGACCCTATAGGCAAGAAGGGGCTGGAAAGAAGTATTCCAAGTCATGAAATCCAAAGACCTACAACCAAGATTGCTCTATCCTGCAAAGCTTTCATTTAGAATGAAAGGGCAGATAAAGTGCTTCTCAGATACGGTCAAATTCAAGGAGTTCATCATCACCAAGCCCTTATTATATGAAATGTTAAAGGGACTTATCTAAGTAAAAGAAGATAAAAATTCTAAACAGTGAAAGGACAGCAAACTCAGTTATTAACAACCACACCTAAAACAAAAACAAACCAAGAGGACAGCTAGATCGGGAGCGGAAACATAGAAATGGAGATCACATGGAAGGTTAGCAAAAGGGGAGTGGGAGGAGGAGAAGGGGGGAGATGGTACAGAGAATAAGTAGCATAGATGGTAGGTAGAAAATAGACAGGGGGCAGTGCAAAAATACTATGGGAAATAAGAATCTAAAGAACTTGTGACACATGGACATGAACGAAAGGGGGGGAATGGTGGGGGAGGGGTGTGCAGGGTGGAAGGGAGTGAAGGGGGGAATGGGACAATTGTAATGGCATAATCAATAAAATATGTTTTTAAAAGAAAATACAAACAAACAGGAAATAAACAAAATAAATAAACACGACATCAAACTAAAAAAATTTTGCACAGCAAAGGAAACAATCAATAAAATAAAAAGACAACTCACTGAATGGGAGAACATATTTGCCAATAGATCTGTAAGAGGTTAATATCCAAAATTTTAAAAAGAACTTATAAAACTTAACACACAAAAAACCCAAACAATCCAATTAAAAAATGGGCAAACAACTTGAATAGTCACTTCTCCAAAGAGGACATATAGATGGTCAATAGACATATGAAAGGATGCTCAATGTCACTAATCATCAGAGAAATGCAAATTAAAACCACCATGAAATATCACCTCACACCTGTCAGAATGGCTATCATCAATAAATCAACAAACAACAAGAGCTGGCAGGATGTGGAGAAAGGGGAACCCTTTTGCATTGTTAGTGGGAATGCAGGTTGGTGCAGCCACTGTGAAAAGCAGTATGGAGTTATCTCAAAAAATTAAAAATGAGCCCTGGCTGACATGGCTCAGTGGATTGAGCACGGGCCTGTGAACCACATGATCGCGTTTGATTCCCAGTCAGGGCACATGCCTGGGTTCCAGGCCAGTTCCCAGCAGGGGACTCACGAGAGGCAACCATACACTGATATTTCTCTCCTTCTCTCTAATAATAAATAAATAAATAAAAATTAAAAATAGAACTGTCTTATGACCCAGCAACCCCTTTTCTGTTAATTTATCTGAAAATATCTGAAACACTAAATCAAAAGAATATAAGCACCCCTATGTTCACTGCAGCAATATTTAAAATAGCCAAGATTTGAAAGCAGCCCACATGTCCATCAGTAGGTGAGTAGATAAAACAGCTATGGTACATTTATATGATGAAATACTACTTAGCCATAAAAAAGATAATTTAACTCTTTGTGATAACATGGATGGACCTAGGGAACATTATACTAAGTGAAATGAGCCAGTCAGAGAAAGACAAATAGTATATGATTTCATGCATATGTGGAACAAACAACTAATAAGCAAAATAAAGACAGACTCATAGATAGAGAGCAGGTTGACAGCTCTGGGAGGTTGGAAAGTGAGTAAATGGAGCAAAAAAGAGAAAGGATTCATGGACATGGACAATGGCGTAATAATTATGGGGTGGGGAGAGGGGTGGGTGGAGGTAGAAGAGGGTATAAAGGTAAAGGAAAAATACAATGAAAATAAAATAAAATATCCATGTGAAAGACAAAAGAAAGTCTGGGGAATGTCCAATGGAATGAATGTGTTCCCCCAAATTCATATGTTAAATCCTAATGTTCTATATGATGGTATTTGGAGATGGGACTTCTGGAAGGTGATTAAGTCATGAAGATGGAGTCCTCATGAAGGGCATTAGTGCTCTTACAGAAGAGATCCCAGAGAGTTCCTTCATCTCTTCCACCATGTGAGGATGTTGAGAAGGCTGCTAACCACCTGCAACCAGAAAGAGAGCTCTCATTAGACACTAAATGTATTGGGAACTTGATCTTGGACTTCCCAGGCCTCAGAACTGTGTGAGCTAAATTTTTATTTATAAGCCCCCCATTCTATGGTATTTTTGTTGTAGCAGCCTGAATGGGCTAAGAACATTTGGACTAGAAGATGTTAAACAGACATGACAACTAAAAGAAATACCTGCTTCAAAGTAGACCCTGTATTAGAGGGGGAATGCTCCAAAGGACATTGTTAGGTTAACTAACAAAACTGAAATATAATATATCAATGGAAATCATGAAGTTAGTAAGTGTGCTACAGTAACTAGGAATATTCTCATTAGTCAGAGTGTTGGGAAGCTGACTCTCCAGGATAAAAAGCCTAGATATGTAGCTTTTGTACATCTCTGTGGTATAAGAAACTCCCACCATAGCCAATATCAAGCTATCAAAGGTTTAACATGAAGCTAGTAAAATTCCTGAACAGTTAACAATCAACTCTGGTGCATCTGCAACTACTGTGAGGTTGTATAAGCCAGTTTTTAGGAAATGCACGTTGATCTCTTTAGAGGTGGAGGACCATGATGCATGTCACTTACCTTCAGACATTCAGAAAGTAACTGTGTAGATACAGTCACATTCAGATGCACATACATACACACAGTGAGCAAATATGCACTAAGAGAACAAACGGTAAAATGTAAATAACAGGTGAATCTGGGTAAAGAGTACCTAAGTGTTCCCTGCACTACTTTTACTTCTGTAACTATGTACTAGATATTAGGGTGAAATAAAAAGGTTTTTTAATGCTCTAAATTAAGTTTAAAAAAAAACCAAAAATATCCAAAAACTAGAGGGAAATTTTCTAAATAGGTTAGTACAAAAATGTAAAATATTTCTGCTAATGTTTCAAAAAGTAAAATTTCAAGAACCAAAAGTGAAATGAGTAGCAGTTATTTAAGTAATAGAGTCACATTAAAGAAAGAATGGGTTTATACTTCTTTGAAAAATCAATAGCAATGATTTTGACTGATGTGCTGTAAGAATTTTTAAAACATGAAATATCTGACTATTTAGTCAAGGGCACTGACTCCTTTTCCCTTAGACTGTCAAATAAAAAAATGACAAGAACTGACAGAACAATAATCATCTGGTATGAATCAATTAGAATTACACCTATTTTTTGTCAGATAGGCAAAAAATATTTTTTCCATGAGCTGCGAAATTTCAGTAACTAGTTTATGTATGCCACTAGATGAAAAAGGTTGAAAATCAGTGCAGTAAAGAAACATATTAATTAATGGCTAGTTATAGGTTCTAAGTGTTTGCAACAAGTTTAAAAAAGGGAGAAAACACAATAGAAAGTTGTGTGGCACATCCCACCTGCAGGACAGCCCCACCACCCTGACCACCCCCTGCCCCACAGCCATCTGGTTCAAGAGGAGAGTGCCATAGCTGACCACACATAGGACTTTCATAAGGGCACCCAGGATTCAGAGTTTGGAGTGGAGAAGAGAACACAGGGCAGGAAACGGAAGATCATGTCATACTCCAGAACAGCTTGGGCTCAGCTTTATCCTCTGGTGTTGCCAAAGCTATATACAATAGGAAGAAAAGTCAGTTCTTACTTTAATTTGGAGGGAAACCATTAAGAAGTGACTTGATAACAGACCCTTAATGCCTATCAATAATGTTATTTTCTGCTGAGTTCCTCAATCATTTTACCAGTATAATGGGATCAGCACCACTGACATTGTTTACCACCTCTAGCTTGCTCTATACTGTGATATCCCCACTTAAATGGATCAACAATGGTAGGTTTGGCCCAGAAAATCTAAATACTCAACAGCAGAATACACAATGAAGCCTTACATACCGCCTAAAAATACAGGGGGGCCTTCAGAATTAATGCTGGTCTAATGACTTTGGCCAGTCCATGTGGGGCAAAACAAAAGTGCTAAGCAAGCAAGTCCTGTTCCACCTCCTTGCAGAACATAAGGCTTGGAGGACCCTGTCAGCAGAATGCAGGCCCAGATAAGAGGCTCTACCTGCTGTGCTCAGAGAAGGATGCTCCTGACAAGATAGGATAGTAAAAAGCTAGGACAATTCCTGGGCGAGTGGAATAGTGAAACTGAGAGAAAATAATTAAACAATTTAAACAACTTACAGCCAGCTAGTGTATCTCAAGACCTTATCTTCCCTAACCAAGGACACTTGAGAACAAATGGTTCATACCTCTCGTCCCTAACCAGGGAATACATAGCTTAAATCCCCCTGGTCTGGAAAATAGAGAACAGAGACCCAATTAATAACACTTGTGCCAACTAAACCCAAGAACAGATGAAGGCAGAGAAATAAATAACAACCCCCCCATTAAAGCCAGATAAATGCAAGATAAAAATAAAATAAAGCAGACCAGCCCTGCTGGTGTGGCTCAGTGGACTGAGTGCCAGCCTGTGAACCAGAGGGTTATTGGTTCAATTACCAGTTAGGGCACACACCTGGGTTGCTGGCCAGGCCCCTGGTGATGGGCATACGAGAGGCAACCACACATTGATGTTTCTCTCCCTGTCTTTCTCCTTCCCTTCCCCTCTTTAAAAATAAATAAAACCTTAAAAAAAGCAGACCAAAGAATAATCCCAAGCTCCCCTATACACTCATTTTGATGCTCTAGAATATTAAAAACACACCTAGAAAGCTAATGAATATTCTGCTAAAACCGTCCCCTAAGATTCTCATGTACAAAAGAGATAAAAAGCCTCAAGGAAAAGACTGGGTATGGAGTGTCAAACTCATTTTCATCGGAGGCCATATCAGCCTTGTGGTTGCCTTCATAGGGCCGAAATAATTTTAGGACTGTATAAATATAACTACTCCCTAACTGTTAACTCCTTAACTGTTAAGGAGTTGAAATTACATTCAGCCTTTTGAAGGCAACCATGAAGCTGATATATCCCCCCAGTGAAAGTGAGTTTGGCACCCCTGCTCTAGAGCATGCCCAATACCCCTTCCTGGGCATAAACTTTGTGCTTCCTACTGAACTCTAAGGGTTCCCATGAGTCTGGCAACCAGAGGAGCAATGAGTAGTAGTAGCTCATCCTGGGCTTACTCCCTGATCCTGTCTCTGAGGCCCCCCTTTTCCCCCTTTACTTGACTTTCCAAGTAAGCTAAAAGCAGCACCATGTTGGCTCATTTCTTTCCTATGTTTTGAGGGAGCCAAACCAGAGTACCACCTAACCTCTCTACTGTTTCTTCTATTCTATGTCCTTCCTTTAGTTCACTGCCCCTGCTTTAATAAATGTACTCTCAAAACCACCTAGACTCGAGTTGTGAAATCTTTTCTGTACAAAAGCAAGAACCCACACACTACAGGCTGGCCTGAGGTAGATTTGATCCCAGTCCCTGTCTGGTAGCAATGCCACCCCACCTTGGATCACCCTTCAAGTAGAGGCCGGGAGCAGCCCACCAAGAATGCCAGGCCATTTCCTGGGCAAGATTGGGAGGGATGAAGCCTGAATACCACCACCCCATTCTGAGCCAGAAAGACCCTGATGACTTGCAGAGCCAGCCTGTCTCATGGTTTCCAGCATCCCATTCTTCTCAGGAGCGGCCTGGAGATGGTATCACAGCCTTCTGAAAGAGGAGGTCTCTAAAGGGAGGGCCAGGCTCTTAGAAATAACCACCCCTCCTGTAGGATGAGCTGGCGGGGGCTGGGGGTATAGTATAGGAGTGTGTGAGGACCCTGTGTAGCAAAGACAAAAGTGAGGGCCTGGCCTAATACAAGACAAAGAAAACCTTAAGGCTCAGGAAAGTAAAGGGGCTGGGTTGGGCACATACCCTGCACTTGAGCTCGTACTCCTTTAGGACCTTCTTGAACTGCTCCTCCTGGACCAAGAGTTTTGTGCTCTGTGGCTCCAGCTGGAGGTCACACCAGCAAAGGAAAATTACAGACAGGGCATCAGGCCAAATAGAATGCATGCTGTCACTCCTTCATACTCTTTACACAAGGTTCAGCATATACAAGTACAGCCCTCCGGTCCTTTCCTCCTCCTCCCCGCTCTCCCTTTGTTTAAAAGGTCTCAGGGCAGTAGTATGCGCCTGCCTTGGCCCCCTGGGCCACTCCCTGCCGGGATGCTTTCCCAGCATACAGCAACTTCTCTCTCCATCTCCTCCCCAGGTGATGGGCAGGGCCTCCAGGTGGGGGTGGGGACTTAATGGTGGGCACCAACCTCTAACCTCTCCTCCATGCCTCTCATAACTGACAACCTGTTGCTGGGGTTGATGGTGCCAGCTGGCCCTGGTCTTGTCATTAAAAGGTCAATGTGCAAGTTGTCACCAGAGCATACTGACACCCCTGCATTGGCCTGAAGGGCAGGAAAACAGGAGAAAAGTCACTTTGCTAATTTTCTCTCCATTCTATAAATTTAACAGAAAAAAAACTAAATTCAGCCACCTAGGTATCTTTTTCAAGACCCTGATACTTTTTACCCAGCACTACAGGCTCTTCTCTAAAGACTAAAACTTAGCAAAAGGACTTGCCTTGTCTTTCAACACAAACTCCAGATCATTCTGCAGTTTCAGTACAAGCTTCTCTGATTCTGAAAGTTTTTCCACAACTTCAATAATCTCCTTCTGTAATCGACTGTTTTCCTATAAGACAGAGGTCAGAGGTTTACCAGGATTTGAGAGTGGAAGACTGAGCTGTTGGCAGGTCTGTCTCCTCTTTAAGTGAAAGACTTATTCCCAATAGCACTCATAATCAGGGAAGAAACCTCATGGAATCTGGTACTCACTGCCTTGACACCATGCAGAGAAGGCTTTCCCAGGTGCCAATCCAGAGCACCCCAGGGACAGACCCCACAGAGCCCTCACCAATGTTCATTGCTTTTCCCATTGCCTCTGCTTCTCTCAATCCAAGTGCTCAGAAGGTCATGAGTATTGCAAGAAAAGGCTAGTGGCAAGCCCTTCTGAGCCATTTTCTAAATGAGAGATTTGGCACTGCACCACTACAGTTCAGATATACATAGGGAAACCAATGAGGTTTCCCATAGGGAAAAGAAGAGAGGTGAAGACACACTGTTGTGAAGAGCCAGGCAGGCAGGGCAGGCAGGCCCTCTGTATGCTGCTGTTAGACGCTCCTGGGGTACCTGGCTTTTCCTCCAGGAGACAGACTGAGAGAGGTAGGCAGGTGAGGAAATAATCCACATGCTCTGAGTTAGGAGAGGAAGGGGAAGGCAGGAGCACAGGAGGGCCCCAGGGACAACTCACTGTACTTAAATGCAGGATGGGTGTGGATTTGAGGGATACTCATCAAAGCCCAGAAACCACACCTGCCCCAGGCTACACCCCAGAGGCAGCAGGTGAACTTTAGGTTTGTCCATGCCACAGATGCTCTTGTCTCCAGGGGTATAGCAAAATTGGCTGCTGACCCTCCCTAACCTTGGTCTACAGACTTAGAGCACAGAGCAAGAGACCTGTGGGTCTCCCACTGTCCTGCTGTCCCCAGAACTGGATAGCAATGCCCATCCTAAAGAGGCAGGACCCCTTCTGCTCTGGTTGAGAAGTGTGTTATCTCTACAACTACAGCAAATATTCCTTCGTTTGAAATCCTAGGGATTTCCCTATTACAGAAATGCAAACTTCTTAAGGCTAATAGGAAGAGTTGAATCCTTGACTAGGAAAATGTGGGGTGTGAGAAGAGGAACCTGCAGGTAACCTCATTTCTGTATTTTCTTTTCTGGGTGGGGTGCCCTGGGGAGACACCTCTCCCCTCTCCCTTTATTCTTGACTCCTCACCTACCTTAAGGGCCAGGGTTAGCTTCTCTTGGAGGCTGGCCTCCTCAGCCTGCAGGTGCTCCAGGTCCTTCTCCAGCATGGCCCTCTGCCTGCAGGCCTGTTCCCAAAATATCTCACGCTCCATCTCCACCTCAGACTGCAGGAGACTCAGTCGTTCTCTGTACTCCTGCTCCATGTGTCTATAAGGCACAAAATAGCGTGTCACAATGGGTTTCCAAGGGTGCTGCTTAGGCCCATCTGGCTCTGCCTTTCCAGGGATACCTTTCCAGCCAATAAGACCTCTTCCTTCCCTGGAATACCCCTGTGTGGAGCACTTGGCCACACTGTCTTAGATTCAATAGTTCTTGCTTGACAGATGGGGTCACTGTTCCTCAGCAAAACTGCATGTGTTCTGAGGCCAGGGGCCCTCCTTTACATCCTAACTCTGGGACAGGAAGGTGAATGCCCCTTCTCAGGGACAAACACAATTGCTCAAAAAAAGAGGTTTTCTTCTTGAAAAACACTGAGGGCTGAGGAGCTAGCAGTGCTGCATAAATAAGGTCATGTGAAAACCAGGCTGCTGCAGTTAAAAGAGGCCCTGGTGGACTTTTGTCTCCCCTGGTTCTCAAAGAGGCAGCAGCCTAAGGTCTCAGTGGCATCAAGCAGGATGGTTAGAATCGGTCCTATACATACTCAGGTGAGATCCCAAGGTTTCCAAATTTGTGAGGAGGCTGATGACAGCAATTGCCCTATTGTTAAAAGGGCAATTCAGAGACTGGAGGAGGTATCAAGAAAGAGGGGAAAATGTGCTGGCAATTGTACTGTTGGCTTCTTTCATGATTCTTTCAGCTCCTGACTTTTCTTTTCTTTTTTTTTTTAAGAAGCGACGGGAGGGACGAAAAGGGAGGGAGAGAAACACTGATGTGAGAAACACTGACAGAACCCACAACCTAGGCATGTACTTTGATGGGGAATTGAACCAACGACCTTTCTCTTTGTGGGATGAGGTGCAACCAACTAAGCCATAGTGGTCAGGGCTTAGCTCCTGGTTTTTTTAGTAATAATTTCACTCTGTGGAAATCCACAGTGACCTAACATCCTATTTTGTAGAGTTTCCCTCCTTAGGGAAACTAAGGAGACTATCTCAGATGAGCAAAGTTAAACAACTGTAGCTATAAGAGTCAACAGTTTGAATTTTCTAGTTTTACCCAAAGAAGTTTGCTCAGCAAGAAATGGTAAACAGGTAAGCTTATGGATGAACATGGCAAGGGAATGAGCTGAACAGAGACAGTCAATTGTTGACAAGAGCAGAAACAAAATCTAGTTATTTCTTAACTAAATGCTCCTGTGTGATGAATGCTCTACATGTTTCATACTGAGAGGGCTCAGCAGGGCCATGGTCAGTGCGTCTAGGTAGAAGTCAAGGTACCCATGGCCCATCTCCCACATTGGGGCTTTTCAGCCTTGCAACACCACCTTACAGCGAGACCATGTTTATTTAGTTTCTCAGGTTTGATTGGAAACAGTTTTAAAAGTTTGGTGAAAGGATACTTAATTTTTATCTTTCCTAAAAATTCCCATCACCCTGTTAAGAGCACAGGACCTGGTGGAAGTGAGTTTGCATGTTTGTATGCTCACACCCACAACTGCACTCATACCCATGCATTTGCACTCATACACTTATACCTACACATATTCCTACACACTCATGCCCCTTGATGCCATCTCTCACATACTCTTCAACACCACACAGAGGTAGGTGAGGATTCCAACTGGTGAACAGACCAGTAACTAAACCTGTTGCATCTGCCGTGCCCTAGCCATTCTTGGAAAGGAAAAGAGGACCCAGGTCTTTGGAATTGGGAAGTGTGTGGACTCAGATTTGAGGCTGCTCCCCCATAGACTGTGATACATGGAAAAGTGACAATTCTAGGAGGGATAGCCAGGGCTCTCTCCATGAACCCTGGATATGTGGAGAGGGAGCCATGGGGCTCTCGTGGGTGGACCTAGGATGGTGGTTATGTGACTCTGGACAGCCCCATCCTGGGAAAGTGACAAGCTCTCTACCTCTCAGGGCTCCTCTTGTTTAAAGGTCCATTTCTTTCTTTTTTTTTAAAGATTTTATTCATTTGTTTATTTTTAGAGGGGAAGGAGAGAGGGAGAGAAACATCAATGTATGGTTGTCTTTTGTGCATCCCCTGCTGGTAGTTAGCTTGCAAGGAACCGGCCTGCAACCGAGGCATGTGCCCTGACTGGGAATTGAACCGCGACCGTCTGGTTCGCAAGCCCACGCTCAATCCACTGAGCTACACCAGCCAGGGCTAAAGGTCCATTTCTTATACCCTCAGAATAAAATAGGTCTGGGCCTATCCTCCCTCTGAAATAGCATAAATAAAGAAAGAGACATCTGGGGTTTAAACTTCAGGCCACAATGGTTGTTTGTTTGTGGACAAGTTAACTGTACTGCTCCAAAACTCAGTTTCTTTGATTTATAATAGAAATAAAATGACCTATTTGTGGTTATGGTGGTAAGTCAAGGAACACCTGGCACATGACAGGAGCTTCATGACACAGTAGTAGTTTTATAGGCCAGAAGTTCCTTCTTATAGGGCTGAAACCCATCTGCTCAACATCTAGAACCCTGGCTGCACAGCAGAGGTGTCAGGGTGTCTTTGGTGAAAAAGGAATAGGCTCTTTGGTTTAAGCCCCATTGTCTAACGCATAGGTGGCAAACACAAGGCTCACGGGCTGAATCCAGCACTCTACCTTGTTCTATCCAGCCCAGCACCTTGTTTCTACTCAGAGGCAGTGCCAGGCTCCTTGCCCCTAGTTAAGGGATAGTTACATTTATATAGTCCTAAAATTATTTTAGGCCCTTTGAAGGCAAATGTGAGGCTGATGTGGACCCTGGTGAAAATGAGTTTGACATCCCTGGTCTAATGGGATACAATCAACAGGCACCATATGGCTATTAAACACCCCTCCTATCTGCTGTGGCCGCCCTGCAGACCCTCAGAGCCCCAGGTAAGCCAGGTATACCCATAGGCTCCTGCAATTCCTCCTTGCTACCTTTCTTCCTTATGAAAAATGAGGCTGCAGAATGAGAGTTTGGTAGCCATGGCACATGGCAAAAGCAAGTCTTTCTCAGGATTGTGCTTAAAAGCTACATATAAGTAAGAGTGGGGCAGGTGAAAGTCCCTTGAAATCCCTACACCCAACCCAGGATTATGTGAGGGTTGTATGTCCATCATACCATGACACCAACAAACCTTGCCAAGAGGGTGGTTGTAAGAAGTGTTACCCTTCAAGTGTCACAGCCACATGCAACAGGGAGAAGCCATGTCCCAGAGCCTCATCACAAGCTCTCTCAGACAGCTGCTCATTGAAACCACCTGTGTCACCTGAGCTGCTGCTTCTTTCTCACTACTCATTTTGCTGAGGCATAAGCACAGCTATGACACAGGCAGAGATGCACAGGGCTCTGTGCTGAGTGCTCTAAGGCATGGATGGATATCTCATCACTCCCACTTTACAGGTGAAGAATCTGAGGGGCTCTGTCCACTGAGGAAGCAACAGACCCGAACTCTAAAATCATTGTTAGCCCCTCTGTACCCAACCTTTCTTCCCACAGGTGAGAGAGGAGGTAGGGGTGTCCACAACCTCTTTATACCCCACCAGGAGCATAGCTGAGGGCTGAGTGTGGGATACCGGTTTTTCCACAGTATAAATTCTTTGCTATTGATGAGGAGACACCTTTGAGTGACAAAAGCTTTGAGAAGTTGAACTAGTATGAAGCTCTGTCACGGGAGCCTAGTGTAGGCAGTGGGGTGAAAAACCCTCTCTCTGCCTAGCCCAGCCTAGGAAATCCTTAGGGGCTGGATCTCATCATCCATTTTATTTAATAAACTACAGGTGATGTGTCCATAAAAAAGGTCAGAAATAATTTCTTCTGGTCTGTTCAGGCACCAGCCCTATAGGTAGTATAGACTGCCCACTAGGGGTCTGCCCTACCCACTGTCCAGTGAAATACCTGCAGTCAGGTTTTGGGCTTTGAGCCTCTTACACTATGCCAGGCTCCTTTCTGCTGAGCCAACAAGCTCCAAAGCCATTCATTAGCCATCTCTTAAAATGTCCATCTGTCTCACTGATTATAAATACACATAGAATGCTAGGCTTGAATGGGACAGACCCCATAAATGAAGCAGAAGGGAGTGAGGGCAGCAGAGAGGAATTTTCCCTACAGCTCACAAGCATGGGAAAAGATACCACTGTACCACGCAACCCATCATAAAGAGCAAGACCACTTTTTAAATGCACCATTCCCTCTTCTTTTGAGGAAGGGTATCCCCAAAGGTGTGTCTTCCAGATTTCTACTGGCTCAGGTGAAATAGGAGGGTCTTAGCTCTGCTGTGTTTATGATCACAGCCTTGGCTGGTGGCAGCCCTATATCTACCACCTGCCCTCAACCATGGCTGGGGAACCGCTACCCTGGTGCCAAGAAGCTGCAGCTCTGAGCTCAGACACCACTGGCAGGACCTACTTGATCTTCTTCTCTGTAAGTTGTTCCAGCGTAGAGTGGCAATCGTCCATCTCTTTCACAAATTCCAGGTTCCTCTTCTCAGCTTTCTCTAGATCCTGCCTTGCCTTGTCTCGCTCCCTCACCATCTGCTCTACTTGACCCCTGCCGCAGGAAAAAAAAATAGGGTTAATAGTACACAGGTTCTGGGGCCACCTCTGTGTCTGCATAAATGATCAAAAGAGCCAGTATTTGCTGGGTGCATGGGATGGCCCAGCGCTATGCCATGCTCTAACTTCACACCACCACAAATCATCTCCTAAAGAGATTTGTACAATTACTATGCTCATTTTACAGATGTACACACTTAGAGAGAAGTTAAATGAATTGCCTAGGGAAGTTTCTAGAGGGTTTCTGAACCAAAAACATCAAACCTAAAGGCTTAAAAGCATGCCACAGCTCCAGACGGCCACAGAACAGATGAGAATTTATCGTGTGTCCTCAGGTCTACAGCTAGGACTTTGTCCTCAGGAGTCCCCAGCACCTAATTTGAGATTGGACACATGAGGGGAAAAGGCTGGCCATCTAATACCCTGTCTGTTCACAGCCCCAACACCTGTAGCCTGACATCTGAGTGAGTATAAAACGACTCACCCAGAACAGAAGGCCATCTGTGCCTGTAGCCCTCAGTCTGTCCAGTCACAACCTCCCCTGCCTGCCAGGAGACTCTAAATTCACCCCTATGACTCACTATTCTGGTGACATTTTCTCCCCCTGAAGGAGCACAGAGCTCCCCACCTCCGCTGGGCCACCACCCTTGAGCTTGAATATTTACCTAAATCAAAACTGAACCTAATTAAAGTGGAATATATTTTTGGCCCATCCCTTAGCATTTGGTGACAATGTCTGAAGAATACTGCTTTTTCCTCTTTAGCCAGCCACCCAGACCTGAGTGCACTCTGGCCGCTCTTAGAAGCACATTCTGCTGACTAAGTAAGATGAGTGTCAAGCTCAAATTCTTCTCTTTGGAATCTTGCTAAAAGGGACTTTGACATAGATTTCTAAGATTCTTACCAAGTAAGAAAGAAGGCCAGTCACCCTTAAATTCTCTGGCCGCAAAAGCCCAAGCAGCAGCCATTGGTCCTCAGGCCCCACTCAAACCACACATATAGACGAAACTTGAGGGATGGGGAGACCTCATCTTTCTCTTACTGTTCAGCTTTTTCACTGTCCCAGTGAGAGCACCAGCTAAAGAAAAGCCAGTGGGAAATGTATAACCCCTACTCATGGGACTGGCTACTTGGGATAGATGAAGGCAGAATGCCAATTTTCTTGGATACCTCCTACCAGGCCAGCTGGGCCAGCTGATTCCACCCCAACATTAGGGCTCTTACTGGAAGAATCTCAGCTCCTGGCGGTAGCAGGACAAAGCCACCTGCTGAGCGGCACCACGGATCATCATGAGCTCATTCTCAAGGGCCCAGGTCAGCTCCAAAAGATTCACCTTCTCATCCACACTGAATTCAAGGCTCTGGAAATAGCAAGGCCCAACAGACAAAACAGGATGAGTGGCTTCTCCAAACATTTCCTAACTCTCTTAGAGACAGTCCAGGCTGTGATCCATGCTGTACTATAGGCAGCAGCTGCCACTTTTCAGTCAGTAAAGTCTCTGTGCCTCTCCTGCATGACTCTCCCCAACCCATGTAACTCTGGTGCTCATCCAGTCCCACTTCATCCCTGTCAATGTCCAGTTCTCCCTCCTTCATGGTCACTGCTTCAGGGGTGAGTATGACCCAGGCTGGACAGATCTCCCCTTCCTGGAAAAGTGACTTAAACAAAAGGGGGCATGTCCCAAGTAGAGGACTTCATGGGGATTGACAGGATGCTGAGGGAGAGAGGCCTTTTCCTTGTGAAATCAGTTGTCGTAAGGACCTGTGTGTCTTAGGAAGCTGAATGAGGAGACCTGAGGCCAAAACCACCAAGAAGCAAGCAGAGGGATGGAAGGGATTCCTAACAACAACCTGGAGAGCCAAGAGTCCCAAGACCTGACATCTTTTTCCTGTTAGTCCCACTTGGATGAGCCCTTAAGAGTTTCCTCTCTGCTTAAGCCATTTTAAGTTGGGTTTTTGTCATTTCACACTAGCAGAATTGTGTCTGGTATGTCTCTATAAAACACATGTATGGATAAGGTAATTCTGTTTGTGGAAAAATGATCTATCAGAGAGAGATGAGCCATGGCTAAGAGTTCCAGAGAGTGGGACAGTCTTTTCCCCTCAGATTTTGAAAATAAAAGAACAATTTTCATTTAGGTATTGTACCACAGGAGGAAGAACACCCATATGCCCCTCTGCTTGACCAACCAACAACTAGCACTTTGCCGCATTTGCATTTTAGGCTTGCATTAAGTGTTCTTGACTTTCGGTTCCTTGTATGACATTTATACACAAAGCCATGGTAGGCACCCCATCAGGGCCTACAGAGAAAGAGTCACAGCATTCCCAGCTCACATGTAGGAATGAGGGATGTTCCTTTAAAAATTTTTTTTTTAATTTATTTTTAGAGAGAGGGGAAGGAAAGGAGAAAGAGAGGGAGAGAAACATCAATGTGTGGTTGCCTCTCATGTGTCCCCTACTGGGGACCTGGTTCGCAACACAGGCATATGCCCTGACTGGGAATCGAATCAGCAACCCTTTACTTCATAGGCTCGTGCTCAACCAACCCACTGAGCTACACCAGCCAGGGCGGGTGTTTCCTTTTTTAAAACTTGTAAAATGGAAACTTGAATATCTACTGCGTTCTCACTTCCCAAAGTGCTTCTGAAGAGAAATTATATTAAGGGAGCAATTTGGGAGGCTCAAGGTACCATTATTACACAAGGGCAAACTTCCCAGCAATAATCTCTCAAGACAAAGTGCAGTGACATAACTGGTCATAGCAGCAGCTTCCTGATTAAGAAAGAATCATCAAAAACCCCATGGCACGGGTGGAAACTAGCTTTTATAATGGCCCCAGTGCTCCTCACCTCTTAGTATTTATGCTGTGTATTCCCCTCCTACATTGAATAGGGTCAAGCTGTGTAACCCACAGCATGTGGAGGAAGTAATGGCATGTGACTTCCAAGGCTTGGGCAGGGAATGCAGGCAGCCTCTTCCTTGTTCTCTCATATCACATTCCAAGGAAGCCAGCTTCTGTATTGTGAGGACATTCAAGCAGCCCTAGGGAGAGGCCCATGTGGTAAGGAATAGGCCATTTTCAGTTATGTGAGCTTGTTGTTAGTGGCGGGGCCAGCAGCCTAAGGTATGACCACTGATTTCATAGGTAAGCAGTTATCCAGAGTCACAGGCAAAAAGGGCCCTGATTTTGTGTGTCAGGATACCTAGACCACTTGACAGACTCACTGGTGCTTCCACCTTGGCTCTGTTTCATCAGGCAGCTACCCCACCTGTCAAGTGAGATGGAAACAACTTAAGGGCTGTGTGAGGAGTAAACACAGCCACACATTTGACAAGTTCTTACTTGGTGCCCAGTTCAATAAACATCACTGTCTTTCAACATAATAGGATCAAATCCTGAATGTAACTGGTGAATTATAAATTGCTAAAGAAAGGCAAATTTTCAATCCTGTGTGGATAGCTCAGTTGGTTAGACTGTTGTCCCGATATACCAATGTTGCAGGTTTGATCTCCAGTTAGGGCATATACAAGAAGCTACCAATGAATGTAGCAATAAGTGGAGCAACAAACTGATGTCTCTCTCTCTCTCTCTCTCAGTCCCTTTCTCTATCTCAAATCAATAGATTATTAAAAAGAGGGAAATATTCTCTGATAACAGGAAAGCAATAAAAAGAGTAAGTTCTGAAATGTCAGAGGCAAGGTTGAGGCTCACCACTGGTCAGAATACGATGGCAGCCAGCCCACCTCCAAATGCCAGGGGTTCCAAAACAAGATTTCAGAGAGAATTTGAAAACTGAGCCCCTTCCTGAGAGCCAGTTTCTGTGATCTGGACTCAGACTCTTGTTCTCAGAAGTTTCGAGGACCAACTGTCCAGGTCTGGCCTTGCCATTTGGGTTCTGCCTAAGCCTGCTAAGTGGCTAGACTTGGCAAAAGCTGAGTTTAGCCCTAGGAGGGTCTGGCCCAAGAGCCAGTTACACTGTCTTAAAGGCTGTCTTTGGCATCCTTCATATACTGTTGGTGCATGTTAATAAGGACATTTTTGGAGGCAATGTGACAGAACCTAGTAAGAGTTAACATGTGTAACTTCAGGAATCTAGACTACAGATATACCAGCGTTATAGCAGGAGGATATATCAGCATTTTCAATGACCAGATTTATAATAGGAAAAACCTACATGTTCGACAATAAAGAAAAGGTAAGACAACTTAGCAAGATACACAGTATAATGCCAATTTTACAATTAAGAAAAAACCTGAATGTCTAAATACATATGTCTTTTTTGTGCCAAGGAAAAGCTCTGTAGAATGCATGCCCAGTAAGCCAATAGCTGTTGACACTCCTGGAGAATGGGAGCAAAGTAGGGGGTAGGTTTTACTATTTTATAGATTTCTACAGAGTTGTTATTTTTTGTTACAATGGAAAATGAGATTAGGAAATGAAAATAATCAGTTTAGCTCACCACACTTCCCCCCAGCATTTTCCTAGGGTCTAACCTGTGGCCCCAAGGGAGGTATGCCTGGCCCCTAGGGCTCTTACTGGAAGAACCTCAGGCCCTATCTGGTTTGGCCCTATCTGAGGACAGCTCCTGGACCAGCCCCTGAAAGAACATGGAGGAGCTAGGGAGGAAGCAGTCGGGCAGCGAGTCTCCCCATGCCTGACCTAGTGCAGGAGGGTGTGGATGATCAAGGGCTGTGAAAGAAGAGCTGAATAAGCTGGGCTGGCAGCTCTGGGTAGAAATGCTCAGATTTCTGTGGCAGTGACGTCAATTGAGACATCTCTACTACAAGAATGGTGTCTGCACCACCTTGTCTGTGAGACTGACCTCCTTCATCCAGAAAAACCTACCTTCAAATGGATTCATTTCAGGCTGTTGTTTCCTCTGCTTTTCATTTATTATCTTTTAGGTGAAAATTTCCTATATTTTAATAGCAAACATTCTTTTTAAAAAGGGATTCCAACTAGCCTATTCTATATGGGGTTCCCTACACCCTATGTCTGCAGGGTGCTCTGTCCAGCCTCCTCTGTAGGGAGATAGCTCCCCAGGTACCCTGCCTGGCCTCACACAGCCTGGACACCTCCCACTGGGACAAGCTGTGAATGACTGGTTCCAAACCTGCAGGACCTCTCTGCCATTCTGAATTCCCTCCTGGGCCCACAGAGCAATGAGCTGCTCAGGAAAGGCAAAGCCGGTGCCATTGTCAATGCTGCAGAAGAGGTGCAGGCCTGAGCACATGGACATGAGAGATGATGTTGTGCTGGTACGGCAGCCACCCTCCTTCAGGACCTGTGCATGGAGAACAGGGAGACACCTGTGAGCATGAAGTTCTGAAGCATGTCTGCTCATCTTTTAACATTTTCTGACCTCACCAATCTGTGCTTGGCTCTTCACTATTTCATTGAGGCCTGATAAAAATAGCTCACAGACAAGGAAACAAAGGCACAGCACCACTGTACAATCCCCAAGATCACACAACATTGCTCCTTACTACATGTTCAAATACCAGTTTGAGCCTTCCTTGAGGATCCTGGGTACCTCCTCTCCTACCATCCACCCAAGGCCTTGAGCAAAGAGCATTTTCCAGCGCAAGAGACAATGGCCTGACTGGTAAGCATGCACTGCTTAGTGCGAGACCCAAAGAAGTTTAATATCTTTCTCCTGAATCAGTAATGGCCAAACAAAGAAGGAAATTAGGAAATGCATTCTGGCAGAAATAAACACAAGATGAAGTTAGAGAAGAGGAGGGACAGCCCAAACAATTCCTCAGGACTCAGAAACAGAATCTCAGGAAGTTTAAGATGAGGCAAAAAAAATTTGGCCCAAAGCTGACCTGTTAGGCTTAGGTGCTGTAAGAGTCCACAGGGAAAGATTATTTCCCTTGTTATTTTCTGCCCCAGCTGGGGCCATTCAGAACAAGCATTTGCTGTCTGGGGCGACAGGAATGAGCAGTAGCAGCCCCTTCCTGTAGGCCACCAGGGGTCCTGCCATACCTGCAGGGACATCGTCCTTGCCAGCCTTCTGTTAGACCTCATCACAGAGTCTAATGGCTCCTTGCTCTTCCTGAACATTCCAAGCCTGTCCAGTTCCCCAAAACACTTTCCCCCAATGCTTCCATGGCTGGTCCCTTGCTCAAGGCTTTGTTCAAATGACATTCCCTCCCTTGCTAGCCCACTACCTCCTCTAACAGTACTCACTTTTTCAGCAGGTGCTCACTAGTCTGCATATCATCTGCATCTCCTGTGGATATAGCAGCCACCTGCCCTCGTCTCCTCTCAGCTGTGTCCCTACTGCTCCACAGAGTTAAGGACTGGGTGCTCACTAAGCTGTGCTGGACAGTTTACAACCCTACAAGGTAGGCATTTTACCTTGTTTACAAAAGGGGAGAGGGAGCTCAAGAATGCATGGCCACCATGGAGAAACTCAGATACCCAAATGCAGCCAGACCACCCGACCCGACCCTTCCTCCACCTGCTTCGTCTCTGAGAACTGTGAGCTTGGGAACAGAGGCTGACACATGAGGTCTAGACAGGGCTAAGACAAATCTCTGTGTCACACATCTGAGGGCCAAGCACTGCTATGTGATGCCAGAGTCCACACGCATATGATGCAACACCTTCCACCCTACAGCCATGTCAGCTTGGACAATCCTCCTGGACAATCAGGTCTTGTTGCTTGGGCCACCACCATCTGACCAATGGTGAGGTCCTGTTTAGCCTGGCTCCTGCTCCCGTGGCTCAGACACCTTCCCAGCTATATTTCCATATCAGTACATGGGAAGAGGAGTGGTTCCATCTCAGAGGAGGCATCCACCCTCCACTAGCTCTGAGCATAACTAACAGGACTTTATTGCAGTCTCTGACCTGCAATATGTGGCCTGAGAACTTTTCACTGTTCTCCTAGTTTTTCCTTTTTATTGAATTTACTGGGGTGATCAAAAAAGTTATATAGGTTTCAAGTACACAATTCTAGAACACATCATCTGTACACTGTACTGTGGGTTTAGCACCCCAAGTCCAGTCTTGTTCCATCACCATTTATCTGTCCTATTTCCTCCTGAATCTCTCCCAACTCCCCACCCCCCAGCAATCACCACACTGTTGTCAGCATCCATAAGATTTTTCTTTTTCTTTTTAGCTCAATTCCCGACCCCCCACCACCACACCTGGCCCCATCACCCCAACTGCTGTAAGCCTATTCTCTACGTATGACTCTGTCTCTCTATTTTGCTTCCACATATGAGTGAACTATGGTACTTGTCTTTCTCTGACTGGCTTATTTCACTTAGAATAATGCTTTCCAGGAACATCCATTCATCCATTCTGTCACAAAGGATAAAATTTTCTTCTTTCTGGAGCTGGAAGGAAGTATTCCAAGTCATGAAATCGAAAGACCTACATCCAAGACTGCTCTATCCAGCAAAGCTTTCATTTAGAATGGAAGGGCAGATAAAGTGCTTCTAAGAAAAGATCAAATTCAAGGAGTTCATCATCACCAAGCCCTTATTATATGAAATGTTAAAGGGACTTATCTAAGAAAAAGAAGATAAAAATATGAACAGTGAAAGGACAGTAAACTCAAAGTTATTAACAACCACACCTAAAACAAAAGCAAACCAAGAGGACAGCTAGATCAGGAGCGGAACCATAGAAATGAAGAACACATGGAGGGTTAGCAACAGGGGAGTAAGAGGAGGAGAAGGGGGGAGAAGATACAAAAAATAAGCAGCATAGACAGTTGGTAACAAATAGATGGGGGGAGGGCAAGAATAGTAGGGGAAATATAGAATCTAAAGAACTTCGGACACGTGGTCATAAACTAAAGGGGGGAATGGTGGAGGAAGGGGTATGCAGGCTGGAGGGGAATGAAGGGGGGGAATAGAACAACTGTAATGGTATAATCAATAAAATATATATTAAAAAACATGAGAAACAGAAAAAAACTTCCTTCTTTCCAATGGCTGAGCAGTATTCCATTATGTAAATATACCACAGCCCCTTTACCCACTAATCTACTGATGAAAATTTGGGCTACTTCCAACCCTTGGCTATTGTAAATGTTGCAGTGAACACGGGAGTACATACATTCTTTTTTAAAAATTTATTTAATTATTTTTCAAGTACAGTTTTCTGTCTATTACTCCCATCCCATCTCACCCCCCGTGCTCCCCCCTTCCTCCCATTACATATATACTTTTCAATTAGTGTTTCGTGTTTCTTCATATAAATTGCTGGAAGTGGAATTGCTGGGTCATTAAGGTAGTTCCATTTTTTTATTTTTTGAGGTAACTGCTTTCCAGAGTGGCTGCATACAATCTGAATTTCCACCAACAGTACACAAAAATTTCCTTTTCTCCACAACCTCACCAATACTTTGTTGTTTTTTTTAATATTTTTCATTTATTTATCTTTAGAGGGGAAGGGAAGGAGAGTGGGAGAGAAGTATCAATGTATGGTTGCCTCTGCCGAGAACACACAATGTATCATGTGTCCCCTGCCAGGAACTGGCCTGCAACCCAGGTATGTGCCCTGACTGGGAATCAAACTGCAATCCTCTGGTTCGCAGGCCCGTGCTCAGTCCACTGAGCTACACCAGCCAGGGCTACTTTGTTTTTTTAAAAATATGTTTATTGATATGCCATTGCCATTGTCCCATTTCCTACCTTGATTCCTTTCCATCCTGCATACCCACTTCCCCCATTCCCCTCCTTTAGTTCATGTCCATGTGTCACAAGTTACTCACATTCTACATTTCCCATACTATTCTTATCCTCCCCGGTATCTATTTGTTACCTACCATCTATGCTACTTATTTTCTGTATCTTCCCCCCCCTTCTCCTCCTCGCCCTCCCCTGTTGCTAACCCTCCATGTGATCTCCATTTCTACGGTCTGCTCATGATCTAGCTCTCCTCTTAGTTTGCTTTTATTTTAGGTGTGGTTGTTAATAACTGTGAGTTTGCTGTCCTTTCACTGTTCATATATTTTATCTTCTTTTTCTTAGATAAGCCCCTTTAACATTTCATATAATAAGGGCTTGGTGATGATGAACTCCTTGAACTTGTCCTTATCTGAGAAACACTTTATCTGCCCTTCCATTCTAAAGGAAAGCTTTGCTGGATAGAGCAATCTTGGTTGTAGGTCTTTGGATTTCATGACTTAGAATACTTCTTTCCAGCCCCCTCTTGCCTGTAAGGTTTCTTTTGAGAAATCTGTTGACAGTCTGATGGGCACTCCTTTGTAGGTGATTGTCCCCTTATCTCTTGCTGCTTCTAGGATTCTCTCCTTCAATTTAATCTTGGCTACTGTAATTATGATGTGCCTTGGTGTGTTCTTCCTTGGGTCCAACTTCTTTGGAACTCTCTGAGCTTGGATTTCCTGGGAGTCTATTTCCTTTGCTAGATTGGGGAAGTTCTCCTTTATTATTTGTTCAAATAAATTTTCCACTTGTTGCTGTTCCTTTTCTCCTTCTGGTAGCCCTATAATTTGGATGTTGAAACATTTAAAGATGTCCTGGAGGTTCCTAAGCCTCTCCTCATTTTTTTGAATTCTTGTTTCTTCATTCTTTTCTGTTTGGTTGTTTTTTTTCTTCCTTCTGGTCCACTCCATTGATTTGAGTCCCAGTTTCCTTCCCACCACTATTGTTTCCCTATGCATTTCGTTTCATTTCACTTAGTGAAACCTTCATTTGTTCATCTAATTTGTGACTAAAATCAACTAGTTCTGTGAGCATCTTGATCACCAGTGTTTTGAACTGTGCAGCCGATAGGCTGGCTATCTCTTGGTTGCTTAGAAGTATTGGCTCTGAGGCTTTGAGCGCTTTTCCTGCTTGAGCCATAACGTTTTGGTCTGTTTGCTCTTGTTACACATGCGATGCAGAGCCTTAGGTGTTCACCAGGGTGGGGCAACCTAGGTCGCTAACTTACAATGCTGTATGTGGGGGCGGGGTCAGAGAGGGGCAATGGCATTTTTTGTCTGCTCTCTCGGATTTCGGTCCCCTCTGCTGCTTCCCACCAGCAAACTGGGCCCGTCTGGTGCTGGCTCCCACATATGTGGGCTTGTGCATCCTCCAGAACCCTGTGGGTCTCTCCAACAAACTGTGAGCCTCGGAGTCTCTCCAGGTACCTTGACCTCCGAAAGTTTTTCCGGAGGTCAAGGAGATACTTTTAGGCTTTATTTCCCGTTGCTGGGGCCCTGCATTGCATGATCTGTCTCACTGTTTTTTTTCACCTGGCTTATCTGCGCATCAATGTGTGACCCTGGTCAGCCAGCCACCTTACGCCCTCACGGGGTCTGCCCATTGCCACCCTTTGTCTGGGATCTGCCAACCACTGCTTGCTTGCCTCGGTCATGCCCAGCTGCTTTTTCCTGTGTAACCTGCTGACTCCGCCCCTCTTACCAGTTTGGATGAATGGTTTGTTGTTGTTGGACTTCAATACAGTTTAATTTTCTCTCTGTTTTAGTTGTGTTCTAGTTTTTAAATATTTGTTGTTCATAAACTTGGTTGTGCAAGGAGGTACACTGTTTCCAGCTACTCCTCCATCTTGGCCAGAAGTCTGTACTTTGTTGATTTATTGATGATAGCCATTCTGAAAGGTGTGAGCTGATATATCTCATTGTAATTTTAACTTACATTTCTCTGATGATCAATTCCATTGAGTATATTTTCATATGTCTATTGGCCATCTGTATGTCCCCTACAAAGAAGTGTCTATTCAGGTCCTTTGACCATTTTTTAATTGGTTTATTTTTGGGTGTTGAGTTTTGTAAGTTCTTTATAAATTTTGGATATTAACCTTTTATCAGATACATCATTGACAAATATGTTCTCTCATTGAGTAGATTATCTTTTCATTTTGTTGATACTTTGCTGTCTAAAAACTTTTTAGTTAGATGTAGTCCTATTTATTTTTTCTTTAGTTTCTTTTACCTGAGAAGATTTATCAGAAAAATATATTGCTATAAAAAGTATCTGAAATGTTACTGCCTACGTTTTTTTCTTCTAGGACTGTTAGGATTTTCAGTCTAAACATGTAAGTCTACAATACATTTTACTCTTGTGTATTATGTAAGAGGGTACTATAGTTTCATTTTTTGGCATGCATATGTTTAATATTCCCAACACTATTTATTGAATAGACCATCTTTACCCCACAGTATGGTTTTACTTCCTTTATCAAATATTAACTGACTAAAAACCCATGGGTTTATTTCTTAGACCTCTATTCTGTTTCAGTGATTTGTATGTTTTTTAATGCCAGTACCATGATGTTTTGATTGCCATGGCCTTATCTTCCTGTTTGGTATCAGGTACTGTAATTCTTCCTACTTTGTTGTTTTGTCAAGATTGCTATTGGTATTCAGGGTCTTTAGGGGTTCCATACAAATTTTTGGAATATTTGTCCCAGTTCTGTGAAATATGCCATCCATATCTTGATAGGAATTGTTTTCAATCTACAGATTGATTTGGGTACTAATGACATTATAATAATGTTAATTCTTCCCATCTATGAACATGGTATATATTTCCACTTATTTTTATCTTCTTCAATTTCTTTGTTAGTGTCTTATATTATTCTGAGTAAAGGTCTTTTACATTCTTGTTTAAATATATTCCTAGGTACTTTATTCTGTTTGAAGCAACTGTGAATAAAATTGTTTTCTTAGTTTCCTTTTCTGATAGTTCATAATTGGCATATAAAAATGCATCTTATGGACTTCTGACCAAGATGGAGATGTAGGTAGACACACTGTGCCTCCTTGCACAACCAAAAGAAGGACAACAACAATTTAAAAACAAAAAACAACCAGAACTGACAGAAAATTGAACTGTATGAAAATCTCATAACCAAGGAGTTAAAGAAGACACATTCTCCAGACTGGTAGGAGGTGTGGAGTCAGGCAGCCTTGGTGGAGAGGACTCGCAGCGAAGCAGCGACTGGTGGACCCAGCGAGGTGGCAGATTATGGAATGGGGCATGCAAGGCTGCATCGGGTGGGCAAGACTGTGGCGGCGGCTGGTGTAGCAGGCGGTCCCACATTTGTACACAGATAAACCAGGTGAAACAAAGGGGGAGCGAGTTAGAACACACAACCCAGGGTACCAGCACAGGGAAACACCATTGGGGGTTGAGGCAGCAGTGGGAGAAAATCCCAGCCTCACGGGAAAGATTGTTGGAAAGACCCATAGAGTCCTAGAATGTACACAAACCCACCCACATGGGAATCAGCACCAGAAGGGCCCAATTGGCTTGTGGGAAGTGGGGGAAGTGACTGAAATCTGGCAGAGAGCAGGGCAAGTACCATTGCTCCCTCTTGGACCCCTGCCCCACATACAGTGTCACACACAGTGACTTGGGTTACCCCATCCTGGTAAACACTTAAGGCTGTATGCCCCTTACTATGTAACAGGTGCATGAAGACCAAAAAAAATGTCCCAAATGAAGGAACAGATCAAAGCTCCAGAAAAAATACAACGAAGCAACAAAGAGGTAGCCAACTTATCAGATGCACAGTACAACAACACACTGGTGATCAGGATGTTCACAGAACTGGTTGAATTTGGTAGCACATTAGATGAAAAACTGAAGGCCACACTAAGTGAAATAAAGGAAAATGTACATGGAATCAGTAGTAAAGGGAAGTAAACTGGGACTCAAATCAACAGTGTGGATCACAGGGAAGAAAGAAACATCCAATCAGAAAGGAATAAAAAAACAAGAATTCAAAAAAATGAGGAGAGGCTTAGGAACCTCCAGGATATCTTCAAACATCCTAGCATCCAAATCATAGGGGTACCAGAAGAAGAAGAAGTGAGAAAGAAATTGAAAACTTATTTGAACAAATAATGACTTCCCCAGTATGGCAAAGGAAATAGACTTCCAAGAAGTCCAGGAAGCTCAGAGTCCCAAAGAAGTTAGACCCAAGGAAGAACACACCAAGGCACATCATTACATTAGCCAAGATTAAAATGAAGGAGAGAATCCTAGAAGCAGCAAGAGATAAGGAGACAGTTACCTATAAAGAAGGTCCCATCAGACTGTCAGCAGATTTCTCAAAAGAGACCTTGCAGGCAAGAAGAAACTGGAAAGAAGCATTCCAAGTCATGAAAGGCAAGGACCTACATCCAAGATTACTCTATCCAGCAAAGCTTTCATTTATAATGGAAGGGCAAATAAAATGCTTCTCAGATAAGGTCAAGTTCAAGGAGTTCATCATCACCAAGCCCTTATTATATGAAATGTTAAAGTGACTTATCTAAGAAAAAGATAAAAAAATATGAACAGTAAAATGACAGCAAACTCACAATTATTAACAACCACACCAGAAACAAAAACAAAAACAAACCAAGGAAACAACTAGAATAGGAACAGAACCACAGAAATGGAGATCACATGGAGGGTTATCAATAGAGGAGTGGGAGGCAGAAAGAGGGGGAAAGGTCCAGAGAATAAGTAGTGTGGATGGTAGGTAGAAAACAGACAGAGGAAGAGTAAGAATAGTATAGGAAATGTAGAAGCCAAACAACTTACATGTATGACCCATGGTCAGGAACTAAAGGGGCGGGGATGTGGGTGGGAGGGGATGTGCAGAGTGGGGGGAGTGAAGGGGGGAAATGGGACAACTGTAATAGCATAATAAATAAAATATACTAAAAAAAACTTGTAGAATGTGTTTAAAAAGATAAAATGAAAATTTATCATAAAAATGCATCTTATTTCTGGATATTTTGTATCCTTCTAATTTACTAAATGCATTTATCAGGCCAAGTCCTTTTCTTGGTGGAATCACTAGGATTCCCTATTAAAGTATCAAGTCATCTAAAAATAATGACACATTTACTTCTTGCTCTATGGTTTGGATGCTTTTTACTTGCCTGATTTTTGTGGTTAGTACTTCCAGTACTATGTTAATAAGAGTTGTGAAAGTGGACATACCTGTCTTGTTCCTGATATTAAGGGAAATGCTTGTTTGCTTTGCCCACTGAATATGATGTTGGCTGTGGGTTTGTCATATATGGCCTTTATTATGTTGAGGTATGTTTCCTCTATTTTCATTTTGCTGAATTTCCTCAAAAATTTTTTGAGATCTATTGACATGATCATGTGGTTTTATTCTTAATTTTGTTTACATGGTATATCAAGTTTATTGAATTGAATATATTGTACCAACTTTGCATGCCTGAAATAAATCCAACTTGATCGTCGTGTATAATCTTTTTAATGTATTGCTAGATCTGGTTTGCTAATATTTTCTTAAGGATTTTAGAATCTATGTTCATCAGGGATATTGGCCTATAATTTTCTCTCTGTACAGTCTTTATTTGGCTTTAGAATGAGAATAATGCTGTCCTCATAAAAGAGTTTGGGAATCATTCCTCCTCTTGAATTTATTGGAATAGCTTGAGAAGGATACGTGTTAGTTCTCCTTTAACTGTTTGGTAAAATTCATCTGTGAAGCCATCCAGTTCAGGAGTTTTGATTGTTAGGGGTTTTTTTTTTTTTTTTTTGGCTTCAATTTCAAGTGTTGTTATTTGTCTATACAAATTCTTTGATTATACCTGATTTAACTTTGGAAGATTTTATATTTCTAGGAATTTATCCATTTCATTCAGATTGTCCAATTTGTTTACAATATTTTCTTACAATCCTTTGTATTTCTACTGTGGCAGTTATTACTTCTCTTTCTGTGGTTATTTATTTGGGTTCTCTCTCTTTTTAAATGAGTCTGGTTAAAGGTTTGTCAATCTTATCTTTTCAAAGAATCAGCTATTGGTCTCATTGATCTTTTGTACTGTTATTTTTAAAAATAACAGCTGTTAATTTATTGAGCACTTCTTTTTTCCCACATACTAGGGAATAGTTTTTTTTTTACTGTATTTTTCCCATTACCATTTACCGCCCCCTCCATATATCCACCCCCCAACAATTACTACACTGTTGTTCAGGTCCATAAGTCCTTTTCCTTTCTGCTCGATCCGTCCCTGCCTAAGCCGCTCTACCTGCCATAGCTGTTATCCTGCTCTCTATCTATGAGTCTGTTTCTATTTTGCTTGTTAGTTCAGTTTGTTCATTAGAATCCACATATAAGTAAAATTGTGTGGCCATTTGTCTTGCTCAAATTGGCATATTTCACTCAGCATAATGTTCTCCACATACACCCAGGCAGTAGCAGAGGGTAAACTCTTCCACTTCTTTATAGCTGTGTAGTATCCCATTGTGTAAATATCCCATAGTTGTTTCATCCTCTCATCTATTGATGGACACTTAGGCTACACTTCCATATCTTAGAGACTGTAAATAACACTGTAATGAACATAAGGGTGCTCATTTTTTGTTGAATTAGTGTTTTGGGTTTCTTTGGCTATCTCCTAGGGCAAGGGAAACAAAAGCAAAGTAAACAAATGGGACTACATCAAACTGAAAAGTTATTGCACAGCAAACAAAACTATCAATAAAATTAAAAGACAACCCATGGAATGGGAGAAAATATTCACCGACACATCTGATAAGCAGTTAATATTAAAAATTTATAAAGATGTTTAAAATTTAACACAAAAAAACCACAAACAATCCAATTAAAAATGGTCAAAGAAGCTAAATAGACACTTCTCCAAAGAGGACTAATAGACATGAGAAAACGCTCCATGTCACTAATCATTAGAGAAATGCAAAGTAAAACTACAATAAGATATATCACCTCGCACATGTCAGAGTGGCTATCATCAACAAATCAACAAACAAGTGCTGGTGAAGCTGTTGAGAAAGGGGAACCCTTTTGCACTGTTGGTTGGAATGCAGGTTGGTACAGCCACTGTGGAAAGCAGTATGGTGATACTTCAAAAATTAAAAATGGATCTGCCTTTTGACCCAATGTTCCCACTTCCGGAAGGTATTTTTTTAGAATCTATTTCATTTTCTTATACTCTGATTTTTATTATTTTCTTCCTTCTACTCACTTTGGCCTTTGTCATCCTTTGTCATTTCCTTTAAGTGTTAAGTTAAATTATCTCATTAACTCCATTCACTGTTTAGTAACAGGTTATTTACCTTCTATGTATTCGTGTGCTTTTCAGGTTTTTTATCTTGTGATTGATTTCTAGTTTCATACCATTGTGGTCAGAGAAGATACTTGATTTCAATTTACTTAAATATATTGAGGCTTGTTTTGGCATCGGACATGTAGTCCTTCCCTAGTAAATATTCCAGGTGCATTAGAAAAGAATTTATATCCTGCTGCCTTCAAATGAAATGCCCTAAAGATATCAATTAAATCTATCTGATCTAGAGTGTCATTTAAGTCCACCATTCCCCTGTTGATTTTTTTTTTGTCTGGTAGATCTATCCATTGATGTCAATGGGATGTTTAAATCCCCTGCTATGACTAATTTTACTATCAGTCTCCCCCATCAAGATTTGCTTTACGTATTTAGGTGCTCTTATGTTGGGTGCATAAATGTTTACAATGGTTATATCCTCTTGTTTCATTGCTCCCTTTATCATTATTACTGTCTTTGTCTCTTACTACAGCCTTTGTTTAAAATTACATAATGTCAGTCCTGACTGTTGTGCTCAGGTGTTTGGGTGTTGTGCCATGAGATAAAAAGTGGCTGGTTCGAGTCCCAGTCAGGGCACATGCCTGGGCTGCAGGTTCAGTCCCTGGTCCAGGTGTGTGTGAGAGACAATCAACTGATGTTTCTCTCTCACATTAGTATTTCTGTCTCTTTCCCCCTTCTTTCCCCCTCTCTAAAAAGTAAATAAAATCTTTACAGCAAAATAAAACCTATATTGTGAGATATAAATATCAGCTTTTTTCCCTTTCCATTTGCATGAAATATCTTTTCCATCCCTCTACTTCTAATCGGTGTGTGTCTTTTGTTCTGAGGTGGGTCTCTTGTAGACAGCTTATATATGAGTCCTGTTTTCTTCTCCATTCAGCTACCCTATGGCTTTTCGTTTTTAAGATTTTATTTATTTATCTTTAGAGGGAGAGAAATATCAATTATGCTTGCCTCTTATTTATTCCCTGCTGGGAACTGGCCTGCAACCCAGGCATGTTCCCTGACTGGGAATGGAACCACTATCCTTTGCTTCACAGGCCCATGCTCAATCCACTGAGTTCCATCAGCTACCCTACGGCTTTTGATTGGAGCATTCAAGCCATTTAAATTCAAAGTGATTACTGACAGGTATATAACTGCCATTTTACTCTTCTAAACCTGTGGAGGTAGAGGCTGATCTGAGAGATACGAACAAACCCCTTCCTTAAACTTTGTTATAAGCATTAGATGCATAGGTTCAAGGTCATCACTAGCTGCACATTTGCACATTATTAATATTAAGCCATAACATTTGAGCTGTCAGTTTGGTTACAACATGTTTCATAAGGGTGTATAGTATTCTATTGTAAATTGTATCTGAGAGATACCATGAACTCTGAAGTCAGTGTTGGTATAATTGCATCATTTTTCGTCAACTTCGAAGTCAGTGTTGTGTTTTTTATTTTCATTTAGCATTGAAAATGGCTGGAAAATTACATCGATTTGATAATCCAAAGATATTAAAGTACTTCAGTGAATGCTTACTGAAGTCTGATGATGAGAATGATAGAGTTGAATGTGAAAATTAAAATTATTTAGAAGATGAGGATTATGTGGAAGTTTGCTCAGAATATTTGGATTCCAAGCAAAATATTTTTAATGAAGAAAGTGAAGATGAATTAGACATGAAAAAAGAGTATTTTTTGGAAGGGATAATGAATCAAAATGGAGGAAAAATCCAATAAGAAGACAAATTAGAAAACAGCCACCTATTATTTTCTGTCAACTTCTGTTAGGCCAAAGATAAAAAATGGCAAAATATTACTTGAAACATGGAAATGCTTTATCACAAATGTTATTTTAGATCTAATTTTATTATATACAAATACATCGACTCTATTTCAAGTTGGTTTTCATGAGAAAAAGCTGCTAAACAAATAGACAAAACTAAATGGGAAAGCATTTTTAGACCTCATATCTAGCTGGTTTACATTGCAGCAATCGGCTAAATTTGCAGGACTTATTTATTGGTTAACAATGGTAGTGGGACTGAACTTTTTAGACTTTCAATATCTTTATGGAGATTTAAATTTACTCATAATTCTATCAGATGATGACAAATTTACTCACTTAGAATACCTGTAAGTGGAGCCCTGCCTGGTGTAGCTCAGTGGATTGAACATGGGCCTGTGAACCACATGATCACGGTTCGATTCCCAGTCAGGGCACATGCCTGGGTTGCAGGCCAGTTCCCAGTAGGGGACTCACGAGAGGCAACCATACATTGATATTTCTCTCCTTCTCTCCTTCCCTTCTCCTCTAAAGATAAATAAAATATTTTTTTTAAAAAAAGAATACCTGTAAGTGGACATATTAGTGGTTGTGGGAGACATTTTCTCAGCATTTGTAGAAAATTGTTAATTATGTTTCTGTATGGAACATAATGTAACAATAGATGAATGTTACCTGGATTTAGTTGCAAATGTAGGTTTCGATAATACATTCCAACCAAGCACAGTAAATATAAAATTTTTTGCTGTGGTTGATTCAAAAGTATTTTACACACAAAAAAATTGAAATATAAGCTGGTAAGCAGCCTAAAGGTCCTTACTTAATTAGTTATAAACCAGCAGATCAAGAGACTTGCAGAACCCATTTCCTCATTAAGATGAAATATTATAGCAAATAACTGAATAAAATTTGCTGACGTAAATTTTATCTCTGATTTGAAAAAGAAGCAACTTTCACATGTAGGTACTGTTTGTAAGAATAAACCCCAACTTTGCCTTGGATTTGTGTCTTCTAAAATAAGGCCCCAAAATTTTAACTTATTTTCTTTTGGTGCTTACGTGCTTTTGAAGCAGATTGTTCCAAAAAGGAAAAAATGTAATTTTAGTTTCAAGTAGGCATTTCAATGACACCATAAATTTAGATTCATAGAAACCTGATATAATAAAACAATACAACCAAACCAATCAGGTATTGATACTGTGGACCACATAATGAATACATACAATCTGAATATTGCAGGACTAAATGCTCAGACTATTGCTATGCTGAACAGCAGTGTGAAAATAAGGCACAGAATATTTAATAGAAATTTCATAATGAGATTAGTGTCAGAACATATAAAAAGGTGTTCAGAAATCTCTACAGGTACACATAAACCTTTATACCTGAAACTTCAATTTCAAACACAAATTTAAAGAAATTCTAATGACAACATATATACAACCCCCCTTAACAAGCAGAAAGAGAAAAAGATGTGTTAGGTGCTATGCATCCAAAACAAGTTGCTTATCAAAATATTTTTGTAAGTTTTGTGAAAAGTATTTATGCCTTGAACATAGCAATGTTGTTTGTGATGACTGTTACAAATGTTTTGCAAAGCCAACTATTGAAGCTTCTGATTAATTAATGATAAAGGCATTTTTGTTATTTTAAAATATATTTTATTGATTATACCATTACAGTTGTTCTATTCCCCCCCTTCATTCCCCTCCACCCACACACTCCATCTCCCACCATTCTCCCCCACTTAGTTTATAACCACGTGTCTCAAGTTCTTTAGATTCTATATTTTCCCCACTATTCTTGCCCTTCCCCCTATCTATTTTCTACCTACCATCTATGCTATTTTCTGTGCCTTCTCCCCTCTTCTCCTCCTCCCACTCCCCTGTTGCTAACCCTCCATGTGTTCTTCATTTCTATGGTTCCACTCCTGATCTAGCTGTCCTCTTGGTTTGCTTTTGTTTTAGGTGTGGTTGTTAATAACTCTGAGTTTGCTGTCCCTTCACTGTTAATATTTTTCATCATCTTTTTCTTATATAAGTCCCTTTAGCATTTCATATAATAAGGACTTGGTGATGATGAACTCCTTGAACTTGACCTTATCTGAGAAGCACTTTATCCGTCCTTCCATTCTAAATGAAAGCTTTGCTGGATAAAGCAATCTTGGCTGTAGGTCTTTGGATTTCATGACTTGGAATACTTCTTTCCAGCCCCTTCTTGCCTGGAAGGTCTCTTTTGAGAAATCCGCTGACAGGCTGATGGGTACTCCTTTATTGGAGTACTGGGTAACTGTCCTCTTATCTCTTGCTGCTTCTAGGATTCTCTCCTTCATTTTAGTCTTGGCTAATGTAATTTGATGTGCCTTGGTGTGTTCCTTCTTGGGTCCAACTTCTTTGGGACTCTCTGAGCTTCCTGGATTTCCTGGAAGTCTATTTCCTTTGCCAGACTGGGGAAGTTCTCCTTTATTATTTGTTCAAGTAAGTTTTCCACTGGTGGCTGTTTCTTTCCCCCTTCTGGTACCCCTATAATTCGGATGTTGGAACGTTTAAAAATGTCCTGGAGGTTCCTAAGCCTCTCCTCATTTTTTTGAATTCTCATTTCTTCATTCTTTTCTGGTTGGATGTTTTGTTCTTCCTTCTGGTCCATTCCATTGATTTGAGTCCCAGTTCCTTTCCATTGCTATTGGTTTCCTGGACATCTCCCTTCCTTTTCAATTAGTTTAGCCTTCATATGTTCCTCTAATTTGTGACTATAATCAACCAGTTCTGTTAGCATCCTGATAAACAGTGTTTTGAATTGTGCTTCTGAGAGGCTGGCAATTTCTTGGTCACTGAGTTATCGCCTCTGGGACTTTGAGTTCTTCTTGCGCCATCTTTCGGGCTGTTCCTTCCTGTTCCGTAGCAGGATCAGAGCCCTAAGGTGTTCACTAGAGCAGGGCAACTAAGTTGCTGGGTTGTGGCACTGTATGTGGGGGCGGTGTCAACGAGGAACTACGGCGTCCCATCTGCCGCCTCCCGCCGCGGCCCCCACAGGTGCTACAGTTGCCACTGTCACCGGGCCCAAGCGTTTCGTCCCACTGCACGTGAGTGTGCCATTGCTGTCAGCCCTCGCCCCCTGGGGTCTGCGTGGTCCATCTCACTGTGCGTGAATGTGCAACCGAGGTCAGTCTGCCCCCCACCCTGACTGGGTCCGGGCTGCCTGCACACCTAGGTCTGAAGATCTTTCCTGCCCAACCCAGCTCCGCTGCTGGCTCCGCCCCTCTTACCGTCCCCATTGAAAGGTTAGTGGTTGTCGGACTTCCGTATAATTCAATTTTCTATTTTTTGCTGTGTCTTTGTTTTCCAAACCTTTGTTGTATTCAAACTTGGTTGTGGGAGAAGGCACAGTGTTTCCACCAATGGCTCCATCTTGGCAGAAGTCTCGATAAAGGCATTTTTGGTTGTATTTTTTGCAATATCTGTGTTTTCATTATTTGAAAAGAAAAATTTTTATTCTTTGTTTCTAAATTTGTTTAATAATTTCTAGATATTAACTGAAAATAAATAAAAAAGTCATGTATTTTATTATATAAATATAATAGAAATTTGCAGTGTTTAAAATTTTTTTTTCACATGAATACATACTAGTAATGAATGTGTCTCTCAGATACAGGAAACCTACGCTGTAGTTTTTTTGACCGCAACCTCCGCAGAGTCAAGTATACTCTCAGTATCCTCCTCTACCTCATCCTCCCTTCTCCTTCTTAAAGCAGATCCTTTAACATCTCTTGTAACATTTGTTTGGTGGTAACAAACTCCTTTAGCTTTTTCTCATCTAGGAAGCTCATTATTTTTCCTTCAATTTTAAAAGATAGCCTTACTGGGTAAAGTAATCTTGATTTTAGGTCTTTGCTTTTAATCATTTTATTTCATATCAATCCCTGCTGGCCTAAAGTGTTTCTGTTGAGAAATCAGCTGATAGTCTTATGAAGCTCCTTTATAGGTAACAAACTGTCTTTCTCTAGTGGCTTTTGAGATTCTCTTGTCTTTAATCTTTTCTATTTATATTATGATGTGTCTTGTTTCAGGCCTCTTGGTGTCAATCTTCTTTAGGACTGTTTGCACTTCCTGGACTTCAGTATCTTTTTCCTTCACCAGGTTAGGGAAATTTTCAGTCATTATATTTTCAAATAGGTTCTTGATCCCTTGCTCTCTCCCTTCTCCCTCTGATGCCCCTGTGATGCGGATGTTGTTATGATTCATGTTGTCTCAAAGGTCCTTTAAACTTAACCTCATTTTTAAAATTTATTTTTTCTTTATGCTCCTGATTGGGTGTTTTTTCTACCTTGTTTTCCAAATAGCTGATTCAATCCTCTGCTTCATCCAACCTATTATTTATTCCTTCCTCTGTAGTCTACATTTCAGATATTGTATTTTTCACTTCTGTCTGGTCCTAGTTTATGGTTTCTATTTCCTTTTTCATGCTATTGACCTACCTTATAACCATTATTTTGCACTCTATATCTGATAAATTGCTTGCTTCCATTTCATTTAGCTCTTTCTCTGTAGAATTGTCCTGTTACTTCGTTTGGGGCACATTTCTTTGTTTCCCTATTTTGGCTGCCTCTTTGTGTTTGTTTCTGGGTAGTAGGTACATCCACTATGACTCCTAGTCTTTTTAGGGTGGGCTTATATAGTAGGTGTCCCGTGGGACCCAGTAGGGCAATCTTCCTGATCACCTGAGCTTGGTGCTCTAGAATTGTTTCTTGTGCATGTTATGGAGACCTTCCTGTTGTTGAGTCTTGGTTGCTATTGGTTCATTGTGTGTGGGAATGACCATCAGTCTGGCTGACTGTGAGGCTCAACTTCCAACTTAGTGTGCAAGCTGCTATGCAGGTTCTGATCACAAGAAGCAGAATTTCCCTCAGAAGGTTTTAGTGCTTATAGTATCTCTCTGTGGAAATGCCACTTGTGAAGCTTATTGGATTCTGTTCTGTTGTTGTCTGAGGCTGGCCACTGAGTGTGTTGCTTCTGGGTCTGTTTGGAATGACTCTGATGCAGACCTGTCAAATGCACCTGTTGACTAGCCCTGGACAACCTGTTTAGAGCTGTCAGTGATCCACAGCATATGGCTCCCTCTGCTGGATCTCGGTGCATGCAGAAAGGACCAAGCTGCATACCAAGTCTGGCTTTTACCAGCAACAGGCTGGGTGCAGGTCAGCAAAAGTCCCAAGCACCCTGAGATCTGGCTCTGCCTGCCTTCATCTGTTGGCTACCTGTTACTTTTTTTTTTTTACCCTCACCTGAGGGCATTTTTTAAATTGCTTTTAGAGGGAGAGTAGTGAGAAAGAGAACATTGATGTGAAAGAAATATTGATTGGTTGCCTCCTGTATGCACCCAGATCAGGGTTCATACGTGCCCAGACCCATAATCAAACCTGAAACCTAGGCATCTGCTCCAACTGGGAATTGAACCTACAACCTTTTGGTTATAGCATGATATTCCAACCAACTGAGCCATATCAGCCATGGTTATTGGTTGTGTGTTAGGCTCAGTCAATGAAAGAGCTTCTGGTTATACTCAGCAGGGTGTAAGCTCCACAGGCTGGGACTATTGCTTTGTCCCAGAAAGATGGTGTCTGTGATATGGAAAAATGATACAACATAGAAATTCTGGAGGCTGACCCTTCAGCTCTCAATGCAGATCCTCAAATCCCAGACTCTCATCACATGACTCTAGTCCATGATGCCCTCTCTCCGCTGTAGCCCAGGTTGAGTTGCTATGAATGAAATTTTCTGCACTAGTCCTTTAAGAGGGTGCCTGTGTCTCTAGCTATCTTTCACTGGCAGACTGCAACCCTGCTGCTTTTCACAGCCAGATCTTTTGTGTATGCCTCTTCTTAGCTCTGGTGCTCTGAGCTGGGGAGCCTGGCTTGGGGTTTAGACCCCACAGTTCTCAGGGTGAACCCCCCTCTCTCTTTCCTCCAGGCTGAGATATCCCCCAGAACCTCAGCTACCACTCATGGGAGTGGGCCAATCCTTTTTGCGTCTCCACCCTTCCTACTAGTCTTGATGTGGCTTCCTTTGTAAATCTTTGGTTATAAGGCTTCTCTTCAGCTAGTTTTCAGTTGGTTACTTAGGATGATTATTCTGTAATTTACTTATAATTCCAGTTTGGTCCTGGGATGTGAGTGTAGCTTCCACCTACCTTATTGCCCCCTGAAATCTCTCCTAATTTCTTCTTTGCCCACTCTCACTGAGTTCAGATTCAGAAACCTGATTCTCAGATTGCCTGGCCTGGCAGAGAACAGTGTTACTGGTCTTGTATCATCATCTACAAACCACAGGATCATCCATGACAGCAAAGAAGCATCAACAAGACTCCCAGAGCACCTACCCTGAGGTGGGAGAGGACAACCTTACTTTCCTGGGACTGAGAAAACCAAGCACTAAACCAGTGGTCACCGAACGAAATCACAACTGCCCCAAATCTACTATACTCCAACTGTAGAGACCCAGTATTTGTATGAGAAAATTCAGGAGTGGAAGACAGGGAGAAAACAGATTAATGAGCATATGGAGTGTAATTCTAGGGAAGGTTTAGAACCCTTCAGTGACATTGCTCTCACTGTACCATGATGAGGAAAAAGAGAAGGTTCTCTTACTGGAACATAGTGTATCTCACATTGGGAAGCCATAGTGAGGAACTACCATAGAATCATCATAAAACTCCTATGAGGTGGGCACCCATTTCACAGATGAGGAGCCTGAGGCTCAGAAAAGGTGAGTCCAGTGATATACAGCTAGTTAGGAGAAAGCCAGATCAGCTCCAAGATCTGTGCAGTTCTAGAATAGAAGTCACACAGCCTCCCACTTATACAAATGTGTGTGAATGCCCCGAGCAACTGCTGAGGCTCACTGTGGTGACAGAGGCAGAAGAGTCAGATCTGTGAAAAATGATAAAGGTCAGAGAGTAGTAGTAGTTAGTGCTGTTGTTTAAGATTTAATTGTCCCATTTTACCTGGTAATCAGACAAGGACTTCTTCAGTTTGATAGGAGTGGAAGATTCCAGAAAGGAAGTGGGTCCATGATCGAACAGGCCAAGCTGGAATTCCTCAAGACTCACTCTGCCATCTCGGTCTTGATCCAGTTTGTTAAACAGGTCCTCTAGTTCCTAAACAAAAGCCAACACATCTTTGCTCTGAGGCTCTACCCACAAGCAGCTAGATGTCAGCTACAGTCACCCAGGCTCACCTATCCACCCTCTCACCCTCCCTCTCCAAGCAGGGCAGTTTGCTTTTCCTCATCCAAACTCAAGTTGTTGGGTCACAGCTGGCCTCCCCAGGCTCTGGCTTATGAAATCTAAATGTCTGGTAAGTTTCTATCCTGTTGTGAATGGGTGCCACCTGAACTTCCTAAATTCCACAAATATGCATTCAGTGTCTAATGTGGCAGGAACCTGCTAGAGGGTAGGAAAGATGTATATATGGAACGTGGCCTGGGCCCCCAGAGGTTCAGGGTCTAACAAGGGCAGCAGGGCTGGGGAGGACTTTAGCAAGGGTGAGATTGCCCTATGACCATTGTTTGTTCCCCTTCCTCTGGGTCTCCGAAGAAGAAAAAGAGGTGTAGCTAGGTTCTGAGAGCATCATGTTTGGCTTGGTAGTAGAAAAAAGCCACACAGGTAGGGGGAAAATGTGTTATAGGTAGAAGAATAATCCTGAGTGAAAGTCCTTAGAGTCTGATGAGGCTGGGGCCACAGGCCCTCAGAGATAGACCCTCAAGGATGTAGACTTCAGCAGAAGCACTAGCAGTCATCAAAGAAGATTAGGTGAGAAAGTGATATAATTGAAACATGTGTGCAGGGTAAAGGGATTTTCCAGATCAAATACCAACCATGACCATTGCAAAGAACCATTGAGGGTGATCTGTCCTTGACCCTCTTACCTCTTTCTTGAGTCCCTGGAGCCCGATGCACTGGCAGACCAGAGCCAGCTCTTGCTTGTTGAGGTGACCACTGCTGCCAACACCTAGCTCTTCCCAGATGTCCTGGACCTGGCTCTCAGGGGTGTCAAAGGGGGAGGTGCGGGACTTCTGAGTACACCCAAAGACCCTGGAACCCCAGGTCGGCAGCTGGCCTGAAGCAGAGGGAGTGACAGGTAAACCCACTGCTCCAGGTAAAAGCACAGAAGGGAACCACACCTGCTGGTACATTACTCTGAAATCAGATTGACACAGGTGAGTAGCAAAGCAACAAAAGTGAAATCTAGGTAGTAGGTACACGAGCATTCACAGTACATTCTGTCGATGTACTATGACAAAATGTGTTTTTAAGTTTCATAATAAAACCTCTGTGCTTGTAAGTTTCATAATAAAACCTCTCTGCTCCACGTGAGGAAAACTCTTTCTGAAGGGAACCTTCTAAAGTCGCACCATTGAAAGCACGTAAAAGAGGGCTGCATTATTTGTATATACAATAACAATTTTTAAAAAATAATTTTTAGAAACTTTTCAAACCTACCCAAAGTAAAGAGCATAGTCACTGAATCTCAGTGTACTTGTGACTCAGGCTCTGTGATGATAAAAAATTTGCCATGCTACCTTCAACTATTCCCTTTTTGCTATTGCTAAAGTACTTAAAAGTAAATCCCAGATCTCATGTTTTTACCCCTACTTATTTAATATTTAGTATGTATTTTGGAAACATATGAGTATTTTCCTACATAACCATAATGCCACTATCATACCTAACAAAGTCAACAATTTCCCAACTGTCTCAAACACATCTTACAGTTGACTTGTTTGTCAAACAGTGCCTTGGGTTGTTATTTCTCTTAAGTCTTCTAGTCATGAGGACTTTTCCTGTCCCCTAACCTTTAGCACTTTTGTGTTTAAGAAACTGGATCAGTAGTTGTTCTATGGGATGTTCTCCCTATCCAGATTTGTATGTTTGCTTCCTCATGGTATCATATAATCTGTTCCTCTATCCCTAATATTTCCTGTGAACATGAAGTTAGCATCAAAGTTAGAGTTTGTAATTTGGATTCAGGGTCATTGTTTTCTTTTTTTCTTGGCAAGAACACTCCAAAGATTAGACTGTGTACCACGCACCAACTCACATCAGGAGGTGCAGGTGCCTTTCAAAGCAAAGACTCATCAGTGGGTTTGGGTGACAGCCAATCTTCATAACTTCCCTACGTTAGCAAGTTGGTTTACTAATGGTTTCGAAGCTTTGCCAGAGAAACAACTTATGGAAGAGGACATATGTCAGCAGTGTCCATAAGGAACCATCTATAGATGAGCTATGCTTTAAACCAGACATTCACCTCTACAACCAGTCCAACACAGAAAGAGGGCCACTTCCACCTAACTCAAAATTTGGTTCTATGGCAATGGTCTATACTTTTCAGGTAGATGAGCCACCTTGGTGTTTTTTACTTTAATAACCCAGCTAACAACCAGAAAAGCACTTTCCCCAAGGAAAGCAAGGCCTGTAAGCTCACAAATGTTGCTGCAGGTTGGGGCTGAAGAAAATGCAAGGAAAGAACCAGGCAGGAAAGGGCCCCATTTGAGATTCCTTCCAACTTAAAATTCCTAGGAAAGTTTCAAAGCAATTTTGATGTGGGGGTTTATTTCTCAATGCTGGTAGAGGATGTAAATAAAAATTTTGAGGTTTGACATGAGTGTCCATGCACTGCTACTGGTTCTAACTCAGATGGAAAAGTTTCTGTTCAAAGTTGGAAAGAAACCAATCTGCTCTATGGGCAGAGAGCAAGTACCAAATTGTTCTGTGAATAACCCATCCCAGAAGCCCTTTCTTAGACTCTGAGTCTAAAGAAATTAATACATGATTGAGTTGGCTGCTCCTCCAAAACAAGGTATCTATCTGCTTCATTCAGCAGCACAGACGGATGTTCAGGTTAGTTGCCCCGAATCCTACAGAAGTGAATGTTGAACAAACAATGGTCCTGTACTTGAGGAACACAATCTAGAGGCTGTCAGTACCAACTGCTGATATTCTGTTGAAGCAGAAATTCAAGGTCAACTATGGTATCCCTCTCTCTAAGCCAAGTTTTTGCACTCTCTGTCTTGTGGCACATCACAAGCTGATGTACTGCTATTTGCTTAAATATACTTGCTACTGCTTTCTGGTTGCTTCTGTAAGGTTCCCAAAGACCAGGATTATGTCTTGCACTCTATATGGGGCATAGACAGGTCTCCTAGAGGATGGCAAAACTATTCACTCACAGGAGGAGAGAGGCTGCACTCAGTCCTATGCATCAGGAAGGGGGCAAAGGGCCTGCCCTGGGAGCAGGGGGTCTTAGACTCCAGGGCCACACCTGTCAGGTAGGATCATGTTGGTCCCTACAGACTGAAATGTGACAGAAACACACTGCTTCCTTAGCCAGTGAACTCTACCTTAGAGTCTGAACTCAGGTGATGCTGAGGTCACAGTGACAGCCTCATATCTAGAACCACCCTCAAGAAGAAGCCCACCGGGGACACCGCCCACATTACACGCTTCCAGGAAATTATACTTGGCCAGCTCACTGCTCGACAACCCAGCCCTTGGAGCTTTTACAGCGCTGGTGTAGCACCAATCATGATGCTACAACTTTACCTTTTGCTTCAAATAACTCATTCTGAGGTTCTTTAGAACTTTCAACTTCTTCATCTGACTTGAGACTCTGCAGAAAAATGAAAAAAGGACATGAATCCCCCAGAGGATGTGGCAGTGGGCACAGTACCAGGAATAAATAGATGGTATGTCTTGGGGCTGGGTAGTGACAGCTGAGGAAGAGAACTAATAGACTGGTGAGACGCAACTCTTTCAAATAAAACCCTACTACTGCAAGGGTGGCCTTCATACCAAGGCAGTAGTTCACAATAAAAACACAACAAAAAACTTGTACTCTAACTAACAGGAGAGAAAAATGCTCCCCAAACCAACATTTCTTAAAGAAGCATAGCCCTAGAGCTTTGATTAACACTCCATCACAGGACAGGTTCTCAACTTGAGGCTTCAAGATCCTCAATATCATGTTTTTGTAACTAAGGCAGCTGACCACCAAGTCAAAGTCTGCTTTGCATGTCCAATGACCAATTCGGGAATGACTGCTAGTTGACTGAGATCTGATACTCCTAAGAACCAATACTGAATTGAGGGCAGGAATATGGGAGCAGTTGGTATGTTCCATTTTTCAACTCAACCCCAAACCCTAAAGGCAGTGTCCCCATGTTCTAGTTCAAGGGACCAAAGCAGTTTTAAGAAGCAGGATAGCACACAAACATGTACCTACTCAGCCCTCCATCCTTAACAACCAAGTAAAAAGAGAATAAAGAAAGCAAATATCTGGGATTTGTTGGGGTTGCCCAGGAAAAGCACATACCTGAGACAAGTGACGCTGGGATATAAACATACATTTGTTTGTTTCTTTGTTTCAACAAATGTTGACAATATAAACAAAACAATGTGGGGGCCAAGGGCTGTCTTATTAAAGACCCCATACATCCCCCACCATCTGACACAGTATCACCACAAAAAGCAAGAAACAGAAACATTTTTGAATCCTTGAAAATAGGTCTCATGAGTCCATAATGAACTTACACGCTGTGGATCTTCCCTGTGGACATATTTCTTGACATGAAGCCCACAGGGCTCCAGCATCCCAGTTCCTTGGTCAGTCCCTGAGCCACATGAACAAGTCAGGCAGACTGGGGGCTGGAGTCAACTCCCAAGGTCCTAGAGGATCTGGCATGTGCTCCCCATTTTGTAATCATGTGGCTCCGGATATTCTAACTGTTTGAAGCAGATTGGGCAGTGGGCTTTAACATCCAAATTCCTAACCTTGCAGCTGCATCAGAAAGGTACATTCCTTTTTGTATCCTTGGCTAATTACCACCCCCATGAAACTATATTATAAAAATAGCCTTTTTAAAAGGTTTTGTGTACAAACTCTCTACCACCTCATTGTCTGACAGAGTATGCTTTGTGGCCAGAATTCCCTGCAGATGAGTACACCTAAAGACACTTTAGAATGAAATGTCATTCTCCAAAATGCACTGAGCTCCTGGAGACAAAATGCCCGGGAATGCCTATCTCCCCCTTCACATCTTCCTGTAGTGACCAGTAAAACTGGTTAGTAAACTATGGTCATTTTACAGTAAACTATGTAAAATGTTATTGCCCCAATGCTAGGCAGCCTGGGGTGGGAAAGAGGCAGGGTGACTCACCTCTACACTTTCCAGAGACGCAGAGCATTGGATCTGGCTTCTCACAGTGGACTTGGCTTGCTGTTCTGGTAAAAATTTGGTTCTGGTTGCAGAGTTGCACGGCTCAGGTAGGGTCCTATGGCCATACCACTTAGAGCTGCTCACATACTTTGGTGGGACAGCATGGGAGGTAGCTGGGGGGGAAAATGGGAAGCTTTCGGGGACAGGCCTTTGAAGCAGCTTCTGGGCTCACACATGCCACTGAGACGCCCTTTAAGAAGGTGTAGGTTCAGCCCTGGCTGGTGTGGCTCAGTGGCTGAGTGCCAACCTGAGAATCAGAAGGTCACTGGTTCGATTCCCAGTCAGAGCATATGCCAGGGCTGTGGGCCACATCCCCCGAGTGGGGCATGCAAGAAACAACCACACATTGATGTTTCTCTCCCTCTTTCTCCCTCCTTCTCCTCTCAAAAAATAAATATATAAAATATTTTAAAAATATATTTAAGAAGGTGTAGATTCAGACACAAAGCCTATCTTTCACTGATGAATGTACTTTTATGTTCACAGAAACAACTGCAAGAACACAGGGAACAGTTAACAACAATTATCCTGTTCCCTGGGGTGAGGACAGAGAACGCCAGGCAGGAAGACAGGACTCTCCACTCTAAACTACATGCTATTTAAATTTTTTCAAGCATATTTTGCTTCTGTTTAGGTAATAAAAAAACTAATACAAAATCTAGTCTGTTATGCAAAGAATGAAAACACTCCAATAATCCAGCAACATACCACTCTAGAGACAAGAAGGTCCCTTTCCACCCTGCTCACTCTAGGACCCCAAGGGACTGGAAGGTACATGCAGGTGGGCACACACCTCAAATGCAGCTGTGTAGGTTCAGACTCCCCACAGATATAAAGTCTTGGGTACAAACAGGTATGAACTTTAGTTTTGGGATTTGTGAGAATGCTGTATACCTTAATAATCTTGCACTTCCTTCTTCCCACCTTAACTATCCACATCTGCACAGAGCAGCTGGGATCTTTCACCCAGAGAAGACAAGACACTGACTCTGTGCAGAATCCTGAGCAGCAGGAAAAAGACAGGGGAGGGCAGGATGGGCAGTGGCCAAGACAGGACATAGGTTCAGACGGAAGTGACTAGAATGGGCTAATTGGAAAGACATACAGGGCCCAGTGAGACCAGGCCAGGCCAGGAAAATGAGGAGCATTTGAATGCAGATATGCCTTGAGCCACATCCCAACATAAGTCACATTCTTTAAGGTTAAGACCACCATATTTCTTTCTGTCATACTCCAAATGCCTAGTCCACAGGCCCTGACCTTGGGACAATCAGAGGAGGAGGCTGTACCCAAAATAGTTGACCAGAAGAAGGGAATAGTTGACCAATCGAACCAGTGACAGACAAAAACTAGGGATGTGGGAGGAATTTCTGGGAATTTCTGGGCTGTACCCAAAATAGTTGACCAGAAGAAGGGAATAGTTGACCAATCGAACCAGCGACAGACAAAAACTAGGGATGTGGGAGGAATTTCTGGGAGGAAGATGCTCAGTTCCATGTGGGACATGCAGAATATGAAGTAAGAGTATAACATTTAAGGCAGCTGACAAAATGCAGGTTAACTATATAATTTCTCACCCCACTGAGGCACTTTGAGGTCATCACAGGCATTATTACTAATCATTCTGGAACAAGACATTGACAGGGCCTGTCCCAATAAACTCTCATCATGTGAGGGAGCTCATGGGATGTGCTGAAGAAGTGGGTCAAGTGTCCAAGTCAAGCAGAGGGAAAACAAATGTTTGTAAGAAAACTCACACATGTTCGGAAGAGGCAAACTACAATCATGAAGAAAGGCTCTCAGGAGCTCAAAGGGTGAATGAGGGACCAATGAATAAAGGATCAATGAAGAAAAACATCTGGTTTAGTTTGCCACTTACAGGGAGGCTACAGACTGGTTACTTTGGGTGGGGAAGAGTCCTCCTCTTTCCACCCTAAAATGGTGCTGGGAGAGGGATTTTTGTGTCAAGTAAGAAATGGAAAGTTGTGGCACATGTGGGAAAATGAGGTGCATAACACTCAGAGGGGAGCTTTGCCATGCGCTCCTAAAGCCATCAGAACCCTGTAGAAGTAGAATCCTAGTCATTTCCTGGGCTCATTCAACTTGTTGGCACACCTGGAGATCATGCAACCAGCACACGTTTCTGATTTGTAGGCCTGATTTTCGTTGCTTCCATTTCCCCTCCTTTTTTTAAAAAAAGTTTTTCTTTCTTTTTTAATGTATTTTATTGATTATGCCATTACAGTTGTCCTATTCCCCACTTCATACCCCTCCACCCTGCACACCCCTCCCCGCCATTGCCCCCTTTAGTTTATGTCCATGTGTCACAAGTTCTTTATTCTGTACTTCCCATAGTATTCTCGCCCTCCCCCCTCTCTATTTTCTACCCACCCTCTATGCTACTTATTCTCTGTACCTTCTCCCCACTTCTCCTCCTCCCACTCCCTTGTTGCTAACCCTCCATGTGATCTCCATTTCTATGGTTCTGCTCCTGATCTACCTGTCTGCTTAGTTTGCTTTTGTTTTAGGTGTGGTTGTTAATAACTTTGAGTTTGCTGTCCCTTCACTGTTCATATTTTTTATCTTCTTTTTCTTAGATAAGTCCCTTTAACATTTCATATAATAAGGGCTTGGTGATGATGAACTCCTTGAACTTGTCCTTATCTGAGAAGAACTTTATCTGCCCTTCCATTCTAAAAGAAGGTTTTGCTAGAGAAAGTAATCTTGGATGTAGGTTTTTGGATTTCATGACATAGAATACCTCTTTCCAGCCCCTTCTTGCCTGTAAGCTCTGTTCTGAGAAATCTGCTGACATTCTGATGGGAACTCCTTTGCAAGTGACTGTCCCCTTATCTCTTGCTGCTTCTAGGATTCTCTCCTTCGTTTTAATCTTGGCTAATGTAATTATGAGGTGCCTTGGTGTGTCCCTTCTTGGGTCCAACTTCTTTGGGACTCTCTGAGCTTCCTGGATTTCCTGGAAGTCTATTTCCTTGGCCAGACTGGGGAAGTTCTCCTTTATGATTTGTTCAAATAAGTTTTCCACTCGTGGCTGTTCTTCTTCCCCTCTGGTACTCCTATAATTCGGATGTTGAAACATTTAAAGATGTCCTGGAGGTTCCTAAGCCTCTCCTCATTTTTTTTGAATTCTTGTTTCTTCATTGTTTTCTGTTTGGTTGTTTTTTTCTTCCTTCTGGTCCACTCCATTGATTTGACTCAAATCAATTCCTTTCCATCACATTGGTTTCCTTTCCATCACTATTGGTTCCTGTGCATTTCCCCTCATTTCAATTAATTTAGCCTTCATTTGTTCCTCTAATTTGTGACTAAAATCAACCAATTCTCTGAGCATCCTGATCACCGGTACTTTGAACTGAGCATCTGAAAGGTTGGCTATCTCTTGGTTGCTTAGAAGTATTGGCTCTGGGGCTTTGAGCTGTTCTTCTTGAGTCATAATGTTTGGTCTGTTCACACCTGTTGTGTATGAGGGACGGAGCCTTAGGTGTTCATCAGGGCCAGGCGACCCAGTTGCTGGGTTGTGACAGTGTATGTGGGGGTGGGGTCAGAGAGGAAAAAAATGGCGCTTTGCTCCGCTTTCTCTCAGATTTCTGTCCCCAATGTGGTTTCCCACAAGCAAATTGGGCCTTTCTAGTGCTGGTTCCCGGGTGTGTGGGCTTGTGTACCCTCCAGGACCCTGTGGTCCTCTCCAACAAACTCTCTGTGAGCCTGGGAGCCTCTCCTGGCACCTTGACCCTGAAAGTCTTTCCAATTTATGCTTTCAGGCTCTAATTCCTATCCCTTAGGCCCTAGCCTGAGCGGTCTGTCTCACCATTCACTCCTTCGCTTGATCTATCTGAGCGTGAATGTGTGACCACGGTCAGCCAGCCACCCTGTCCCCTCACTGGGTCCGCCTGTTGACACCCCACGCCTGGGATCCGCCAACCGCTGCCATCGCCTACGCTCCTGGGTCAGTCCAACCTAACGATCTTTCCTGCCAGACCCCACTCCACCACTGACTCCGCCCCTCTTACCAGTCTGGCTGAACGGTTTGTTGTCGGACTTCCGTACAGTTCAGTTTTCTGTGTTTTGGCTGTGTTTTTGTTACTAAAACTTTGTTGTCTTTAAACTTAGTTGTGCGAGGCGGTACAGTGTTTCCACCTATGCCTCCATCTTGGCTGGAAGTCCCATTTCCCCTCCTTATTTGAGTCCTAGTCCATGTCTGCAATTTCGTCCTGTCCTTGATGCTGGTCCCACTTCTTCACAGTTGCCAGCAAGTCAGTAGTTTTCTGAGAGTAATGAGCCACTGACAAAAACACATCCCTTTTTCATATATTCACTAATGTTCTCAAACACACACATACAGGATTTCTGGTCAAGATGAAGGCATAGGTAGACACACCGTGTCTCCTCGAACAACCAAAAGAAGACAACGACAAATTTAAAAACAAAAAAAAAACAACCAGAACTGACAGAAAATCGAACTGTATGGAAGTCTGACAACTAAGGAGTTAAAGAAGAAAAATTCATTTAGACTGGTAGGAGGGGTGGAGACAGGCAGCTGAACAGAGAGGACTCAAGGCAAGGCAGCGGCTGGAGGACCGCGGCGACCAAGGCTGCAGCTGGTGAGCAAGGCAGCGGCTGGAGGACCCAGGGAGGCAGCAGATTGTGGACCGAATGGTCCCATATTTAAGTGCAGATAAACTGGGAGAAACAATTGAGGAGCCAGACTGACTCGGCAACCCAGAGTTTCAGTGCAAGGAAATAAAGCATCAAACCTCTAATTGAAAACACCTGTGGGAGTTGAGGCAGGAAAAGGAGAAATTCCTAGCCTCACAGAAGAGTTTGCTGGAGAGACCCACAGGGTCCTAGAACATACAGAAATCCACCCACCCAGGAATCAGCACCAGAAGGGCCCAATTTAATTGTGAGTAGTAGGGAAAGTGGCTGAAAACTGGCAGAGAATGGAGCGAAGAATGCCAACTTCGCTCTCAGACCCATACCCCACATACAGTGCCACAACACAGCAAAGTAGGTTGCACCGCTCAGGTGAATACCTAAGCATCCGTCCCTTACTATATTAATAGGCAAACCGAGAAAAAAAGAACAGTGGCCCAAATGAAAGAACAGATCAAAGCTCCAGAAAAAATACAACTAAGTGATGAAGATATAGCCAACTTATCACATCAAATGTACAGTTCAAAACACTGGTAATCAGGATGTTCACAGAATTAGTTGAATTACGATCACAAATTAGATAAAAAAATGAAAGCTATGCTAAGTGAAATAAAGGAAAATGTAAAGGGAACCAACAGTGATGGGAAGGAAACCAGGACTCAAACCAACACTGTGGACCAGAAGGAAGAACTAAACATTCAACCAGAACAGAATGAAGAAACAAGAAGTCAAAAAAATGAGGAGAGGCTTAGGAACCTCCAGGACATCTTTAAGTGGTCCAACATTCGAATCAGAAGAGTACCAGAAGAAGAGGAAGAGCAAGAAATCGAAAACTTATTTGAAAAAATAATGAAGGAGGACTTCCCCAATCTGGCAAAGGAAATAGACTTCCAGGAAGTCCAGGAAGTTCATAGAGTCCCAAAGAAGTTGGACCCAAGGAGGAACATACCAAGGCACATCATTTTTAATTTACCCAATATTAAAGATAAAGAGAGAATCCTAAAAGCAGCAAGAGAAAAGGAGACAGTTACCTACAAAGGAGTTCCCACCAGACTGTCAGCTGATTTCTCAAAAGAAACCTTACAGACAAGAAGGAGCTGGAGAGACGTATTCCAAATCATGAAAAGCAAAAACGTATATCCAAGATTACTCTATCAGCAAAGCCTTCACTTAGAACGAAAGGAGAGATAAAGTGCTTCCCAGATAAGGTCAAGTTAAAGGAGTTCATTATCACCAAGCCCTTATATGAAATGTTAAAGGAACTTATTTCAGAAAAAGAAGGTAAAAAATATAAACAGTAAAATGACAACAAACTAATAGTTATTAACAACCACACCTAAAGAAAAACAAAAACAAACTAAGCAAACAACTAGAACAGGAACAGTATCACAGAAATGGAGATCAGGCCCTGGCTGGTGTAGCTCAGTGGATTGAGCGCGGGCCTGTGAACCAGAGGATTGCGGTTCGATTCCCAGTCAGGGCACATGCCTGGGTTGCAGGCCGGTTCCTTGCAGGCCAACTACCAGCAGGGGATGCACAAAAGGCAACCATACATTGATGTTTCTCTCCCTCTCTCCTTCCCCTCTAAACATAAATAAATAAAATCTTTAAAAAAAAAAAAGAAAGAAATGGAGATCACATGGAGGGTTATCAGTGGAGGAGTGGAAGGGGGAGGGAGGGGAAAGGTACAGAGAATGAGTAGCATAAATGGTCGATAGAACACAGACAGGGGGAGGTTAAGAATAGTATAGGAAATGTAGAAGCCAAAGAACTTACATGTATGATCCATGGACATGAACTAAGAGGGGGGCATATGGGTGGGAGGGGGTATGCAGGGCAGAGGGTAATAAAGAAAAATGGGACAACTGTAATAGCATAATCAATAAAATATATTTTAAAAATAAATTAATTAAAAAGAAAACCCCATACACATACACACACACGGTGTCCAAAAAGTATCACTTCCCTCCCTCCAAAAGGGAGAAATGTTACTCTAGGAAAGTGGCTAGGCAGAGCAGAATAGTAAGTGCAGGGGAATAATGGTAAAATGATGAGGCAGCCCAGAGAATCAAAAGTCATACCGTCTTGGGGTGGGAAGGATGGTAATTTGCCCAAGCCAGCATATTTCAGTATGGGCACAACCGAGCTCCTTGTCACATACCCCAGAGTGTCCTGAGAGCACAAGACATGGCACCTCATGACCCTAATAGACAGGACAGCACAGCTGCCGACTCAAATCCTAGATACCAGGTTGTATCTTCTTGGTGTACATTTTTATTTATAGGAAAAAGAGTAACACAAATACATTTGGTTATATGTTCAATAACGGCCTTTAATGAAATGAATAGAATGATGGGGAAGCCGGGATGTCCTTCAAAATCCCAGGGATTTGGTCTCACAGTGACATTCTCCTTCCTGGAATATAAAAAGCACATTTTTCTGATTATGGTGGGAGAAGATGGGAAGGACTGACAAACAGATTAGACAGCATGGAGACAGTGATGCTATGAATGGAGCAATGGGTGGCAAATAAGGCATTAAGAAGACAAATACCTAAACCACAATTGACAGAAAGGGCCTAAGACAGAGAGGTTAAGCCAGGGGTAGAAAGCTGCAATGAACATAATCTTGGAAGGCACCAGGTTCTTTCTGACTCTCATGGAAACCCCGTGGCTTCAGGATCACCAATGCATGGTCAGCCTTCAAGCAGTGGGCACCCTGGCTCTGTGGATGGGTGCTCAGAGATGGACAGTAGTATGAGACCCATCTTCTGGCAGAGAGGGAGGAAATATCTCAGTCAGGGTACACAACCATTTAAATGAAGAAAGCTTTAAAATACAAAAGGAAGTACAAAACAAAACTGTCACTGGTGAGAAAAAGCACAAGTTCTAAAATAGCTTCTCTTTCTGAAGTACCTGAGAACATGTCCCACAAATCTATACAATTTTAGGCATAGAAGCATCATGCATTCTCTAGTATAAAGAGGGGACATGCAGTGTCAGTGACACTGGGCACTTGCCTTTTAGGCACGTTCTAAGCCATGGCCACACAATCACATTCCCAAATCCTGTGAGTTAGGAAAGGCAAGTGGTCTTCTTCACGTCTTACAGAAGAAAAGTGTGAAAAAAAAGCATCCAGTGAACACCATAGGGTCTTTTCCTCCTATTTCAGGACTCTTTACACTATACTCAGGTGTCTTTGAAACCAGCAGGAGGAGGTGGGAAGGTGGCTGACCATGAGCACCCAGTAGAAGGAGCAGGTTCTGGCAACAAAGTATACAGAAGGACCTGGGACTTAAAGCTGGAAAACCCACTTAAATAGTGGCCATCATTTATTGGCTGTGGGATCTTGGACAAATCCATTCATACCTCAGGCCTCAGCTTCCTCATCTGAATCATGGGTATGATAATGCATAAGGTATCTAATAATTCATATAGTATCTATAAGGGGTAAATGAAACCTATGTAAAATATGCAGGGAGCTCAAAGCCTAACACACAGAAGATATTCAATATTCTTAATCCATTTTGCTTCACTGCTATAGGCCCCCCACACACCGTCACCCTGGCTTCCAAATGTCACACACCTGCTGTGACCACGGATCCACCAGAGCTCCCTCCTTGATATTCTGATCAATATCATAACTTCCATCCTCAGACACACAGCCATATCAGAGGGAAAGTCCCACTACCATTCCACTCACCCCGATACACATCTAGGGGAGCCAAACTCAGCCTTGGCAGGTCATGTGTCTGCCACTCACAGCCTGAGGCCCAATGGAGCATCTTCTGACTCTTATCCTGCAACCTACATGCACCTGAGTTGACCTCGCTTCAAAATGCTCTCTCCACCTCCTGACTACTACCAAAGCCAAGTGGCTTTCCCCTTCAGGATGCTACTTCCACTTACAAATGTTATCTTTGTCAGACTAGTCCCATTTCAGTAATAAGAGTCTAATAAGTTTTATTAGCACAGCACAACATTACTGTCTGAGACAAAGGACACACTGAGGTCTGTTCTGGGCTGCTGGCATCCTATCTGATCCGCCAACCTCAGAAATCTAGAAACACCTTACATCTACACTATACTATAAATTCTTAAAATCTTCAATTCCTCCACATCCATTTTATCATGTCAACATCTTATTCTGTAAATACAGCACAAAGTATTATTTGATGCTTGTGATACTGTGAACTTATAATAAATACATATTTGGTCTCCATTCTATCCCTAGCACAGAGCTCTGATATTCTTGGAATTTTCTAATAAGAGCAACTACCCCTGAGTTTATGTTAATGAGGCGACTTCTCCAAAGCACCAAAGGATGGGGCTGGTTGCCAAGGGAACAAACCATACGATGAAAGAGTTGGAAATTTTGGCCCCACCCCCTGACCCCGGGAGAAGGGACAAAAGCTGGACCTTGAGTTTAATCACTAATAGCCAATGACTTGATGAGTCAGGTCTATGTAATGAAGCCTTCATAAACATCCAAAAGGATGGGGTTTGGAGAACTTTTGGAAATTGGGGAGAGTGTTGCACCTGGAGAGGGACCAGAACCTCTATGCCCATTCCCCATGCCTTGCCTTCTGCATCTCTTTCATCTGGCTGCTCCTGAGTTACATACTTTTATAATAAACCAGTGATCTAATAAATTAAATGTTACTCTGAGTTCTATGAGGTGCTGTAGCAAATTAATCAAACCTGAGGAGAGTATAGTGGGAACCTCTGTACTCTAAAGAATATATTGATGCCCTAAAAAGAAATTAAGAGCAGTTTAGCTCTTAGCTATTTGACTCATAGCTATTGAGCAGGAGCACAGGGGTCAACCTGAACTTGCAACCAGCTTGTGAAGTGAAGGACTAATGGGATCGAGCCATTAACCTACAAAAGCAGACACTATCTCCAAGTAGATCATGTCACAATTGATTTGAATTACAAAGCACCAAGATGGTGACAGAGAACTGCTGGTGTGGAAAAAACTACCATATATCTGGTGACCAGAATACTATTAATGTTCAGAGTCTCATGTGCAGTTTAAAGAAAAACAATGGGGTTTTTACTTTACGACACTATTTTACAAATAAGGAAACAGAAGAAAAAAACAGAAATGCTTTGTCCCAGTTGTCACAGCTTGGCAGTGCTAGAGTGGGGTTAGAATTTAATCTCAGACCTCCTAGGCTCTTCAGTCAGAATATTGTATTCCCGGCCCTGGCTGGTGTAGCTCAGTGGATTGAGCACAGGCCTGCGAACCAGATGATCGCGGTTCGATTCCCAGTCAGGGCACATTGCCTGGGTTGCAGGCAGGTTCCCTGCAGGCCAACTCCCAGCAGGGGACGCACAAAAGGCAACCATACATTGATGTTTCTCTCCCTCTCCTTCCCCTCTAAAGATAAATAAATAAATAAAATCTTAAAAAAAAAAAAAGAATACTGTATTCCCAAATGTAACAAATAATGAAAATAAACTAAAGGGGAAAGGAGGTAATTGTCTTACCTGATTCCAATGAGTTACTGACTTCATCTGAGGAGCCAACACCAGCAACTGATGATAACACTGCCACAAAACCTTCCTTAAACTCCTCAAAGTTAACCTGGTTGAATTTAAAAAGAGAGGTCAAAGTTACTTTCAAGAGAAGGTACATATAATCCATCATCCTTTTCTTTTTCTCTCCTTGGATGGAAACATTTTACTGTTACCTTTTGCACTGAGAACATTCATTTCATTTTTTTCAAAAGTTAACTTAATTTTTTTAAAAAGGAGGAGTTCTAAGATGGTAGTCACATAGAAAGACAAGAACTCACACCCTCCCAAGAGGACACTGATATACAGAGTACCTATATAGAGAGAGTAATTACTCCTAAGAGACAACTTGGGACCAAGTGAATACCCTGTAAGCAATAGAGGAGAGAAAGAGAAGGCTAGGAAAACATGGGAGACTCCCAGGATCTGCAGGAATTCTCCGGGAGTGAAGGTACCAGTGAGCACCATTGTTTATACTCCCTTCTACCTCCATAGAGCAGTTGGGGGCTCTATCCAAGAGTTCTGTTCTACCTGCAATATTGCCACAGTGCATTCCCAGCCACACCACTCGGAGTACATTTTGGCTCCAAACAAAGGAAGCAAGCAGGATCAACAGGACATTCCTACATGAATCTGGCCTACATTCCTAGATATATTACAGCTTGGTAGGCCAGTGCCTCCAATTCCATAGGCACCTGGCTTGGCTCCAAATGACCTCTCAAAAGCACCTAGCACACACAGTCTATGAGGTTGCTTCTACACAGAGTCACTTTGCCAAGACTGAGAGACAGAGATATTTTGTGTAATTCGCATAAACAAAGAGAGAACAGTGAACAAAATGACAAGAAGAACACTCTCACATGAAGGAAAAAAAATTACTAAGGAAAAACCTAAATAAAACAAAGATAAGTAGTTAATCTGATAAAAATATTAAAAGAAACAGTCATAAGGATGCTTACTAAACTTGAGAATGGAGTAGAGGAACTTAGAACTTCAACAAAGAGTTAGAAAATATAATAAATAACCAAGCAATGCTAAAGAATATATTGATGCACTGCCCTGGCTGGTGTAGCTCAGTGGATTGAGTGCAGGCCTGAGAACCATATGATCGCAGTTCGATTCCAGGTCAGGGCACGTGCCTGGGTTGCAGGCCAGTTCCCAGCGGGGGACTCACGGGAGGCAACCATATATTGATGTTTCTCTCCTCTCTCCTTCCCTTCCCCTCTAAAGATAAATAAATAAAATTTAAAGAATATATTGCTGCACTAAAAAGAAATTAAGAGCAGTTAAGCTAACACAGAAGAAAAGATCAGCAACCTTGAAGACAGACTAGTGGAAAACAACCAATTACAACAGGAGAAAAAAATTAATTGAGGATGGTTTAAGGAGCCTCTAAAACAACACCAAGCACACTAACATTCCCATTATATATGTCCCAGAAGAAGAACAAAGTCACGAAGAAAAAAACTTTATTGGAAGAAATAATGCCTGAAAATTTTGTTAACTTGTGAAAGGAAACAGACATATAGGACCAGGAAACGCAGAGAGTTCCAATTGAGATGAACCCAAAGAGAACAAGAAATATTGTAACTAAAATGGAAAAAAAAATAAAGCTAAAGAGACAATCCTGAAGGGAGCAAAAGGAAAACAACTAGTTACATACAAATAAAACCTGCTAAAGATATCAGCTAATTTCTCAGCAGCAACTTTACAGGTCAGAAGAGAGTGGCAGAACAGTTTTAAAGTGTTGAAAGAAAGAAACATACAATGTAAAATAATATACTCAGAAAGGTTATCAATCAGAATTTAAGGAAAGAAAGGAGTTTACTGGACAAGCAGAAAATAAGAATCACCTTTAAACAAGATTTACAAGAAATGCTAAGCCCTGGCTGGTGTAGCTCAGTGAATTGAGCGCGGGCCTGCGAACCACACGATCGCGGTTCGATTCCCAGTCAGGGCACATGCCTGGGTTGCAGGCCAGTTTCTGGTTCCTGGCGGGGGATGCACAAGAGGCAACCATACATTGATATTTCTCTCTCTCTCTCTCCACCCCCACTTCCCTTCACCTCTAAAATAAATAAATAAAATTAAAAATCTTAAAAAGTGTTTTTATATAAAAAAAGAGGAAATGCTAAAGGCCTTCCATAAACAGAAAAGGAAAGCCCATAACTAGAAGTCAGAAAATATGATAGGAAAACTCAACAGGAAAAGGCAAATATTTATATTTAATAAATACAGTGAAATTAAAAAACAAAGTGTAGAGGGGGGGAGTAAAAATGTAGTCCTTTTAAAATAGAGTCAAACTTAAATGACTATCAGCTTGAAATAGATTGCTATAGGTATAAAAACTAATGGTAACAAAAAAACAAACCTACAAAGGACATACACAAAGAACAAAGTGAAAGGCACTCCAAAAAAACACTAAAGAAAACACGCAGGCCACAAGGAATGGGATCAAGAGAAAGAAACAAGGGAGAACTACAACAGCCACCAGAAAAAAAAAAAAGAAAAAGAACAAAACGAAAATAGGTGTATACTTTCAATAATTATTTTGAATGAAAGTAGATTAAGTTCTCCATTAAAAAGACACAGATAGGATGGCTGACCAGATGAAAATACATGGTCCATCTACATGCTGCTAAAGAAACTCACTTCAAATTGAAAGATACATACAGGCAGGGATAGAGAAAGTTATTCCATGAAAATAGAAATGAAAAGAAAGCTGTGATAGCAATACTCATATTACACAAACCATACAAAAAAAAAAGAATGTAAAAAAGACTAAGAAGGACATTATATAATGAAAAAGGGTAGACACAAGAACAGGATATAATAATTGTAAATAAGAACGCACCAAACATAAGAGCATCTAAATATATAAAGCAAGTAACAAAGAACAAAAAGGGAGGAATTCACAGTAATTCAATAAAAGTAAGGAATTTTAATGTCTCAATCACATGAATGGACAGATCACCCAGACAGAAAATTAATAAGGAAATAGTGGTCTTAAATGTCACAACAGTCCAGATTAACTTAATAGACAATTGTAGAACATCTCATACCAAAATGACAAAATACACCCTTTTTCATATGCTCACGGAACACTTTCCAAGGCAGATCCCACTAGGCCAGAAAACAAGCCTCAATAAACTCAACAAAATGGGTATCATATGAAGCATATTTTCCAACGACAGTGTCATGAACTAGAAATCAACTATAGTAGAAAACAGATAAAAACAAATACACAGAGACTAAACAACATGCTACTAAAGAACCAATGGGTCAAGGAGGATATCAAACAGGAAGTGAAAAGCAACTGTGAGGGATCCAAGATGGTAGCAGAATAGATGGAAGCTACATTCACTTGCTTGCAAGACCAAACTGGAATTACAACTAAAATATAGAGCAATCAAATTAAATAACCAACTGAAGACTAGCTGAACACACTCGATAGCCAGTTTCACGCAATATCAGAGGAGGGTCCAAGTGCTAGTTTCACAAGCAGCATATCTAAACAGAGATCTTGGCAGACACCATAACCTGCTGAAACAAATTATGCTATGCAAGGACAGCATTCACAAAAAAATTTGAAAACAGTGGTAGAGATGATTCTAACAGTCAGCCATCCTGAGGGTTGACCCTATTTGGGTCGACCCAAGATACAAATGGGCCAATAACAATCAAGACTCAATTACAACTGTAAGGACAACATAACCCACACAAGGGTCATTCCTGGAGTACCCAGATCAGATGATCAAGGTGACTGTGACAAGGGGTTTAAAAGAACACCTACTTCATAAACCTATACTACTAAGACTGGGAGCCATAGCAGATCTAAATAATACATAGAAAAAGAAACACAAAGAGACAGCCAATGGGGACACAAAGAAACATGCCCCAAATGAAAGAACAGGAGAAGTATCCAGAAAAAAAACTAAAATTATGGCAAACAATTTACTAGATACAAAGTTCCAAAGAATGATTATATGGATGCTCAAGGAACAAAGAACTGTAAGAAACTTAGTGAAAAATACAAGGAACATAGTAAGTTCTACAACAACATGAAAAAAGACAGAAATTAAAAAAAAAGACCCAGTCAGAAATGAAGATTACAATATCTGAAATGAAGAATACACCAGAATAAAAAAGTCAGTTTGGTGAAGCATAGGATCAGTTCAGCAATTTCGAAGACAGGGTAGCAGAACACACACAATCAGACTAGCAAAAAAATTTTTTTTTTAAATGAGGCTAGTTTAAGGTCCTTCATACAACATGAAAGTGAACCAATATCCATATCATAGGGGTACTAGAAGGGCATGAGAGTGAGAAAGGAATTGAGAACCTGTTTCAAGAAAAAAATGACAAAAAACAACCCTAACCTGGTGAAGGAAAACAACACACAAGTTAAGGAAGCACCGAGTTCCCAATGAGAAGAATCCAAAAAGGCTCATACCAAGACACATCATAATTGAATTGGCAACAGTTAAAGACAAAGAGAGAATTTTAAAAGCAGCAAGACAAAAACAGGTACCTACAAAGGAGCTCCGATAAGACTACCAGATGATTTCTCAACAAAAACATTTCAGGTCAGAAGGCATGAAATACTCAAAGTGATAAAAAGCAAGGACCTACAACCAAGATTACTCTATCCAGCAAAACTATCATTTAGAATGGAAGGGCAGGTAAAGTGCCCTCCCAGATAAAGTCAAGTTAAAGGAGTCCATCACCAAGCCTTTTATATATGAAAAGTCAAAGGGGCTTATTTAAGAAAAAGAAGATCAAAACTCACAGCTACAACTGAACTTACAAAACAAAAACAAAACTAACCAAACAACTAGAACAGGAACAGAATCACAGAAGTGGAGATCACATAGAGGGTTATGACTGGAGAGCAGGTAGGGAGAAATGGGAAAAAGGTACAGGGTATAAAAAACATAATTGGTAGGTACAAAATAGGAGGACATTAAGAATAGCATAGGAAATAGAGAAGCCAAAAAACTTATATACATGACCCATGGACATGAACTAAGGGGAGGTGAGTGGGAGTGCTGGAGGGTAGGAGGCTGTAGGGTCTGCTTCCAAATTGGTTTGAGTTCTGGTTTTCTTCCCTTCACTGTTGGTTCCCTGTATATTTTTCTTTATCTCACTTTGCATAGCCTTCACTTTTTCCTCTATTTTGTGACCATACACATCCATTTCTGTGAGCATCTCATTTACCCATGTTTTGAATTCTGCTTCTGATAGGTTAGCTATCTCTTTGTCCTTCAGCTCTTTTCCTGGAGTTTGGTTAAGTTCTTTTATTTGGACCATATTTTTTGGTCTCAGTGCACATGTTACATCGTAAGGAGTGTACCTTTGGGTATTTGCCATGGTAGGGCAACCTACCTTACTGCATTGTGGCTCTATATGTGGGGGAAGGGTCAGAGAAGTCCACAGTGCTACTTACTCAGCTCTCGGCCAGCTTTCGTCACTTCCCCTACCACCCACAACTGAATTGTGCCCTTCTGGTGCTGATTCCCAGGTGGCTCGGTTGGTGTATATTTAGAACTCCACAGGTCTCTACAACAAGCTCTCCTGGGATACCAGGAGTTCCTCTCACCACCACCACAACCCACTTAGATTTCTATAGCCATGGACACTGAGGCTTTGTTCTCTCACCCTAGAATTATAGGTTGCATGGTGTGTATCGCTCCCTGGTTGTTTCTCCTGGTTTAGCTCCATGCAAATAAATATGGGTTTGCCAGGCACCGGCTAGCCTATCTGGCCTTCAAGTCGCCGCCTTGCTGTGAGCCCTCTCCACCCAGCTGCCTGTTTCTGACCCTATTTCCAGTCAAGATGAGTGTTTCGTCTTTAACTCCTTAGTTGTTAACATATCCATACAGTTTGATTTTCTGGAGGCATTTTTAACTGTATTGTCTTTTTGGTTAGGCAAGGAGACAAAGTGTACTTAGGCCTCCATCTTGGCCAAAAGTATTATTTTATGTTTTCATTTTGACCTACTTTTCTTTACTTTTCTTTCCTCCCCCTGAATGTATTAATTTCTTTTTCAAGGGTTTCACTTTTCTTTTTATTAACCTAGAAGTTATGCACTCTAGTTCCATTTTCATGTTTTCTCAAAAATTTATAACACACCTTTAACTTAGCAAAGTTTATTATTATTCAATACTTTTAGCATTCTATAGGACAATATCAAGATTGTTCAATTTTAATTACTATACTCATGACTTACTCCATTATCAAATATTTTAACTATATTTTACATCCAATTATATATGTATCTTTTACTTATTGCACATTGTTGTTCAAGTACAGTTGTCTCCATTACTCCCTGTACCACTCCTGTGTGCCTACACATCCCCACTGCTTACCTTCAACCATTATCCCTGAAACACTCCTGCATGCCATACATATCCCTACCTCTCACGCTTAAACCTACTCCCCTTTAGCTTTGTCCATGTGTCCTTTATACGTGTTGCTTGCAAAACCTCCCCTCCTTCTTCCACATTACCTGCTCTTACCTCCCCTCTGGTAATTGTCAGAGTCTTCTTTATTTCAATATCTCTAGTTGTTTTGCTGGCTTCTTTGCAGTGTTGATTACGTTCTAATTATAGGTGAGATCCTATGGTATTTATGATTCACTACCTGAAATATATCACTTAGCATGATGCTCTCCAGATCAACTCATGTTGTTGTGAGAGCAGGAACTCCTTCTTTATTCCTGCTGCATAGTATTTTCTGATTTTACTTTTTGTAAGTGTACCACATATGGTGATGCACTTATTCACTGATGGGCACTTATGCTATTTCCAACACTTGGCTACTGTAAATTGTGCTGCCATGAACATTGGGGTGCACAGTTTCTTTTGAATTGTTCTTTTAGGATTAATAGGGTATAATCCCACTAATGAAACTACTGGGTCGAAAGGCAGCTCCATTTTTATTTTCTGAAGAAATACCATATTGTTTTCCACAGTGGCCGTACCAGTGTGCATTCCCACCAACAGTGAACTAGGGTTCCCTTTTGTCTACAAACTCACCAGCTCTTGTTGTTTGTTAATTTTGTTATGATGACCATTTTGACCAGCGTGAAGTGGTATCTCATTGTGGTTTTAATTGGCACCTCTCTGATGGCTTGTGGGCATCCTTTCATGTATCTCTAGGCCCTCTCTATGCCCTCCTTGGAGAAGTGTTTGTCCAGGTCTTTACCCATTTTTTAATTAGATTGTTTGTCTTCCTGGAGTGGAATCATGTGAGTTATTTAAATATTCTGCAGATAAAACCCTTGTCCAAGGTATTATCTGCAAATATATTTTCCCATACATTTTAAAAATACATTTTAATTGATTATACCATTACAGTTGTTATATACCCCCCTTCCTTCGCCACCACCCTGCACACCACCTCCCCCACCATTCCCCCCCATTTAGTTTATAACCACGTGTCTCAAGTTCATTAGATTTTATATTTCCCCTACTATCCTTGCCCTCCCCCCTCTCTATATTCTACCTACTACCCATGCTATTTTCTGTACCTTCTTCCCTTTCTCCTCCTCCCACTCCCCTGCTGCTAACTCTCCATGTGTTCTTCATTTCTATGGTTCCACTCCTGATCTAGCTGACCTCTTAGTTTGCTTTTGTTTTAGATGTGGTTGTTAAAAACTGTGACTTTGCTGTCCTTTCACTGTTCATATTCTTTATTTTCTTTTTCTTATATAAGTCTCTTTAACATTTCATATAATAAGGGATTGGTGATGATGAACTCCTTGAATATGATCTTATCTGAGAAGCACTTATCTGCCCTTCCATTCCAAATGAAAACTTTGCTAGATAAAGCAATATTGGATGTAGGTCTTTGGAGTTCATGACTTGGAATACTTCCTTCCAGCCCCTTCTTGCCTGTAAGGTCTCTTTTGAGAAATCCACTAACAGTCTGATGGAAAGTCCCTTGTAGGTGACTATCGCCTTATTTCTTGCTGCTTCTAGGATTCTTTCATTTTAATCTTGGCTAATGTAATTATGATGTGCTTTGGTGTGTTCCTTTTTGGGTCCAGCTTCTTTGGGACTCTCTGAGCTTCCTGGATTTCCTGGAAGTCTATTTCCTTTGCCAGACTGGTGAAGTTCTCCTTTATTATTTGTTCAAATAAATTTTCCACTCGTGGCTGTTTCTCTTCCCCTTCTGGCACCCCTATAATTTAGATGTTGGAACATTTAGAGATGCCCAGGAGGTTCCTAAGCCTCTCATTTTTTGAATTCTTGTTTCTTCATTCTTTTCTGGTTGGTCATTTTTTTTCTTCCTTCTGGTCCACTCACTTGATTTGAGTCCCAGTTTCCTTTCCATCACTACTGGTTTCCTGTGCATTTCCCTTCATTTCAATTAGTTTAGCCTTCATATGTCCCTCTAATTTATGACCATAATCAACCAGTTCTGTGAGCATCCTGATGACCAGTGTTTTGAACTGTGCATCTGAGAGGCTGGCTATTTCTTGGCTGCTTAGAGTTATCGGCTCTGGGGCTTTGAGTTCTTCTTGAGCTATATTTTGGACTGTTCATGCCTATTACATATGAGTAGTGGAGCCCTAGGTGTTCACCAGGGCGGAACCACTCAGTCGCTGGGTTGTGATGCTGTGTGTGCGTGTGCGGGGTCAAAGGAAGTCAATGGCAGTCCCCTCTGCCTCCTCCCGCCAACGGGGCCTCGGTCCGTCTCACTGCTCACTCCTTTGCTGGTTTATCTGTGCACGAGAATGTGAAAAACCACAGTCAGCATACCCCACACCATCACTGGGTTCTCGATGCTACACAAGCTGCCTGTGCACCTGGGTCGCCTGGGACGGGGGATCCTTCCTGCCTGACCCTGCTCTGCTGCTGGCTCTGCCCCTCATACTGGTCCCAGTTGAACGGTTTGTTGTTGTCCGACTTCCCCTATAGTTCAGTTTTCTGTTCTTTGGCTGAGTCTTTGTTTACTAAACCTTTGTTGTATTCAAACTTGGTTGTGGGAGAAGGCACAGTGTTTCCACCTACATCTCTATCTTGGCGGAAGTTGCATTCCCCCATATATTTTGGTTCCCTCTTCACTTTCCCAATGTTTCTTTAGCCAAGCATAAGGTTTTTATTTTGATGAAGTCTCATTTCTTTATTCTTTAATTGATGCCACTGCTCTAGGGGACAGGTCAGTGAACATACTGCTGCATGGAATATCTCAGATTTTCTTCCCTCTGTTATCCTCTAGAACTTTTATGGTGTCAGGACTTATTTTTCTCTTTTATCCAACTTCAGTCTATTTTTGTATATGGTGGAAGTTGGTGGTCGAGTTTCAAATTTTTTCATGGTTTTTTATTTAATTATTGCAAGTACAGTTTTCCATCCCCCACTCCAATCCCAGCCCCCCCCCCCGTCCTCCCCACCTCCCTCCCATTTCCACCCCCCCCCTTAGTTGCTCACCATGAGTCCTTTATTCTCGTTTCTGTGAATCCTTACCGTTTCCCCCTGAAACTCTGAAATTCTCTACCCTCTGGTCCCTGTGAGACTGCTCTGAATTTCAGTGTCTTTGGTCACAGTTTGCTTGCTTGTTTTGTTGTTTAGGTTCCTGTTAAACGTGAGATCATATGGTATTTGTCTTTCAACACCTGGCTTATTTCACTCACCATAATGCTTTTCACTTCATCCATGCTGTTGCAAAGGGTAGTAGCTCCTTCTTTCTTTCTGCTGCATAGAATTCCACTGTTTAAATATACCATAGTTTTTTGATCCAGTCATTTACTGATGGGCATTTAGGTTGCTTCCAACTCTTGGCTATTGTAACTTGTGCTGCAATGAACATTGGTGTGCACAGGTTCTTTTGGATTGCTGTTTCGGGATTCTTAGGATATAATCCTAGCAGTGGAATTGCTGGATCAAAAGGCAGGTACATTTTTAGTTTTCTTAGAAAATTCCATACTGTTTTCTATAGTGGTTGTACCACTCTCCAATCCCATGAACAGTGAACTAGGGTCCCCTTTTCCCCACAACCTCTCCAACATTTGTAGTTTGTTGCTTTGTTTATGATGGCCATTCTGACCGGTGTATAGTGGTATCTCATTGTGGTTTTAATTTGCGTCACTGTGATAGCTAGTGATATTGAGCATCTTTTCATGTGTCTCTGGATCCTCTGTATATTCCTCCTTGGAGAAGTGTCTGTTCGAGCCCTTTGCCCATTTTTTAATTGGGTTACTTGTCTTCCTAGAGTAGAGTTAAGTGCTTTGTATATTTTGGAGATTAAACCTTTGTTTGAGTTATCATTGGCAAATATGTTTTCCCAAACATTTGGTACTCTTTTTTATCTTAATACTGGTTTCTTTAGCCATGCAGAAGCTTTTAATTTTGATGAAATTTGTTTATTCTTTCATGTCCGTTGCTCTATGGGACATATCGGTAAAAATGTTGCTGCATGAACGATCTGCAATTTTCCTGACAATGTTCTCCTCTAGGACTTTAATAGTATCACGGCTTACATTTAAGTATTTTATACATATTGAATTTATTTTGGTGTATGGTGTAAGTTGGTGCTCAAGTTTCATTTTTTTTTTTTTTGCACGTAGCTGTCCAGTTCTCCCAGCACCATTTGTTGAATAGGTTATTTTTACTCCATTTTATGTCACTGCCCTTTGTTGAATATTAGTTGACTGTAGAGTTGGGTTTAACTCTGGGCTCTCTGTTCTGTTCCATTGGTATATGTGCCTGTTTTTATGCCAATACCAGGCTGTTTTGATTACAGTGTCGAGTTTCAATTTTTTGCATGGAGCTGTCCAGACTTCCCAACACCATTTGTTGAAGAGGCTATCTTTACTCCATTTTGTGTTGCTGTCACTTTGTCAAATATTAATTGACTGAAGAGACTTGGGTTTATTTCTGGACTCTCTATTTTGTTCCATTGATGTATGTGTCTGTTCTTATGCCATTACCAGACTGTTTTTTTATTAGCATGACCTTGTAATATAGTTTGATGTCAGGTATGGTGAGCCCTCCTACTGTATTCTTCATTCGCAAAATTGCTGAGACTATTTGGGGTCATAGTTCAATATAAATTTTTGAAATGTTTGTTCTAAATCTGTGAACAATGTCATTTTTGTTTCAATAAGGATTGAGTTGAATCTATAAATTGCTTTGGGTAGTATGGACACTGAGATTATGTTAATTCTTCTAATTCATGAACACAGTAATGTTTCCATTAGTTTGTCTCTTCCTTAATACCTTTCTTCTGTATTGTGTAGTTTTCTAATACAGGTCTTTTAGACTTTGGTTAGATTTATTCCTAGGTACATTATTTTTCTTACTGCCATATTAAATGGGACTTTTTCCTGGATTCTCTTTCTGAGATTTCCTTTGTGCTTTACGAAAATGCTTTCATTTCTAAATACTGACTTTCTATCCTGCTGCTTTTCCAAATTCATTTCTTAGATCGAGTAGTTTTTTGGCACAGCCTATAGGATTTTGTATGTACACTACCATGTCATCTGCAAACAATAAACAGTTTTGCTTCTCCCTTTCCAGTTTGGATGGCTTTTATTTCATTTTCTTGTAGCTCACTGTGGCTAGGAATTCTATTTCTATGTTTAATAGCAGAGGTGAAAGTGGGCATTCCTTTCTTGTTCCTGTTCTTAAGGGGCAATTTTTAGTTTTTCCCATTGAGTATGATATTGGGCGTATGTTTTTCATTCACAGACTTTATAATGTTGAGGTATGCTCCCTCTACTACCACTTTTTATAATAAATGGGTGCTGTACTTTATCAAATGCTTTTTCTGCGTCTATTGACATGATTATGAGATTCTTGTTTTTCCTTTGGTATATGTGACATATTACATTGAGAATATTGTACCATTCCTGTATCTGGGATGAATCCCACTTGAACACAGTGTATGATTTTTAATGTATTGCTGGAAGGGGTTAACCAATATTTTGTTGAACACTTATCGAGTCCATGTTCATCAGGGACATTGGACAGTAATTTCTTCCTTTGTTGTGTCTTTATCTGGTTTTGGGATTAGGATGATGCTGGTTTCATAGAGCTGGGAGTCTTCCTTCTTCTTAGACTTTCTGGAACAGTCTGAGAAGGATAGGGGTTAGTTCTTCCGTAAAGGTTTTATAAAATTCTCCTGTGAAATCATCTGGTTCAACGCTTTTCTGTACCTGGAGATATTTGATTAATGCTTCAATTTCATCAGCTGTTATTGGTCTGTTCAGGCTTTCTGCTTCTTCTTCATTCTATTTTGGAAGATTCTTTTTTTCTTAAAATTTGCCCATTTCACCTAGGTTTTCAATTTCTTGGCATATAGTTGTTTGTGGTAATTTCTTACAGTCTTTTGTATTTCTGTGGTATCAGTTTTAATCTCTCCTATTTCAGGTCTGATTTTTTTTTTATTTGGGTCCTCTCTTTCTCTTGATGAGTATGCTCAAAAGCTGGTTGATTTTGTTTATCTTGTCTAATAACCAGCTCTGGATTTATTGATCCTTTGCATTGTTCGTTTACTCCCTATGTCATTTAATTCTGCTCTGATCTTGGTTATTTCCTTCCTTCTACTCACTCTGGGCTGTCTTTGTTGTTGTTGCTCCAGTTCTTGAAGATGTAGGGTTAGGTTGTTTATTTTAAATGTTTCTAGCTTTTTAGGTAGTCCTGTATTACTATGAAATTCCCTCTCTCTGCTGCCTTTGCTCTTTCCCATAGGTTTTGTACTCGTGTCATTTTCATTTGTTTCCAGAAACTTTTTGATTTCTTCCTTGATCTCATTCTTGACCCATTCATGATTTAATAGTATGTGATTCAATCTGAATGAGTTTGAATGTTTTTGAGTTTTTTCCTTGAGGTGGGTTTGTAGTTTAGTCCCTTGTGGTCAAAGAAAATAGTTGATATGATTTCAATTTTTTTTTCTTTAATAAAAGATTTTATTCATTTATTTATCTTTAGAGGAAGAGAGGGAGAGAAACATCAATATATGGTTGCCTTTTGTGTGTCCCCTTCTGGGAACTGGCCTGCAGGGAATGGGCCTGCAACCCAGGCATGTACCCTGACTGGGAATCGAGCCGTGATCCTCTGGTTCACAGACTTGTGCTCAATCCACCGAGCCACACCACCCAGGGGATTTCAATTTTCTTGAATTTGTTGAGGTTTGTTTTGTGTGATATCATGTGGTCTATCTTTGAAAATGTTCCATGTGCAATTAAAAACAATCTGTATTTTGCTTCTTTGGGATGAAATATTCTACATATCAGTTAAGTCTATTTGATTTAGGGCATTGTTTAATGCTGTAATATCCTCGTTGGTATTTTGTTCTAAAGATCTATCCATTATTGATCGTGGGATGATAAAATCCCATAATATAATGTGTTGCTGTCTATATCCTTCTTGAAGTCCTCCAAGATTTTGTTTATATATCTGGGTGCTCCCATGTTGGGTGCATACATATTTATAATGATTATCTCTTCTTGATGAATTCTTCCCTTGAGTATTACGTTGTGTCTTTCTGGTCTCTTTTATGGCCCTTTTTCTGAAGTCTGTTTTGTCTGATATGAGTATTGCTACCCTGGCTTTTTTTTTTCCTGTCTATTCACTTGGAACTATTTTTTTCCAACTCTTCATTTACAGTCTGTGTAGGTGTTTTGTTCTGAGGGGGTCTCCAGTAGGCAGAATATGTGAGGGTCAGGATTTCTTATCCATTCAGCTACTCTATGTCTTTTGATAGAAAAATTAAAACCATTTACATTAAGGTTATTATTGATGAGTGACATTTTACTTCCTTCATACCTGTGATCCTCTCTCTCTCATTCTTATTCTTCCTTTTCTTAAAGCAATCCCTTTAGCATCTCTTGCAGTGATGGTTTGGTGAAGATGTAGTCTTGGGATATTTCTTGCTTTTTCCATCTCGCATGGAGCATTTCCATTGAGAAGTCAGCTTCTAGCCTTTTGGGGGCTTCCTGGTATGTTACTTTCTGTTTATCCCTTGCTTTTAAGATTCCTTTTCTTTGAATTTGCCACCTAAATTATGATATGTCTTGAAGTGTGCCTCTTTGGGTTCCTCTTGATTCCTAGATTTTTGTGACTTTTTTCTCTCATCAAATTAGGGACATTTTCCATCATTAGTTTTTGACACAGTTTTTCTATCCCTTGCTCTTCTTCTTCTTCTGGTATCCCTATTATATGGGTATTATTACATTTTATGTTATCCTGCATTTCCCTTAACCCATGTTCTTTTTGAGCCCTTTTTCCCTTTTCTTGGTCTTTTTCTACCTTGCCCTCCAGCTCACCGATTCAATCCTGTGCTTCATCCAGCCTGCTTTTGATTCCTTCTAATACGTTCTTCAATTCAAAAATTGTATTCTTCATTTTCTCTTGGTGCTTGTTGATAGTTTCTGTGTCCTTTTATATTCACATATATTTTTCAGTAAGTTCCTCGTAATTTCCCTGTAGTTTTTCATAATTCCCCGTAAGCTCACTGAACTTCCTTATAAACAGTGCATTGAACTCAATATCTGATAGTTCACTTGTCTCTGTTTCATTTAGCACTCTTTCTGATGAATCCTCCTTTCCTTTCGAGTGGGGGTTGTTTATTTGTGTTCTCATTATTTGTGGGACTCCTCTTGTTTGATTGGGCTTTTTGAAATTATCTTTTTTTGACTTCCTGAGTTTGTAGTGTGAACTTCTACTATAGGAGACCTGAGATTCAGAGGTGCAATCCCCTTGATCTCCTGAACTTGATGCTCTTGTGATGCCGTATATACTGTGTATGTTGGTTCTCTAGATGTAAATGGGTTTTGATTCTTGTTGGGGCATTCTTTGGTGGGTCCTTTCCTCTAGCTGGTTGAATGAGGATCACTCTGCCCACCATATCTTGTATGCAGTTGTTCAGGTGCTGCCAGAACCAAACCACAAAGCCTAGGAAACAAACCTATATCTGCAAAAATAACTATACCCTGCAATCCCACTATCAACAGCAAATGAACCAGTATTAATAATGGTATAAAGAGTTTAAGACTGCCTGGTGGGCGTAGCTCAGTGGATTGAGCGCGGGCCTGCGAACCACACGATCGCGGTTCGATTCCCAGTCAGGCCACATGCCTGGGTTGCAGGCCAGTTCCCGGCAGGAGCCAGTTCCCAGCAGGGGATGCATAAGAAGCAACCATACATTGATGTTTCTCTCCTTCTCTCCTTCCCTTTCTGTATAAAGACAAATAAATAAAATCTTTAAAAAAAGGTTTAAAAAAAGTTTAAGACTAATATAAGAAAGGAGATAAATAAATTATAGTATAAAATCTAATTACTTAATATGCACAAACTTGATGGATAAGAAGTGAATGTTAAAAAGCTGTGCAGGAAAGAAAATAATGCAAATCATGGAGAAGACCACAGTGGATTTCGCCTTGGCAGTCTCTAATATTTACTAGTGTTTCTCTTTCTGGATCTGTCTTTGATGATATCATATGTTGACCCCACCTGACCTTAAGCAGTTTGTTCTGAGACAGCCAGGGATCTACTGTCTGAGGCTATGTCCTTCAGTTTTTAATCAAGTCATCTGCCTTAAGCAGTCAGGTTTAAGCCCCAGAGGGCAGGGCAGAATACCTCGTGGAGTCAGGCCTATTGGTTCCCCTAAGGCTGCTGTTGCTTGGAGGGGAGTGGTCTGCTTTAGCAGGATGGCTGCTTCAGTGTGGGGCATGACTTGGCATTGGGATTTCAGGAACTACTCTCTCAGCTCTCTCCCCAAAGCTTTTGTCTTCAGTCTGTCCTCAGGCTTCTCTAGCCCACTCTGCCCTTGGGAGCCCACTATTGCCTAGTCCAGAGCGTTGGGCAATTGGCTCCAAATGAAAATTTGTGCTTTGGCCCTTTCAATGGCAATTTGAGTCTCCAGCCATCCATCACTGGAAAAGAGGAACCTTCCCACTTTTCGCCACTGCTTTTTATCTGTGTACATTTTTAGTTCAGTTGCTCTAGGCTGGGAATCCCAACTCAGGGTTCAGATCCCACATGTTTCAGGGGTTCCAACTGGTTCCCTAATTATCCTTCTGGAGCTGCTGCCTTGGGCAACTAGCCAGCCTTCTTCAGTCTCCACCTCACTCCTCACTAGTAAGATTGAACTGAAGCTGATTCTTCTGTCCGAGGTTATTGTTGCTACTTTCTGTTGCTATTGTTCAGTTGTTTATTCTGGGTGATTTCTGTGTAATTTAGTTGTAATTCCCAGTTGGTCCTGGGAGGTTATTGTGGTTCCATTCACTCCTCCACTATAAGGAACCTAGACAAAATGTATTCTTTGTTTTATATAGCCAACGAACATTCACAATTTTCCAAATACTTACTACTTTATTTTCATCTCTTGCATTTTTACACGTTTCAGATAATTTTCTATGTACTTGAAGTACACATCCTTAAAATTTCATTTTTCTTAAGTATGCTGGTGCTAAACTCTTAGTTTGATTGTGTATGTGTTTATTTCATATTTATTCTTTTTTAGCAGAAAAATAACTTATAAGGAAAAATTGAAGTCACTGAGATATTCCTAAACACAATGGGTAATTAAATTGTTATACAGTTAGACAAAGAAATGGGACAATAGGAAAAAATAAGTGATAGAGACAACAAAATGAATATATCTCACAAATAAAACATTGAATAAAAGAAGGCACAGTATGACTTGGCTGGGTGGCTCAGGTGGTTGGAGCATCATCACATATGCCAAAAAGTTGCAGGTTTGATGCCATTCAGGGAACATCCCTAGGTTGCAGGTTCTATCTCCGGTCACAGAGAATACAGAAGGCAACTGATCAATATTTGTATCATCACATCCATGTTTTTCTCCCTCTCTTTCTCTGTCCCCACCCTCCCCTTCTCTCCTCTAAAATCAATTAAAAAATCCTTGGGTTAGCGCTTTTAAAAATATGAAGAACAAAGAAGCCAGAGGGTATGTGGTGTGCATGTACTGTATTTTTCCATTTATATAAAGTTCAGCAACAGGCAAAATAAAAATATGGTGTCAGGACAGTGATTACCTTTGGTGGCAGAAGGACTACAAGAGAACATGAGGAGGGATTTGGGATTCTGGTTCCCAGATGTGTTCAATGTGGGATATTCACTAGGCTGTATACTTTTACATGAACTATTTTCTCTATGTATGCTTCAATGAGAGCCATACAGAAAGAAATTAACAAAATTAATTAAATAGGCATATCAAAATCTCACCAATATGTGTTTGAAAAGCTCGGTTTGGTGCTGTAGGTCTCAGTAACTTCGCAAATCTAACTCAGAATTTGCAGGAGCACATCTGTTGCTGCCACTGAGCACTACATGCTGCTTGCTTTTGGCTAGTGGAATCCTCTGTCTGGAACATGCAGATATCATGACCTGAAACTGATTATTTGTGTATTTGTATATTTTCTGTCTCCCCAATTAGCACGTGATCTCACCACTGACACATATTCAACAAATATTTATTAGATGTGTTTGTATTTATATCCTTCCATAACTGAGCAAATTCACCTTCTCATGACTGCATTCTTTCATCTTTATTTTAAGCATAGTTTATTGATTATGATATTAAAATTTCCCCACATTTTTCCCTTTATTCGTCCTCCGCCCTGCACCCCCCAACTCTCCAGCATTTCCCTTCTTAGTTCATGTATATGGGTTGTACACATAAGTTCTTTGAATTCTGTCTCCTATACCACTTTTGACCTCTCTCCATTTCATGCCTACCAATTATGCTTCTTATTCCCTGTACCTTTTTACTCCTGTTCCTTCCCTTCCACTCTCCACCAAAAACCCTCCATGTGATGTCCTTTTCTCTGATTCTGTTCCTGTTCTAGTTGTTTGCTTAGTTTTTGTTGTCTTTCTTTTTTTAGGTTCAATTGTTGATAGTTGCATGTTTGTTCTCATTTTACCATTCATATTTTTTATCTTCTTCAGTTTCTTAGATAAGTCCTTTTAACATTTCGTATAATAAGGGCTGGGTGATGATGAACTCCTCTAACTTGACGTTATCTGGGAAGCACTTTATCTGCCCATCTATTCTAAATGATAGTTTTGCTGGATAGAGTAATCTTGGATATAGGTCCTTGCCTTTCATGATTTGGAATACTTCTTTCCAGCCCCTTATTGCCTGTAAGGTTTCTTTTGAGAAATCAGCAGATTCTCTTATGGGAACTCCTTTGTAGGTAACTCTCTCCTTTCTTCTTGCTGCTTTTAAGATTCTCTATCTTTAATCTTGGGTAACTTAATGATGATGTGCCTTGGTGTGTTCCTCCTTGGGTCATACTTCTTTGGGTCTGTGAGCTTCCTGGACTTCCTGGAAGTCTATTTTCTTTGCTAGATTGGGGAAGTTTTCCTTTACTATTTGTTGAAGTACATTTTCAATTTCTTGCTCTCATTCTTCTCCTTCTGGCACCCCTATAATTCAGACATTAGAATTTTTAAAGTTGTCCCAGGGGTTCCTAAGCTTTGCTTCATTTTTTTGAATTCTTGTTTCTTCACTCTGTCTGGTTGGTTGTTTATTTCTTCCTTTTGTTCTATACCGTTGATTTGAGACCTGGTTTCCTTCCTGTCACTGTTGGTTCCCAAATATCTTGCTTTATTTTACTTTGGGCATCCTTCATTTGTTCTTTCATTTTGTGACAAAAATCAATCAGTTCTGCCATCACTTTGATAAGCAGAGCTTTACATTCTCCATCAGATAGGTTGGCTATCTCCTTATCGCTTAGCTCTCTTTCCGGAGTTTTCCTCTGTTGTTTCATTTCGGCCCTATTTCTTTGTCTTGGCACATTTGTTAAGTTGTAAAGGGGTGGGGCCATAGGTATTCACCAGGGCAGGGCAACCTTCATTACTGCACTGCAATGAAGGGAACCAATGCTGTCTGTGGCGGAGGGGCTAGCAAGGGAACAATGCAGCTAGCCTGCTTGGCTCTAGCCCCACTTTCCAACAAACCCTCATGTAAGATTGGGAGTTTCTCCCATAGCAGCAACCCTCACCGTAGTTCACAGTGAGCACTGCATCTCAGTTTCTCAATCAGCCAGCTCCACCCATATGGTCTACTGCCTCACCTCGGGTTCTCTCCATCTACCCACATTACCAGTCCAGTTCACAGTTTCTTCAATTACTTGGTTGCCAAAGTTCCACGCAGTTTGATTTTCTGGCACTTCTGGTTGTTATCCTCCTTTTGGTTGTGCGAGTACTTGAAGGGTATCTACCTGTGTCTTCATCTTGGCCAGAATTGCCTTTGATGAAACCTTTATTTTTTTAAAACATTTTTTTCTGCACATGGAATTCAGGTTGGCAGGTGATTTTTTCTCCAGCATACTGGAAAAACCTGTCAACTGGCTCTGGCTTCTATCATATTTGAGAAGGCAGCTGTCAATCTAACTACTGTACATTTTCAGAATGATGTTTTTCTTTGCTTTTAACAATTAATAATCTTTTTATTTTGAGATAATTTTAGATTCACATGTGGTTGTAGAAAAATACAAAGAGATCCTGTGTACCAATGTCTGGCTGCTTTTAAAATGCTCTCTTTGGCTTTATTTTCCTCCAGTATCACAATATTATAGTCAGGTGTGGATTTCTTTTTATTTATGCTACTTGGAATTCATGGGGTTTTGAAATCCTAACATCTGTTCTGGAAATTTTAAAGCTATTATCTAATCACATAATGCCCTATACATTCACTCTTTTCCTCCTGGAGTACCAACTAAAGGAAGGTTAGACCTTCTCACACTATCTTTACCTTGTCTTTCTTAAGTTGTGTCTAATTTGCTGTTAAACTTTTCCCCTTAGTTTTTAATTTTGGTTATCACACTTGTCAGTTCTAAAAGTTTTATTTGCAGTTCTTTGTTCAGATCTGTTAAATCACTTTTTAGAGTTCTCTCTTTCAAGCTTTTGTTTTTCAATCTCTCCTAACAGTAATTAAATATAGTTGTTTTATATTTGTGCCCAATAATTTCAACCCATCAAAGCTTTGTGCCTTTGCCTGCTGTTTCTACTGCTTCTTACTCATCCTATCTTATTTGTGTACCTAATTATTCTTGACTGTATGCTGGTTACTATATTTGACTATTACTTAGAGGTAATTAGAGACCTTTGATGATGGTACTGTCTCAAAAGAGGACTTTGCTTTGCTTTTGGCAGATGCCTTAGGGGACCACCCGTTCAGGACAACCTCAATCTAAGTGCAAGAACTGAGGTAATCTAGACCACTGAGGGGATGCCAGCCCAGGTAGCAAAAAAAGCACAATGGCTTATTTACTTACAGTTCATCTTTACTCTATGTGTTACCCTCTAAGATCTTCCCTTAAATTTGGGGCTCCTTTATCAGATTCTCTACCTTGGGTGACTCAGGGTTTTGACATATTTCCCTGGTACTTGAAGGCCACGCAAAACATGTATCGATTTAACAGGTGCTTACTTAATAACTCAAAATATTTTCAGAACAAATGGGGTTTTCTGTATTGAGATTAACCTTTCAGAATATATGACTTTAAATACAGATTTTTACACTGAAAATTTCTTGCTGACTTATTTATTTATTGTTTATGAAGTTATGGATATCTACAGATCACACTCAAGAGCACTGAAGGAAATAGAGTGATTTCTTAATTTATCCAACCCCTGTCTTTCTGAGAACACAATATCATGGCTATAAGACAGAATGAAGTTGAAACAGACGGAAGGACAGATGGATAAAACATGAACAGAATTTTGCCAAGTGAATGGTAATCAGAAAAGATCAGGCTCCTGTCACTGCTTGTGAGTATCTGTCTCTCCTTCTAACCTAATGCCCCATTAATGTATCTGGAGAAACTACCAGCTTCCTGGAAGGAATTACAACTTAGAGCAACTGCCTTTCAAGATGCATGTGACATGGGGGAAGTAAGAAATCTCAAAGAATCCAAGTTACTTTTTCTCTTTGATGTTCCAAAACTGATCTTTTTTTTTCCTGTCACATTTGATGTTTCTGAATCTTATACCACTTCTGCAAAGCATAAAGTGGAGAAAGGCTTGAAAATATTATGGTTTGTTCAATAAGCAGAACCTACTACCTGAATCTGGGCCTAAAAGTTATCCTTTCTGGTTTGAATTTTCCACTTTCAAAAATAATCAGAAAAACCAGATCATCTGTTTATACTGCTTAAGTAACTAGAGTACTGATTTTCCACAAATGTGCCCTTTTCTGATCTTGTTTCCAAATATAATTCCAGGTGATATCAAAAGGGGCTGGAACATAATCTATAAAAAATATATTTGCTTCCTAAGTCCAAAAGGAAAGAAAACCACCAAATCAGGAAGAGAATAAAGAGAGAAAGGGTGAGGTCAATTTAATTGAGTCAGCATTCTCTGCCCTAAGGAGTAAAAATACGCTATTGACAAGCATTAGTGACACAGGGCAGTTGGTTCTTTGGGGAAGTAACAAGAGGTTAGATTTGCCTTATTCTCTCCCTATGCCGGCAGTGAGGACTTTTGGTTTTGCCCAAGAGCCAATTCAGGAAAATTTGCAAGCTAGATTTTTTTCTTATTCAAAATGACAATAGTTCTACTGAATTCTGCGAAAAAGACAGCTCTTCCTTCAAATTTGAGATGATAAGATAACAGACATTGTTTTTACCACTGACAGTTTAATATGTGGACACATTCAAGAAGTAGGAATAAGGTAGGAGGTGGTTATTAGTGTTTCCTTCAGGAAAGTTTTTAATCTAGGTTCTAGATCACCATTTAAATGACCTTGAACTTCCTAGAGAAAAGAACTGAGTTCATTTCCCATCTTGCCTATAGGAAATCACAGATCACCTCTGAACATAGTTTGAAATTTTTTCCAGCTGCAAGAAAAATTTCAAGCTGTGTAACTGTAATACAATACAATCTACCCTCGAGGTATTTCAAAGCTGTCAGTCTCTGAATGACTTACCAGTGTGTAAGCCCACAGAGCCAGTCCTGTATTTTTTTAATCATATGCTACCCACCCATACCATAACCCCTGATACCTGCTGACAAATCACTAAAACAACTTTCTGCAAAAATGAAACAAAACAAAACCTCTGAAGGTTACTACATTTAAAAAGTCATCTTAAGAAAGTTTTTTCTACAATGTAGGAGTTTCATAGAGGAAAAGTACCATTTCATTTCCTAATAACTTTTCTTTGATGAGTAGCCAACTGATACTTATCAAATGCCCATAATAATCAATAAAGTTCTCTGTGCTCTTCTTTAACAGAATGAAGTAAAATACCCACCCTGGCATGGCAGTCATTTCCGAGAAGTGTTTGCAGAAGAATAGGAAGCTGCTTTCCTAGATGAAGCTTAAGACAGAGTTGGGTCAGCTCCTCCTGGTCCAGAAAGCCTGTTCCTGTGGTGTCACAGCTTCTGAAGACTTCCCTGAGTTGTGAAACATAGTGATTCTCTTCTTCATTCATCCCTTAGCAGGCTGAACATGCCAGGGGAAAACCAAAAACAATGGTACACTATTATTATCATACCTCACACATTCTCCCATTGTTAAGATACCAGATAGTGTGGCCCAGGCACAGCATAGAAGCTGAGTGTGTAAGCAAATGACACTGAAAGTTCTCTCGGGTTTAAGTGGGCCTGGGAGGAATCTGCTCCACCTTTGTAAAAGAAGCCAAAAACATCTTATTACTAACAGCCAGCCCACCTTCACAACAACGAGGAATTTCTGTTCTGCAAAAACCAAAACAAAAAACCCTGAATCATTAGGAAAAAAGACAAATAGGAAGAGAATTAAAATTATTAATGAGCCCTGGCTGGTGTGGCTCAGTGGACTGAGTGCTGGCTTGAGAGCCAAAGAGTCACCAGTTCAATCCCCAGTCAGGGCACATGCATGGGTTGTGAGCCAGGTTCCCAGTTGCAGGTGTGCGAGACACAACCACATATCAAGGCTTCTAGTCTTCTTTTTCTCCCTCCCTTCCCCTTTCTTGTAGAATAAAGAAATAAAATGTTTACAATAATTACTCATATTTTGGCAAATATGCATTCTAATTTTTTTCATACATATACAAATATGGTTTTTTCCTTACAAATACAAGAAAAATGGAAAAATCCAATAAAATACAGAATTTTAATAAATAAATCAGAAGAAAAACATGATTAATAACCATCTAAAATATTCAGATTGAAACAGACACTATTTGTATCTGTCAAATTATCAAGAATAAAAACTTTCACTGCTGTAATCTCACAAATTCCTGGAAGAAGTGACAATTCATAAATTTTTAAAATATTTTATTTATTTATTTTTAGAGAGAGAGGAAGGGACGGAGAAAGAGAGGGAGAGAAATATCAATGTGTGGCTGCCATTCACATATCCCCTACTGGGGACCTGGCCTGCAACCCAGGCATGTGCCTTCCCCGTGAATTGAACCCGCGACATTTTGGTTCATACCCTGCACTCAGTCCACTGAACTACACCAGCCAAGGCAATTAATAAATGGTTAGGGAGAACATTTTTCTACATATGAAGAAATTTTAAAAATATTTTAATTATCCTACCTAGTTATTTCACATAAAAGGATTTCATAATTTCTACAAGAATAGTTTGCTAAATTATACTGTGTTCATACAGCAGAATAAGAAGTAGCCTTAAAAATCTATTTCCAAAGAATATTTAATAGCATAGGAAGTATAGTTTATAAAATATCAGGCAGGAAAACTTCTGAGTATAATAGCTAATATACTTAGCTGTCACTATACATATAATTATTTAAGTTATAGCAAAAAATAAATAAAACCTCTGCAACTTTCTGAGGATAATACATGATTCAAAAAGAGAAAAGAGGAATTTCAGCCAAGATGAAGGGATAGATGGTTAAATTGTGCCTCCTCACACAACCAAAAGAAGGAAAACAACAAACTTAAAAACAAAAAACAACCAGATAGGACAGAAAATCGAACTGCATGGAAGTCTGAAAACCAAGGAGTTCAAGAAAATTTCATTCAGACCAGTAGAAGAGGCACAGATGAGCAGTTGGTTGGAGAGAACCCTCAGCAAGGTGGTTGCTAGAGGACCGGGCCAGGCAAGGTGGCAGCTGGTGGAGCAGGAGTTCCCACATTCACATACAGATAAACCAGAAGGAACAACTGGGGAGCCAGACAGACAGCACAACCCAGGGTTCCAGGGTGAGGAGATAAATCCTCAAATCCTTTGACTGAAAAAAATCCGAGGGAGTTGTGGCAGTGAGAGAAACACCGAGCCTCACAGGACAGTTTACTGGAGAGACCCTCATGGTCCTAGAATGTACACAAGTCCCCAGCCCTTGGAATCAGCACCAGAAGGTCCCAATTTGCTTGTGGGTAGTGGAGAAGTGATAGGAAGCTCACTGAGAGCTAAGCAAGCTGCACTGTCCCCTCTTGGACCCCTCTGCCACATACAGAGCTATAACACAGCGATGTGAGTTGCCCCGATATCACAAATAGCTAAGGCTCTGACCTTTATTACAAAACAGGTGCACTGAGAAAAATAAATATAGCCCAAATGAAAGAACAGATCAAGACTCCAGAAAAAAATAAAACCAAGTGACAAAGAGATGGCTAACCTATCAGATGCAGAGTTCAAAGCACTGATAATCAGGATGCTCACAAAAATCGTTGAGTATGGGCACAAAATTGAGGGAAAAGTGAAGGCTATTAAAAGTGAAATAAAGGAAAACATACAGGGAACCAAACAGTGATGGTAAGGAAACTGGGACTCAATTCAATGGTTTGGAGCACAAGGAAGAAATAAACATTCAACCAGAACAGAATGAAGAAACAAGAATTCCAACAAATTAGGGGAGGCTTAGGAACCTTTGGAACAACTTTAAACATTTCAACATCTGAATCATAGGGGTGCCAGAAGGAGAAGAGGAAGAGCAAGAAATTGAAAACTTACTTGAAAAAATTAATAAAGGAGAACTTCCCCCATCTGGCAAAGTAAATAGACTTCTAGGAAGTCCAGGAAGCTCAGAGAGTCCCAAAGAAGTTGGACCCAAGGAAGCACACACCAAGGCACATCATAATTACACTACCCAAGATCAAAGAAAAGGAGAGAATCTTAAAAGCAGCAAGAAGAAAGGAGACAAGTTACCTACAAAGGAGTTCCCATAAGACTTTCAGCTGACTTCTTAAAAGAAACCTTGCAGGCAAAAAGCAGCTGGAAAGAAGTATTCAAAGTTATGGAAGGCAAGGTGCTACATCCAAGATTACTCTATCCAGCATTCTATCATTTATAGTAGAAGGACAGATAAAGTGCTTCCCAGATAAGGTCAAGTTAAAGGAGTTCACCATCACCAAGCCCTTAATACATGAAAGGTTAAAGGGACTTATCTAAGAAAAAGACAAAAAATACAAACAGTAAAATGGCAACAAACTCCTAACTATCAACAACCGAACCTAAAAAGAAAACAAAAACAAAAAGGAACTAAGCAAACAACTAGAACATGAACAGAATCGAGAAATGGAGACCACATGGAGGAATACCATGTTGGGAGGGTGTGGAATGGGGGAAAAGGTACAGAGAATAAGTAGCATTAATGGTTGGTAGTCCATGGTTGGTAAAAAATAGACAGGGGGAAGTTAAGAACAGTATAGAAAATGTAGAAGCCAAAGAACTTATACGTACAACCCATGGACATGAACTAATGTTGATGGGAGGTGGGTGGGAGAGGTGATGTAGGCAGAGGATAATAAAGGGGGGAAATCGGACAAATGTAATAGCATAAATAATAAAATATATTTTTAAAAGAGAAAAGAAAAAATACACCAAAATAGTATGAGATAACTTTGTGCTATTTTATATTTTCTATTTTATATATTTTTATATTTCTTAAAACTTATTATAACAATGAGAATAAAATATAGCCAGAAATATATCATGAAAACATCAAAAACATTAAGATCCTAAAGACACTATGATGAACCATACCAAATTGCCATTATTTGATCATGTTGACCAACAAAAATGGTACCTGGATATATTTGAACATATTATATGGACACAGGACCTATGCACAATTCTGAAAATAGGAAATATAAGTAAAGAAGCATGAAAAATCAAGCAATCTTATTAATGATAAAATAAAGTACAAACATGAAACAATGAAGCAACTTGTCTTCTTAGTAAGGTGTACTACATATTCTTTGAATAACAATTATAAGGATGTAATTTTAAAGTGGTCTATGGTGCTTACTCATCATTGTCTCCAGGGGACAGGGAGTTTGTGCACCAGCACAAAAACTGCATGGGCATTTAAAATCTGTTAGCATCAATCTCCAAATGGGAAATATGCATGATTCTCACCTCACTCAGTAAACTAACAGATGAAATAAAAAAGGTTACATTAGTGATATTTCACTGCAATCTCAGAAAGTGAAATGCGTCCCCTGACTCTTAAACTTCTGCCATCAGTTGCAAAAAAATGTCAATATCCATCCTAAGAATGAACAAATCAGTTCATGGTCTCAGATTTCATGTAAAAGTGAAATGGCAACAAATATGTTTAGCATCTGCTTGGACCTGCACTATTTTCTCATCAAATTATTCATTTGTTTCTCAGACAGGAACTTGGAAGTTTAAAAAGGGAAAAGAATGAAGCTGTGAACAAATGCCACTCTCCTAGACTGTTTTGAGGAGGTAACTTCAAAAACATCAAGAATATAAAAAGACAAAAAATATATATAAGCAACTAGAAAATAAACTAAATAATAGCTCTAAATCACCACTGGCCGAATTTATTATGTGAAGATATTCTCTCTCTTAACTGGAGCTCCACCACTTTTCTAGACAAGAATGTTCTTTAGTGAGTTGCATAAAACTACTTATATGTGCAAAAGCTAATTTTCGATATACCAGGGAAAAACTGGCAGGAGAAGGTATTTTTTAAAAATATTTATTTATTTATCTTTAGAGGGGAAGGGAAGGAGAGAGAAACAGAAACATCAATGTATGGTTGCTTCTTGTGCATCCCTTGCTGGGAACTGCCCCTGCCGGGAACTGGCCTGCAACCTAGGAATGTGCCCTGACTGGGAATCGAACCGGGATCGTCTGGTTCGCAGGCCCGCGCTCAATTCGCTGAGCTACAGCAGCCAGGGCCCAGGAGAAGGTATTTTTAAATAATTTTAAAAATTTCAATTACAGGTGATATACAATATGACATTAGTTTAAGGTATACAACCCAGTGATTAGACATTTATATTACTAACACAGTGATCACCACCAATAAATCTAGTACCCATTTGACACCATACATAGTTATTACAATATTGATGACTATATTCCCTATGGTGTACTTTACATCCCCATGACTATTCTGTAACTACCAATTTATACTTCTTAATTCACCTTCACCTTTTCCACTCATCCCCCCAGATCCCCTCCCATCTGGCAAATGTCAAAATGTTCTCTCTACCTATGAATCTGTTTCTGGTCTGCTTGTTCAATTTTTGTGTGTTTGTTTTTTAGATTCCACATATAGGTGAAATCATATGGCATTTGTCTTTCTCTGTCTTGATTTATTCACTGAGCACAATACCCTCTAAGACCATCCATATTATTTCAGATGGCAAGATTTTATTCTTTTTTAATGGTTATGTTTTACTGTGTAGATGTACCATTTCTTCTTTATCCATGCATTCATTAATGGACACATAGGTTAATTCCATATTTTGGCTATTCTAAATAATGCTGTAATGAACATATTGATACATGTATCTTTTCAATTTGGTATTTGGATTTCTTTCAGATAAATACACAGACATAGTATTGCTGTTTCTCCATGGTCTTTTTTTTAATTTTTAAAGCTTTTATTCATTTATCTTTAGAGGGGAAAAGAAGGAGAGAGTAAGAGAAATATCAATGTATGGTTGCCTCTTATGTGTCCCCCAGGCATGTGCCCTGACTGGGAATCGAACCACGATCCTCTAGTTCACAGGCCCACACTCAATCCACTGAGCTACACCAGCCAGGGCTCTCCATTATTTCTTGTTAGAACTTCTGTTTTCAAGTCTACTTTGGTATAATTGCTACCTCAGTATTTGTTGTTCCATTTTCATGAAATATCTTTTTTTTCATCCCTTTACTTTTAGTATGTGTGTGTGTGTGTGTGTGTGTTTTTAATCTGAGGTGAGTCTCTTGAAGACAGCAGGAATAAGGGTTTTGTTAACCATTCAGCCACGTATAACTGTATATCTTTAATGGCAGCATATAATCCATTTATATTTAAAGTATTATTGATAGATGTGCATTTACTGCAATTTTATTATTCATATTTTTTCTTTTTCTTACTACAGACTCTTTAGCATTTCTTGTAATAGTGGTTAGGTGGTGATTAACTCCTTTCCCTTTTTCTTGTCTGAGAAGCTCTTTATATGTCCTTTGGTTCTAAATGATAGCATTGTTGGGTAGAGCCATCTTGGTCATAGGTTCTTGCTTTTTCTTACTGTGAATATTTTGTGCTTATCCCTTCTGGTGTGTAAAATTTCTGTGCTCAAATCAGGGGACATTTTCATGGGAGGTCCCTTGTAGAAAACTACTTTTCACTTGCTGCTTTTAAGATTGTGTCTTTCTTTAAACTTTGGCATTTTAATTATGACATATCTTGGTGTGGGCCTCTGAGTTCATCTTATTTGGAACTTGCTGCACCACCTAGACTTTACGTCTACTTTTTCACCAGGTTAAGGAATATTTCTCTTTATTTATTCAAATATATTCTCAATTCTTTGCTCTCATTTCTTTCCTTCCAAAACCCCCCTGATGTGAATGTTAATTCACTTGAAGTTGTTTGAGAGGCTCATAAAACTAGCCTCATATTTTTGGATTTTTTTTTTTTTTTTTTTTGCTTTCCTGATTGGATGTTTTCTGCTTCCTTATCTTCCAAATTGCTGATTTGATCTTCTGCTACATTTACTCTACTGTTGATTCCTTGTAAGTATTTTTCATTCAGTCATTGTATTCTTCATTTCTAATTTGGTCTTTTGGGTTCTTAAATATTTTTAAGATTATGTAAAATCTTAACCTTAATCTTCAGTAGTTCCTGATCACAATGCCAAGTCATACCCCACATTGAAGCAGCCATCCTGCTAAAGCAGACCACTCCCCTCCAAGCAACAGCAGCCTTAGGGGAACCAATAGGCCTGACTCCACGAGGTATTCTGCCCTGCCCTCTGGGGCTTAAACCTGACTGCTTAAGGCAGATGACTTGATTAAAAACTGAAGGACATAGCCTCAGACAGTAGATCCCTGGCTGTCTCAGAACAAACTGCTTAAGGTCAGGTGGGGTCAACATATGATATCATCAAAGACAGATCCAGAAAGAGAAACACTAGTAAATATTAGAGACTGCCAAGGCGAAATCCACTGTGGTCTTCTCCATGATTTGCATTATTTTCTTTCCTGCACAGCTTTTTAACATTCACTTCTTATCCATCAAGTTTGTGCATATTAAGTAATTAGATTTTATACTATAATTTATTTATCTCCTTTCTTATATTAGTCTTAAACTTTTTTTAAACCTTTTTTTAAAGATTTTATTTATTTGTCTTTATACAGAAAGGGAAGGAGAGAAGGAGAGAAACATCAATGTATGGTTGCTTCTTATGCATCCCCTGCTGGGAACTGGCTCCTGCCGGGAACTGGCCTGCAACCCAGGCATGTGGCCTGACTGGGAATCGAACCGCGATCGTGTGGTTCGCAGGCCCGCGCTCAATCCACTGAGCTACGCCCACCAGGCAGTCTTAAACTCTTTATACCATTATTAATACTGGTTCATTTGCTGTTGATAGTGGGATTGCAGGGTATAGTTATTTTTGCAGATATAGGTTTGTTTCCTAGGCTTTGTGGTTTGGTTCTGGCAGCACCTGAACAACTGCATACAAGATATGGTGGGCAGAGTGATCCTCATTCAACCAGCTAGAGGAAAGGACCCACCAAAGAATGCCCCAACAAGAATCAAAACCCATTTACATCTAGAGAACCAACATACACAGTATATACGGCATCACAAGAGCATCAAGTTCAGGAGATCAAGGGGATTGCACCTCTGAATCTCAGGTCTCCTATAGTAGAAGTTCACACTACAAACTCAGGAAGTCAAAAAAAGATAATTTCAAAAAGCCCAATCAAACAAGAGGAGTCCCACAAATAATGAGAACACAAATAAACAACCCCCACTCGAAAGGAAAGGAGGATTCATCAGAAAGAGTGCTAAATGAAACAGAGACAAGTGAACTATCAGATATTGAGTTCAATGCACTGTTTATAAGGAAGTTCAGTGAGCTTACGGGGAATTATGAAAAACTACAGGGAAATTACGAGGAACTTACTGAAAAATATATGTGAATATAAAAGGACACAGAAACTATCAACAAGCACCAAGAGAAAATGAAGAATACAATTTTTGAATTGAAGAACGTATTAGAAGGAATCAAAAGCAGGCTGGATGAAGCACAGGATTGAATCGGTGAGCTGGAGGGCAAGGTAGAAAAAGACCAAGAAAAGGGAAAAAGGGCTCAAAAAGAACATGGGTTAAGGGAAATGCAGGATAACATAAAATGTAATAATACCCATATAATAGGGATACCAGAAGAAGAAGAAGAGCAAGGGATAGAAAAACTGTGTCAAAAACTAATGATGGAAAATGTCCCTAATTTGATGAGAGAAAAAAGTCACAAAAATCTAGGAATCAAGAGGAACCCAAAGAGGCACACTTCAAGACACATCATAATGACTTCCTGGAAGTTTATTTCCTTTGCCAGATTGGAGAAGCTCTCCTTTACTCTTTATTCAAATCAGTTTTCAATTTCTGGCTCTTCCTCTTCTCCGTTTGGTAACCCTATAATTCAGATGTTGAAACGTTTAAAGATGTCCTGGAGGTTCAAATCAGTTTTCAATTTCTTGCTCTTCCTCTTCTCCGTTTGGTAACCCTATAATTCAGATGTTGAAACGTTTAAAGATGTACTGGAGGTTCGTAAGGCTTTCCTCATTTTTTTGAATTCTTGTTTCTTCATTCTTTTCTGATTGGATGTTTCTTTCTTCCTTCTGGTCCACTCCATTGATTTGAGTCCCATTTTCCTTCCCATCACTATTGGTTCCCTGTACATTTTCCTTTATCTCACTTAGCGTAGCCTTCATTTTTTTCATCTAATTTACGACCAAATTCAACCAATTCTGTGAGCATCCCGATTACCAGTGTTTTGAACTTTGTGTATGATAAGTTGGCTTTCTTGTCATTGCTTGGTTGTATTTTTTCTTGAGCTTTGATCTGTTCTTTCTTTTGTTTGTTTTTTTTTTTCTCATCTTGATGTGCCTGTTACATAGTGAGGGGGAGAGGCTTAGGTATTCACCCAGGTGGGGCAAACGACGTAGCTGTGTTGAAATGATATACGTGGGGGAAGGGTCTGAGAGCGAACAATGGCGCTTGCTCCGCTCTCTGCCAGATTTCAGTAACTTCCCTCCCTTCTCACAAGCAAATTGGGCCCTTCTGGTGCTAATTCCCAGTGGGTGGAACTGTGCATGTTCTAGGATCCAGTGGGTCTCTCCAGCGAATTCTCCTCTGAGGCTGATAGTTTCTCCCACTGTGTCAACCTTCACAACTGTTTTCAATCAGTGGTTTGAGGGTTTATTTCCCTGCACTGGAGCCCTGGGTTGCACAGTCCATCCCACTTCCCAGTTGTTTCTCCCAGTTTATCTGTGTGTGAATGTGGGACTGCCTGGTCCACAATCCATTGCCTCGTTGGTCCACCAGCTGGTGTCTTGTTTGCCAGCCGCAGCAGTCTTTCATGCCCCACTCCACAATCTGCTGCTCCGGTGGGTCCTCCAGCTATTGCCTTGCTGCTAGTGCTCTACACCCAGCTGCCCTTCTCCACCCCTCCTTCCAGTCTGGATGAATGTGTTTCTTTAACTTCTTGGTTATCGGACTTCCATACAGTTCGGTTTTCTGTCAGTTCTGGTTGTTCTTTGTTTTAAAATTGTTGTTATCCTTCTTTTGGTTGTGCGTAGGTGTCTACCTACGCCTCCATCTTCGCCAGAAGTCTGGTTCCTATCTCTTTGTTAAAGTTTTCACTGAGTTCACCTACTCTTCTCGTACGTTTCCTAAGCACCCTTATAACCAGTGTCTTTTTTAATCCTTACCTGAGCATCTGTCTTTATTGATTTTTAGAGAGAGAGGAGTCAGATTGATGTGAGAGAGAAACATTGATTGGTTACTTCCTGTGTGCACCCTTACTGGGAATCAAACCTGCAACCCTTTGGTGAATGGGACACTGTTCAATTAACTGAGTCACCCAGCCAGGGCATACACAGTGTTTTGAACTATGCATCTGGTAGAATACTTTTCTCTATTATATATTTTTTCTGGAGTTCTGTTCTTTTATTTCTTTCGGGACATTTCTTTGTCTCTTCATTTTGACTGCCTCATTGTTAGTATCTATATATTATGTACAGTTGCTATGTCTTCCAGTCTTGGTATGTAGCCTTATGTAGTAGGTGGGACATTCCAAGTACACCCCTTTGTGGGCTCTGCATACCCTCCTGTTACAGCTGAGCATTGATTGTTGGCACTTCAGTGGGAGGGATTTACACACCCAGAACAATCAGATGCAAGGACTGACCATGACCACACCACAGGAGATGCTGTGCAGAGGCTAACTTGCTTCAGCAGGGCTCAGGTTGCCTGATGACATTGCCCCTTGAGTGAGTCATTCAAGGAGCTGGTTGGTTGATGCTCTAGTGTGGTCTGAACCTGTCCATCAGATGTGCTGGCTCTGAGGCTGCTCAAGTTGTGCAGTCTATAATTGGTTACCACCTGTGCCCTGCCTAAGGCCATTGGGCATGAAGTACAGAGCATTTTTCAGATGGCTGCTACTTTTGGGGGGCTTAGAGGTACCCACTAGAGGCCAAAGCTTCAAACAAAGGCTGGCTGCTGCTAGTGTTGTGCTTGGAACTGCTTATCAAGAAGTATGGGGTACACTGAGGCCAGATGCTATACTGATTTGGGTGTTCGTGAACCTTCCAGAGATTTTAGGAAAGTCCTCATCATGAGCCTTCAAGATAGGTTGTTTATATGTAAAAGCCACTGGAAATGGCTTGGGTTAGCCCACAAGTTGGGTGGGACCAGGTCTCTGGGAATCACTACGGGGGGGCAAACAGTGGTAACCAGGTTGGCAGAGACTCAGAAATGGCTCTCCCTGGAGGCTTCGTAGGAGATGGACTCGGCAAAGAGCAACAGCCTTTGCCAGCACTTTGGGCGGGGCGGGGGGGGGGGCGGTGCGGGGGAGAAGTTGCCCCTTCAACTCTTGTCCCAGAGCCAGAAAACTCATTTCCTCTCTTTATGCCCCTGATAACTTTCAAGCTGCTGCCTCAGTGCTGGAGCTCAGAGCTTGTGAGTTCATTAGGTAAGTCCAAGGGTGGGCCCTTTAAAAGGAATGCCTGGGACTCTAGTAGCTTTCTAACCTCACTCAGCTGAGATCTCCACTGTGAGCCAGAGCTTACAAGAACTTCTCTTTTTTGCACTGTGGTGCTGGGTTAGGTTGGGGGCACTGATGTCAGGCTGGGACCCCTTGCTATTTTTTTATTGCTGTTTAATTACGGTTGTCCCGATTTTTCCCCCGCACTGCTCTGTCCAGCCTCTCCACCCTCCCTTGCTCCCACAGTCAATCCTCACAACGTCCCTTGTCCTGAGGTCCCTTATACATGTTCCTTGATGGCCCTTTCCCTTCTTTCCCATTATCCTCTGCACCCTTCCCTTCTGGTCACTGCTAGTTTGTTCTTTTTTCCTGATTCTATTTTCTGATTCTATTTTCCTCATTTATTTGTTTAGTTGATTAGGTCCCAGTTATATGTTAGATCATAGGGTATTTGTCTTTCATTTCTTGTATCATTTAGCAGAGCACTCTCCCGTTCCATCCATGTTGTAGGAACTCTTGCTCCTAGTCGTTCTGTTGTGTAGTATTCCATTGTGTAAATGGACCACAGTTTTTTATCCATTCATTTACTGATGATGGGCACTTAGGCTGTTTCTACCACTTCACTATTGTTATTAATACTGCTATGAACATTGGGGTACATAGGCCCTTTTGAATTGGTATTTCCAGATTTGTACGGTATAATCCCAGAGGTGGAAGCAGTGGATCGAAAGGCAGCTCAATTTTTAGTTTCTTGAGGAAATTAGGTACTGTGTTCCACAGAGGCTGCACTCCTACCAGCAGTGCACTAATCTTGCCAGAACTTGTTGTTTGTTGATTCATTATTAATGGCCATTCTGAGTGGTGTGAAGTGGCATCTCACTGTGGATTCAACTTGCATCTCTCTAATGACCAGTGATGTTGAAAATTCTTTCATATGTCTGTGACCCCTGTATATCCTCCTTGGAGAAGTGTCTGTTTAGGTCCTTTGCCTATTTTTTAATTGGATTGTTTTCCTGGTGTGGAGTCATGTGAGTTCTTTATATATTTTGGAGATCAAACCCTCATCTGAGGTATCATTTGCAAATATATTCTCCTGTGCAGTTAGTTTCCTTTTCATTTTGCTGATGTTTCCTTTGGCTGTGTGAACGCTTTGGATTTTGATCAAGTCTCATTTGTTTATTCATTCCTTTACATCCCTTGTCCTAGGGGTTGTATCAGTGAAAATACTGCTTCATGGGATATCTGAAATTTTCCTGCCTATATTCTCCTCTAAGACTTTCATGGTGTCACAATTCGTATTTAAAGTCTTTTATCCAGCTTTTCTCTCTTTTGAAATATACTTCATTGATTAAGCTACTACAGTGGTTCCATCTTCCCCCCTTTACTGCCCTCCACCCTGCACAGAGCCTCCTGCAACCATTAGTTCATATCCAAGGGTTGTACATATAAGTCGTTTGGCTTCTACATTCCCTATACTGTTCTTAATCTCCCCTTCTCTATTTTCTACCAACCATTTATGCTACTTATTCCCTGTACCTTTTCTCCCTCTCCCCCTCTCCACTTCCCCACTAATAACCCTTCATGCCTTCCCCATTTCTGTGATTCTGTTCCTGTTTCAGTTTCTTGCTTAGTTCCTTTTTAGGTTCCGTTGATAGTTTTGAATTTGTTGTCATTTTACTGTTCATATTTTTTATTGTCTTTTTCTTGGATAAGTCCCTTTAACCTTTCATATATTAAGGGCTTGGTGATGATGAACTCCTTTAACTTGACCTTATCTGGGAAGCATTTAATCTGCCCTCCCATTCTAAATGATAGCTTTGCTGCATAGGGTAATCTTGGATGTAGCACCTTGCCTTTCATAACTTTGAATACTTCTTTCCAGTTCCTTCTTGCCTGCAAGGTTTCTTTTGAGAAGTCAGCTGAAAGTCTTATGGGAACTCCTTTGTAGGTAACTTGTCTCCTTTCTTCTTGCTGCTTTTACGATTCTCTCCTTATCTTTCATCTTGGGTAGTGTAATTATGATGTGCCTTGGTGTGTGCTTCCTTGGGTCCAACTTCTTTGGGACTCTCTGACTTCCTGGAAGTCTATTTCCTTTGCCAGATTGGGGAAGTTCTCCATCATTTATTCAAATAAGTTTTCCATTCCTTGCTCTTCCTCTTCTCCTCTGGCACCCCTATGATCCAGATGTTGGAATGTTTAAAGTTGTCCCAGAGGTTCCTAAGCCTCTCCTAACTTTTTGGAATTCTTGTTTCTTCATTCTGTTCTGGTTGAATGTTTATTTCTTCCTTGTGCTCCAAACCACTGAATTTAGTCCCGGTTTCCTTCCCATCACTGTTGGTTCCCTTTATATTTTTCTTTATTTCATTTTTAATAGCCTTCCCTTTTTCCTCTATTTTGCAACCATATTCAATCAGTTCTATGAACATCCTTAGTACCAGTGATTGGAATTCTGCATGTGATACATTGGCTATCTCTTCATTGAATAATTCTATTTTTGGAGTTTTGATGTGTTCTTTCATTTGTGCCATATTTGTCGGGGCACTCCTGTTAAATTTTAATGGGCAGAACCTTTGTTTATTTGTCATGTCAGGGCAAACCATGTAGCTGCACTGTGACGCTGTCTGTGGGGGAGGCGTCAGAGAAAAAGCACTGTGATTTGCTCCATTCTTGGCCAGCTTTCAATCACTTCCTACACTACCCACAAGCAAATTGGCCCCTTAATGGGCTCATTCCTGGGTGGGTGGGTTTATGTATATTTTAGGACCATGTGGGTCTCTTCAACAAAGTATCCTGTGAGGCTGGGAGTTTCTCCTGCTGTGGCAACCCCCATAGGTTTTTACACTCAGAGATTTTGAGGCTTTCTTTTCCAGTGCTGGAACCCTGGGTTGTATGGTCTATCTCACTCCCCAGTTGTTCCTCCTGGTTTATCTGCATGCAAATGTGGGACCTCCCAGTCTGCCAGCCACCACCTTGCCTGCCCTGTACCCCTGCCACCACCTTTTTGTGAATCCTCTCCACCTGGTTCCCCATCTGTGCCTCCCCTACCAGTGTATGGATGTTTCTTCTTTGACTCCTTGGTTTTGGAACTTTCTTACAGTTAAATTTTCGGGCAGTTTTGGTTATTTTCTGTTTTTAAATTTTTTATCTTTCTCTTGGTTGTGGAAGGAGGCAAAGTATATATACCTATCACTCCATCTTGGTTGGAAGTCAAACTTACAAACTTCTGTACATCAAAGAAAGTAATCAATAGAGTGCAAAGACAAGCAACATATGAATGGGGAAAAATAACTGCAAATTGTATATCTGATAAGGAGTTAATAATAACTGGAATCTATGAAGAACTCCTATAACTCAACAGTAAAAAGTTAATGACCTAATTTAAAAAACGGAAAAACCTGAATAGAGATTTCTCCAAAGAGGACATAGAAGTGGCCAACAAACTTATGAAAACATACTCATCAGCTCTAATCATCAGAGAAATACAAATCAAAATCATAATGAAATATCTATTAGCCTGGCCACCATTAAATAAAATTAAAAAACAGAAAACAAGTGTTTGTGAGGTTGTGAAGAAACTGGAAGCTTCACATGCTGTTGGTGGGAATATAAACTGGTGTTAAGAACTGTGGAAAACAGTATGGAGGGTCCTCAATAAACAAACTAAGAATCACACTTTGGGGTATTTATCCTAAAAAAAATTGAAAGGATGATCTGAAAGAGATATTTGAACTACCATGTCCATTTCAGCATCATTCACAATAACCAAGAGGTAGAGGCAGCACAAATGTCAGTTGACTAATGAATGGATAAAGAAAATGAGATATATACTTACATTGGCATGTTATTCAGTCTTTAAAAGGAAGGAAATCTTGTCACATGCTACATAACAGATGAACCTTGAGGACATCATGTTAAGTGAAATAAGCTAGTCACAAAAGAATAAATACTGTATGATTTCACTTATAGGCAGTTTCAGAGTGGTCAAAATCATGGTGACAGAAAGTAGAATGGTGGTTGCCAAGGACTGCAGGTGGGAAAAATGGGAGAACCTGTTCAGTTAGTACAGAGTTTCAGTTTTGCTAAATCAAAAAACTGTACAGATCTGTTGCACAACAATGTGCATATAGTGAACACTACAGAACTGTACACTTAAAAATAGTTAAGAGGGAAAATTTTATACTATGTGTTTTTTCCACAGTTAAAAATTTTTAAATAAAAAAATCTTTTAAAAGAAAAGCAAAGCTGAGCCTGGTTTGATAAGGCTGCCAGGCATTCCGGAAAACAAGATAGTACAGGAAGGGGCAAGCCCTTGAAAGTCCGTATGTATCAACTCCACTATCTGGGAAAAGGAAAACTTTAAGACTGTGTGTTCTTTCCAAGACCTGGAAGGAGGAACGGGAGGGGTCTACAGTGCTCAAAGAAAAACTCATGAAATCACTTTGGTTAACTCCCTGCCTCCCATCCTGTATGCAAAATGAACAAATAGAATAAGGAGCAAAATAGGTATTTATTCAGGCTAACAGACCCTGCCTCCACCCATACCTACATTTGGGTAGTCAAATCTCTCCTGGAAGGCTGGCAGTACCTTTTTCCACCAATCAATACGTAACTCCCTCACTCCCATCCTGCCAACTATGTAAGTCCTTAGAACAGGACTCCCTCTTGGCTCTCTCTATCCCCAAGGGGGGGCCCTGACCACACCACCTCTGACCAGGGGGCCTCTGGCCATCAGGGTGCTGGTCACCTGGCCTCTGACTACCCTGTTCTTGCCACCTTGCTTTTGCTTTCCTATTAGAACTTAGCACTAATAAACTTTGCTTTCATGCTTTAAAAAAAAAAGAAAAGAAAAGCTGAAATGTGATGAGTTGCTTTCTGAAATTTCTTGGTTCTATTTTATACCCATTTAATCTGGATTTTCCTTTACTTAAAAAAAAAAAAAATCAACCCTAAAGCTCCAGGCATCCTCTCTGAACAAGTGAAGGAAATCAGCTGAAAGGGAAAGGGATTACTGAAATAATACAAGATTTTTCCAAGCAGACCGATGGCAAAGTACACTGTGTGGGACAAGAACAAACACACCTACATCACGTATATCATCATGAAATTTCAGAATAAAAAAGTTATAAAAGTGTCCAAACAGAAAGGAGTAGTTCCACACTCACAGGGACAATTCTTAGCACAGCATGTACTCTCAGCAGCAAGACTGAGAGTTAGAGGACTGCCTCTGACATCCTTGGGGAAGATCTGAAAATTGAGAAATTCACGAAGATGGAGGAAGGCACAGGACCTAGGACCTGAGTCACATGTAAGCACTGAAGACTGTTCTGGGTGACATTGATGTAAGAAACAACCAAACCTGTAGGAAATTTTTATAGGTGTTTATTTGAGCCAAATTGAGGATATAAATCAGGAATCAAGATTTCAAAGATCCAGAAGATTAGTTTTGCAGCTTCCTTTTATTCATTTGATTGAAGAAGGAAGATAAAGAAGTTTACATAAAGGTAGGAAGAAGCAATGCCAGAATAGAATAGAATTACAGGGTAGTTAAGAGTATGTGCCCTCTTAGCAGGATGACAGCTGTAGGGGATGGGCAGAGGTTAGGGGGTGGAGGACTTGAGCAAAAAGGAAAAAAAACAGTGGGATGATTGTAGGCGTGGGGAGGGGAGTATAAGGGGACTAAATGGTAGTGGGAAAAATACAATAAATTTTTTTAAATAAAATTAAAGATTGTGTGCTCTCCAGGGATCTCAGAGGGGGCATTTCAAAGGTGTATTAGCCTAGATCTATAGAAACAATGGACAAGGCTTGCTTAAGCCTTTTAATAAAGAAGTTGTATGCCTGGGCATGACTATACACTATGACCTGCCTAGTTTGGAATTTATGATCAGATCACCCTGAGAGGTTACTTCCCATAGAACCCCCCCCCTTTTTTTTTGGTCTACAGAAGACAGCCATAAGCAGGGCGAGAGGGCAATCCACACAAAACAGAAAACTGGTAATCAAAAGATCCTGTCTTTGCGTGATCATCTGGAAAACAACAAGGCTAGGTCTCTGACAGAACTGATGGGAGGATTTGGTAAAAAAAATAAGCACATTAAAAAGTAAATAAATAAAAACTAAGAAAACATGTTAACCTCTATAAATCCAAACTTGGCACAAGAATGGAAATGTAATCATGCCCACACAGCATGACAGTGTGGCAGTCAGGCAGCACCAACCTCCACTGAGGGAGACAGGAAAGCCTCAAGGTGGAATAGGTGGAGTCTCCATTTGAGATGACAGCTCTGAGCTATGTGACTAGGAGAGAAGATTCAGGGTATGGGACCTGCAGACAGGGACAGTTCAGTAGAGGCTTAGGTACCTCAGGATACTCTGCCCCACTTATGGCTCAAAGCAGTATTTTATAAGCCGCCATAAGAAAGATCCAAAAAGGAGTCATTTAAAAATAAGTCTACCATTTCCATTTGTGCTGTACATTCTCCCTCCATTTTTCTTTCCCTCTTCTCCCTCTGTCTCGTAATTTCTCAACCTCTCCAATCCTCTTGCCTCCCACAATCTGAGAACTAGCCTCCCTACCCTACCGATAGTGAAGTCCTGGTTCAGGTACTGGGGTTATCTAAGTGCACTTATTTTTAGTTATTTTTGTATTGTTTATGTTATTACAGTTGTCCCAATTTTCTCCCCTTTGTGCCCCTCCCCCCCCAGCAATCCCCATCCCAACAGTCACTCCCCACATTGCTGTTCATGTCCATTGCTGTTCAATCACCTGGGTGATTCATATATGTTCATTGTCTAATGCCCTCACCTTCTTTCAAAGTACCAACCTCCCCCCTACCCTCTTAGCACTACCAGCCTGTTGCTTGTTTCTGTGCCTCTGATTCTATTTTGCTCATTGGTTGATTTTGTTCCCTAGATTCCAAATATAAGTGAGGTCATATGGTATTTGTCTTTCATTGTCTGGCTTATTTCACTCGACATAATAGTCTCCAGTTCCATCCATGCTGTCATAAAAGGTAAGAAAGAATTCCTTCTCTTTCACTGTTGTGTAGTACCCATTATGTGACTGTACCATCTATTCATCTACTAATGAAAACTTGGGCAATTCCAAATCTTGGCTATTGTAAATAATGCTGCTAAGAACATAGAGATGCATATATTCTTTTGCATTGGTGTTTTGGGATTCTTTGGATATATTCCCAGGAGTGGAATCACTGGGTCAAAGGCAGTTCCAATTTAATTTTTTGAGGAAACTCCATACTGTTTTCCGCAGTGGTTGCACCAGTCTGCCTTCCCACCAACAGTGCACCAGGATTCCCTTTTCTCCACATCCCCACCAGCACGCGTTGTCTATTGATTTATTAATGATAGACATTTTGGCAGGAATGAGATGGTATCTAATATATGGTTTTCTTTTTTTTTAAGATTTTATTTATTTATCTTTAGAGAGGAAGGGAAGGAGAGAAGTATCAATGTATGGCTGCCTCTTGTGAGTCCCCTGCTAGGAACTGGCCTGCAACCCAGGCACTTGCCCTGACCGGGAATCGAACCTCGACTGTATGGCTCAATGCACTGAGCCACACCACCCAGGGCTATAGTTTTAATTTGCATGTCTTTGATGGCTAATGATATCAAGCATTTTTCATATGTCTATGGGCCACCTGGATGTCTACCTTGGAGAAATGTCTATTCAGGTCATTTGCCCTGATGTTGAGACACATGAATTCTTTATAATTTTAGAAATTAAACCCTTGTCCAATGTATCATTGGGAAATATGTTCTCCCATACAGTTCCTTTTTCATTTTGTCATGGTTTCTTTAGCCATGCAGAAGCTTTTTTAATTTGATGTAGTCCCATTTGCTTATATTTTCCTTTATTTCACTAGTCCTAGGAAATGTATCACCAAAATTAATGCTACTTGAGATATCTGAAAATTTTCTGCTTATGTCTTACACTACGATCTTTTTTGGATGATATAGCATTTTTTTAAATTATTGTTCAAGTACAGTTTTCTGTCTTTACTCCCATTCCAGCCCACCTGCCCCATGCTCCCAACCTCCTTAGTTGTTGTCTATGCTAGGATTTTTATGGTATCATGACTTATATGTAAATCTTATCCATTTTGAGTTTATTCTGGTGTGTGGGGCTAGTTGGTAATCTAGTTTCATTTTTTTGCATTTACCAGTCCACTTCTCCCAATGTCATTTTTTGAAGAGAGTATCTTTATTCCACTGTATGCTCGTTACCCCTTTGTCAAATATTAATTGGCCATAGAGGCATGGGTTCATTTCTGGGCTCTCTATTCTGTTCCATTTATCTATGTATCTGTTCTTGTGCCAGTGCTAGACTGTTTTGATTACGGTGCCCTTGTAGTATAGTTTGATATCAGGTATTATGATCCCTCCTACTTTGTTCTTCTTTCTTAAGATTGCTGAGACTATTAGGGATCGTTTTTGGTTCCACATAAATTTTTGGAATATTTGCTTTAGATCTGTGAAATATGTCATTGGCATTTTAATATGAATTGCACTGAATCTATAGATTGCTTTGGGTAGTATGGATATTTTAACAATATTAATTCTTCAAATCTATGAATATAGTATAGTATATGCTTCCACTTATTTGTATCTTCCTCAATTTCTTTCTTCAGTGTTCTACAGTTTTCCAAATACAGGTCTTTTACTTCCTTGTTAAATTTATTCCTGGGTACGTCATTTATTTGTTGCAACACTAAATAGCACTATTTTCTTAGATTCTCTTTCTGATAGTTCATTGTCAGTATATAGATACGCCATTGATTTCTGAGGATTGATTTTGTATACTGCTACTTTGCCAAACTCATTTATTAAGCCTACTTGGGTTTTTTTTTTTTTTGGTGTTTTCTATGAACAATATCATGTCATATGCGAATAATGACATTTTTACTTACTCTTTTCCAATTTGAATACCTTTTGTCTTTTCTTGTCTGATCACTGTAGCTAGAACTTCCAGTACTAAGTTGAATAAGAGTGGTAAAAGCAGACATCCCTGTTTCTTTCCTGATCTTAGAGGAAATACTTTTAGTTTTTGTTCATTGGGTATAATGTTGGCTATAAGTTTTTTGTATATGGCTTTTATTATGATAAAGTATGATCCCTCTAACCCCACAATGCTGAGATTTTTTAAATCATAAATGGGTGCTAGACTTCATCAAAAGCTTTTTCTGCATCCACTGATATGATCATGTGACTGTCTTTTCTTTTGTTTATGTGATACATTAATTTATTGATTTGCAAATATTGTACCAACCTTGTGTCCCCAGGATAAATCCCACTTGATCATGATGTATGATCTCTTTAACATATTGCTGGATCCAGTTTGCTAGTGTATTGTTGAGGATTTTAACATCATTGTTCATTAGGGACACTGGCATATAGTTTTCTTTCTTTAGTCTTTACCTAGTTTTGGAATCAAGACAACACTGGCCTCATAAAACCAGCTTTGAAGCCTTCTCTATTTTTCAAACTTTTGGAAGGGTTTGAGAAGGATAGGTGTTAGTTCTTCCTTGAATGATTAGTAAAATTAGCCCATGAAGCCACTGGTCCAGTATTTTTGTTTGCTGGGAATATTTTGATTATTGCTTCAATTTCATTGGGTGTTATTGGTCTATTCTAGTGTTCTACTTCTTCCTGATTTGGTTTCAGGAGATTGTATGATTCTAGAAATTTATCCATTTTTTCCCAGATTGTCCGATTTCTTGGCATATAGTTGTTCACAGTATTTTCTTACAATTTGTTGTATTTCTGTGGTATCTATTGTTATTTCTCCTCTTTCATTTCTGATATTATTAACTTGGGTTCTCTCTTTTTCCTTGATGAGTCAGTCTGGTTTATCATTTAAAGAATCAGCGCCTGGATTTATTGATATTTTGAAATTTTTTAGTCTCTATGTCATTTATTTCTTCTCTAATCTGGATTATTTCTTCCTCTATACTTCCTTTGAACTTTGTTTGTTGTTGTTGTTCTATTCTTTTTTTTCTTTAAATATATTTTATTGATTATGCCATTACAGTTGTCCCATTTTCCCCTTCATTCCTCTCCACCCTGCACACTCCCTAATCCCACATGCACCCCCTTTATTTCATGTCCATGTGTCATAAGTTCTTTAGCTTCTACATCTCCCACACAACTCTTGCCCTCCCCCATCCATTTTCTTCCCCCTGTCTATGTTACTTATTCTCTGTACCTTTTCCCTCTCTCTCCTCCTGTTGCTAACCCTCCAGGTGACCTCTATTTATGTGGCTCTGCTCCTAATCTAGCTGTCCACTTAGTGTACTTTTGTTTTAGGGGTGGTTGTTAATAACTGTGAGTTTGCTGTCCTTTCACTGTTCATGTTTTTCATCTTCTTTTCCTTATATAAGTCCCTTTAACATTTCATATAATAAGGTCTTGGTGATGATGAACTCCTGGAATTTAACTTTATCTGAGAAGCACTTTATCTGTCCTTCCATTCTAAATGAAAGTTTTGCTGGATAGAGCAATCTTGGCTGTAGGTCTTTGGATTCCATGACTTGGAATACGTCTTTCCAGCCGCTTCTTGCCTGTAAGGTCTCTTTTGAGAAATCCACTGACAGTCTGATGGGCACTCCTTTGTAGGTGACTGTCCCCTTATCTCTTGCTGCTTCTAGGATTCTCTCTTTCATTTTAATCTTGCCTGATGTAATTATGATGTGCCTTGGTGTGTTCCTTCTTGGGTCCAACTTCTTTGGGACTCTCTGAGCTTCCTGGATTTCCTGGAAGTCTATTTCCTTTGCCAGACTGGGGAAGTTCTCCTTTATTATTTGTTCAAATAAGTTTTCCACTCGTGGTTGTTCCTCTTCCCCTTCTGGTACCCCTATAATTCAGATGTTGGAATGTTTAAAGATGTCCTGGAGGTTCCTAAGCCTCTCCTTGTTTTTTTGAATTCTTGTTTCTTCCTTCTTTTCTGTTTGGTTGTTTCTTTCTTCCTTCTGGTCCACTTCCTTGATTTGAGTCCCAGTTTCCTTTCCATCACTATTGGTTTCCTGTGCATTTCCCTTCATTTCAATTAGTTTAGCCTTCTTATATTCCTCTACTTTGTGGCTAAAATCAACCCGTTATGTGAGCATCCTGATTACCAGTATTTTGAACTGTGCATCTGATAGGCTGGCTATATCTTCATCGCTTACACGTATTCTCTCTGGGGCTTTGATCTGTTCTTCTGCTTGAGCCATCATGTTTTGATCTGTTCTCGCCTGTTACATATGAGTGGTGGAGCCTTAGGTGTTCACCAAGGCGAGTCAACCCAGTTCCTGGGTTGTGACGCTGTATGTGGGGATGCAGTCAGAGAGGAAGCAATGGTGTTTGTTCTGCTCTCTCTCAGATTTCAGTCCCTTCTGCCACTTCCCACAAGCAAATTGGGCCCTTCTGGTGCTGGTTTGTGGGTGGGTGGGCTTGTGTCCATTCTAGGACCCTGTGGTTCTCTCCAACGAATGTTCCTGAGGGGCTGGGAGCCTCTCCCGGCCCCTCAAACCCCGAAAGATTTTTCAATAGGCGCTTTTAGGCTTTATTTCCCATCGTTGGGGTCCTGGGTTGCGTAGTCTGTCTTACTGCCCATTTTTGGCCTGGTCTATCTGTGCACAAATGTGTGTCCACAGTCAGCCAACTGCTTTGCATGCCTCACTAGGTTTACTCATTTTCTCCCCACACCTGTGTCGGTTAACCACCGCCTTTTCCTGCTGGGACCCCTCTCTGCAGGCCGCCAACTCCGCCCCTCTTACCAGCCTGGATGAATGATTCATAGTTGTCAGACTTTGGGTACAATTCAATTTTCTGTCTGTTGTGGTTGTGCTTTTGTTGTCCTTAAATTTGGTTGTGCAAGGAGGTACAGTGTTCCTACCTACCTACACCTCCACCTTGGCCAGAAGTCCCCTATTCTTTTAAGTGTAAGTTTAGGTTGTTTGAGATCCTTCTGTCTTCTTGTGGTCAGCCTGTAGTGCTTTGAACTTTACTCTCAGGACTGCTTTGGCCGGGTCCCATAGATATTGGGTTGTTTTGCATTCATTTTTGTTTGTGTCTGGGTACTTTTTGATTTCTTCCTTGATTTCACTATGACCAATTTATTATTTAACAACATGCTATTTAGTCTCCATGTATGTGAATGATTTTGAGCATTTTTTTCTTACTGAGGTTGATTTCTAGTTTCATACCATAGTGATCCAAGAAAATGTTTGATATGATTTTGATTTTCTTGAATTTGTTAAGATTTCTTTCCTGTCCTAGACCATGCAGTATATCTTTGAATGACCCATGTGCACTTGAATAGCATGTGTAGTCTGATGATTTGATATTGAACGACACCTTGAGTTGAGATACTGGTGATACACTGGTATGCTCAGGGTAGTCCAAACCCTGAAATATCAGGGACTTCCACCAAGATGGAGGCATAGGTGGAAACACTGAGTTGAGATACTGGTGATACCCAGGTATGCTCTGGGTAGTCCAAACCCTGAAATATCAGGGACTTCCACCAAGATGGAGGCATAGGTGGAAACACTGTGCCTTCTCCTACAACCAAGTTTAAAGAAAACAGTCTTAGTAAACAAAAATGCAGCCAAAACACAGAAAATTGAACTATATGGAAGTCCGACAACAACGAATCATTCAACCAGACCGATAAACCAGCAAAGGAGCAAGCAGTGAGACAGACCGTGCAGGCCCGAGCAGCAGGAAGCAGCAGAGGGGACCACCATTGCCCCTTCTGACCCCATCCCCACATACAGCATCACAACCCAGCCACTGAGTTGCTCTGCCCTGGTGGACACCTAGGGCTCCGCTCCTCATACGTAACAGGCACAAACAGACCAAAACATGGTTCAGGAACTCAAAGCCCCAGAGCCAATAACTCTAAGTGACCAAGAAATAGCCAACCTCTCAGATGCACAGTTCAAAATACTGGTAATCAGGATGCTCACAGAACGGGTTGATTTTAGCCACAAAGTAGAGGAATATAAGAAGGCTAAACTAATTGAAATGAAGGGAAATGCACAGGAAACCAATAGTGATGGAAAGGAAACTGGGACTCAAATCAAGGAAGTGGACCAGAAGGAAGGAAGAAACAACCAAACAGAAAAGAAGGAAGAAACAAGAATTCAAAATAACGAGGAGAGGCTTAGGAACCTCCAGGACATCTTTAAACATTCCAACATCTGAATTATAGGGGTACCAGAAGGGGAAGAGGAACAACCACGAGTGGAAAACTTATTTGAACAAATAATAAAGGAGAACTTCCCCAGTCTGGCAAAGGAAATAGACTTCCAGGAAATCCAGGAAGCTCAGAGAGTCCCAAAGAAGTTGGACCCAAGAAGGAACACACCAAGGCACATCATAATTACATCAGGCAAGATTAAAATGAAAGAGAGAATCCTAGAAGCAGCAAGAGATAAGGGGACAGTCACCTACAAAGGAGTGCCCATCAGACTGTCAGTGGATTTCTCAAAAGAGACCTTACAGGCAAGAAGCGGCTGGAAAGACGTATTCCAAGTCATGGAATCCAAAGACCTACAGCCACGGTTGCTCTATCCAGCAAAGCTTTCATTTAGAATGGGAGGGCAGATAAAGTGCTTCTCAGATAAGGTCAAATTCCAGGAGTTCATCATCACCAAGCCCTTATTATATGAAACGTTAAAGGGACTTATATAAGAAAAAGAAGATGAAAAACATGAACAGTGAAAGGACAGCAAACCCATAGTTATTAACAACCACACCTTAAACAAAAGCAAACTAAGAGGACAGCTAGATCAGGAGCGGAACCATAGAAATGAAGATCACCTGGAGGGTTAGCAACGGGGGAGTGGGAGGAGGAGAAGTGGGGAGAAAGTACAGAAACTAAGTAGCATAGATGGTAGGTAGAAAATAGATAGGGGGAGGGCAAGAATAGTTTGGGAAATATAGAATCTAAAGAACTTGTGACACGTGGACATGAACTAAAGGTAGGGAATGGTGGGTGAGGGTTGTGGAAGGGAATGAAGTGGGGGAAATGGGACAACCGTAATGGCGTAATCAATAAAATGTATTTTTTAAAAACCCTGAAATATCAATTGAAATATGAACATGTGTCATCACCCAAAACAAGAGTAAATGGCAAGAAGGGGATCAATGTGGCCTTCCCAGATCAGGTCACTGTCCTGTAATTAGAATAAGTACACTAAGGAACTGGTTTCATTTAATTTTCTTCGTCTAAGAGAAGAAGCTAAACCTTATGGAGTGTGTGTGCATATGCATGTACTTCTGCTCTTGCTTTATAATGTTCTGAAAAGGCCTCACTCCCTCAGAGCTGTTAACCTCCAAAAGGAAGCAGGTCTATTATCTCAGAGTTGACTACCTACTGCTGTTGTCTGATTTCCTGATAGCAGACACTACCTCTTAGAAAAATGCTATATGGTGTATTTTTATTTCCACAAAATTAATTATACCAAAAATTGCTTTCCTAGTTCTTTCAGTTTGCCCAAGTTTCCTTTGGTTGGGCCTGGGCCTGATGTAGTTGGTGAGTAGAGCATGGGGTGTCTCCAGCAAGATAGTTGTGGTTCCTTGTCCTGTCCACCTGTGGTGGGCTGACAGGGCTCACTTGTGTCACAGTGCTGGGCAGGGAAGAGGATACAAGTAGTGTGCTGTAGGCTTAGACACAAAGGTGTCAGAGCCTTCTGTGGTGTCAGAACATACTCCCTAGGTAGAGGCTCTCAAGACACAGCAGCCTGTTGCTGTTCAATCCCTTCATATTGAATTTCAGTATTTGATGAAATGATGTGATCTTTGCCTTTTGATGTCTGTTGAGTGCTTAAGAGAAGTTACCAAAATGGACACTGAAACAGATTAGGTTGGGGTGAATTCCCTTAAAGCAATGCCAAAGCCCCAAAATCTGAACCTCTGAGCCTCGAAGCATCTTGATTTCCCTTGAAACCTTGTACGTCAATAATGTTAGCCACAACGCTGAAGGATAAGGTGTGTAGAGAATGACACATTCCTGCCACAAAAGTAAATGAAAATGAGCCAAAGAGTTTGTGCAAATGTTTTAAAGCATCAGAATCTTTTTGACTCCTGAAAAATTGTCTCCAAATGACCAAAAAGGTTGGCAATGCTACCTTCACAACTAAGGTGACCCCGTGCCCTTTTCCCCATGCCTTCACTGAAAGGTTGCCAGATACCAACCCTGATTGGCTCTTAAACTGGGTCTAAAACACCTTTTTTTCACTGGGCTGCTGACAAAATGGTTATAGAAATGCCAGGTGCTGGATTCAGAAAGACTATTGCTTAGTCCTAGTGCTCATTATAGTACCATCACTAACATCAGAATTATCGATCCCACACAGAGATCCCAAGTTCCCAGTCTTCCTCCTGCTCAAATGCTATCTCTACAACTTCCACACTTAAAACTGCTTGTCCCTCCATCTCTGGAAAGGCAGTCAACCTAAGTACAAAACACTAAGGTAAGAAAAACAGCAGCCTTAATCCAGCCCCCTGCCCAGGAGGGAACCTACAGTGCATTAACCGCAGGAAACTATTTTAGATTCCCTCAGGCTTAAGTGTAAGGGTGGAGGCTAGAAAATCCCTGTTATAATCCTTCTACAGGCTCCTTGGAAGGAGAAAAATAACATAAGGAGTGCCTTCCCTAAACTCTCAGGTGGAGTCTGGGGTTGAACACAGGCCACACAGCAAAGTGGTCATAATGCTTTCGGGAATTCAAGGGCCTCTTCAGTTTCTTCTGACTGAATTATTTAATCCTCCTTGGGATTCTACGTATGCATAAAATGTTTACACATCAAAACCATCTGAGAAGCTGACCACATTCAGTGGCTGAATGCAGAATTATAGACAAAATACAGATAAAAAGGAACATTTAGTTTTTCATTGTTTTATTCTTTTGCAATTGGAATCAGTTGAATCTCAATAATGCTAATGCTATAAAGCTTAATTTAAAATACAAACATAAACTTAGCAACCAGGTGAAGCAAAATTCTGTTTTCATCCTGGGGAGAAAAAACTGCCTGCTCCAAATTGGATACTAGCCCAGAGATAGATGCTGCTGGCTAGCATTATCCACAACAATGCAGCCCTCTGGAGGCTGAGGAAGCAATGTGTTGGTTTACATTTAATTAGTGCATAATGACCATGAAATTGAATCTGTGCCCTGAAGAACTACTATCCATTGAAAATAGGGACAAGAATCATGGTCTCTCAGAGAAGCTAGGTGGGCTGATACTTGCAGACCCAGAGTGTGTATTGGGAAACAGTTCCAAACAACACCCTTCCTAAAAACCTGCTCATTCATAATAAATAGAAACAAAGGTAGCCATTCTAATTAGGTTCATTCTATCTGGAAAGATGTTACAACTCTATTAAGTACTTAAGCCAGTCCTTGGGTTCCAGCAGAGCATACTTCTGTACCACTTTAGATACTCATGCAGTTAGTAATCAATCTTCCTACTTAAGTCATTCTGAGCCTCTGCGATTAATTTCTGCATTAAAATTTCATGTTTTTCAAAATTTATACTATTTACTTTGCCTATGTAGGCCCTAAATATCAGCAGTAAGGCTTGAGAAGCTATCTTTTTTTTTATCAAAGAGATTTTCCAGTCCCAACAATATAAACATAAACTGATACCTCATTTAATTGTTAGACATTTAGACTGAAGACTATAAGGAAATCAATTCTAAAACTTTCTTAGAAAACCTACTTTTATACAGTCTCCTAAAGAAGACATTGTGGTACATAATGATGGCATATTCAAGGGTCAGAGTCTCCGGTTACATTAAATATGGACACTTTCTAGTTCTGTCATTATGGACAAGTTACTTCAACTCCTTGTTCCTGAATACCTCATCAGGGCTTTGAAAGAATTAAAGAAACTACTGTTGTACATTTTAATGTGTCAAATTTAGTACTGAGACCAGTGTCTGGCATACAGCAATTATTGAATCAGCACTGGCATCTCCACTGTTACACAGAAGATGTGTCTGTGGTTGTACACACACCTATAACCTCCCTGTTGGCAGGGAAGAGAGCTGTTGACATGGCTCTCTTCCAAGACTCATGAGGCACACCCAGCAGGTACCAGGCCTGGGGCTGCAGCAGCCCTGACCCCGTACTAGTCTCAGGGACCTTAACATCCCAAAGCAATCTCCTTACCATCTGTTTTTCAACGTCCTCTACAGTTTTGTCCTCCAACCTGCATATATGCTGGGATAGCATTGGCTGTTCACTCTGTTCCTCTGAAGATCAGCCAGGTGTTCCACCTGTGCACAGAAGGAAGTAGACTCTGCTCCCACCTACCTCTCTGCCATCTTCCGAAATAACAGCTAACTTCTCATGAAAAATTAGGGAGACCAGAGATAATGTGATGACATATTAAAAGCCTTGGGGGAAAAAGAAACTGTCTACTAATATTTCTATAACTGGTAGAACCATTCTTTTTATACAAGATTCAATAAATTATAAAGTATTCTGTTAAATGATATTATATTTATGTAATTAGCTTTCAATTTGTCAGGGACTTCCTCTGTCAACATATAGTTTAAAGGTTGTAGGGTTAAAGATGGTGTCATTGTTCGATTCTACCAATGATATAAAAGAAGAATATAAATTCTTCAAAAATTTTCCCAAAAAGAACAAGGGGGATATTTGTCAACTAATTCTGTAAGGTCAGTATTACCCTGATATTAAAACCAGACAAAGACAACACAAGAAAACTACAGTCCTATATTTCTTATGTACATTGAGGCAAAAAACCCTTAACAATATACTAACAAACCAAATCCAGCAGTATATTAAAAAATTACATCATAACCAAATGGAGTTTGTATCAGAAATACAAGGTTGGTTTAATTCATAAAATATCAATAGTAAACAGGGCAATAGTATAAAGTATATGGTTATAAAGGGCATGGTTATCTCATCAAGTGTAATAATAGCATTTAACAAAATTCAACACCCCTTCATGATTGAAAAAAAAAACTTCACTCAGTAGACTTCTTCAACCTACAATTAATATTATACTAAATAGTAAAAAACTGAATATTTCCCCCTAATATCAGGAAGAAGACAATAATGTCCATTCTTACCACTTCTATTCAGAATTATACTGCGGAATCCAGCCAAGGCAACTAGGCACTCATAGATAGATAGATAGATAGATAGATAGCTAGCTAGCATTCAGACTGGAAAGGAAAAGGTGACATTATCTCTGTTTGCAGATGACATGATTTTGCACATATAAAAACCGAAGGAATCCACTGACAAAACTATGAGAACTAATTAAAAAGCTCAGCAAGGTTGCAGAATATAAGATCAATAAACAAAAATCAATTGTATTTCTATACCTATGTAATCAGCAATCCAAAATTTACATTAAGAAAACAACTCCATTTATAACAGTATTAAAAAATACTTGGATATAAATTTAACTAAAGAAATACAAACCCTATACTCTGAAAAAAAACTGTAGTAGAAAGGAATTAAAGAAGTGAATAAATAGATAATCTATAACAAGACGAAAAATGGTCCTCTAAAGGACCATTCACTTAATCCCCCAAACCTGTGAACATTATCTCTCATGGGAAAAGGTATAAGTAAGGTTAAGGCTCTTGAGAAAAGGGGTTTATCCTGAATTAGCCACGTGGGAGTAATGCAATCAAATGTGTCCTTATAAGAAAGAGACAGGGATTTAAAAGAGGGGGAGGCAATGTGACAACAGAAACAGAGACTGGATGGAGTGAGGCAGCCATTATCCCCTGAATGCTTGGAACCACCAGAAGCTGCAAAAGGCAAGAACTGAATATTTCCCTAGAATCTACAGAGACTAACTGACTCTGTTGACATTTTTTTTTTTCTGGCCTTCAAAACTGCAAGAGAATAAATTTCTGTCATTTTTAAGCCACATAGTTTGTTGCCATTTGTTATAGTAGCTATAGGAAAATAATACAAAAACCCATGTCTTAATATTCTTTAAAAATCTGAATTGTATGTTTTCCATTATCATTTAATCCCTTTACCCCGGCGCCCCGCCCCCATCCTATGTCTTAAAACTGTTAAGATGGCAATACTTCCTAAATTGACCTACAGATCCAGTGCAATCTCTGCTGAAATTCCAGCTGGTGTTTTTAAAGAAATTGACAAGCTGATATAAAAATTTATATGACAATTCAAGAGACTCAGAATAGCTAAAACCCTCATGGAAGAAAAAAGAGTTGGAAGACTCCCATACCCAATTTCAAAACTTACTACTAACATATAAGCCAAGACAGTATGGTATGGGAATACAAACACATAGACCAATGGGATAGCAGTGAGAGTCCAGAAATAAAAGGTCACATTTATAGTCAATTGATTTTGACAAGGGGGCCAATATAATTCAGCGGGGGAAGAACAGTCTTCCCAATGCAAGGTACTGGAACATCTGGATAGCCATATGCAAAAGAATGAAGTTGCACCCCTACCCACCTCACATCATATATAAAAAATTATTCAAAATGGGTCAAAGACCCAAATATAAGATCTAAAACTATAAACCTCTTACAAGACAACACAGGAATAAATCTTCATGACCTTTGATCAGGCAATGTCTTATCTTGTGTGACACATGACACCAAAAGAACAAGCAACAGAATTTTTTAAAATAAACAGATAAATTAAATTTCATCTAAATTAAAACCTTTTCTACTACAAAGGACATTATAAAAAATGAAAAGGAAAAAAATACAGCTGACTTCTATCTTTGATAAGGGACTTGGATTTAGAATATATATAGAACTCTTATAGCTCCATAACAAAAGTACACTCAATTTATGAATGTGCAAGAATCTGAATAGGTATTTCCCCAAAGAAGATACACAAATGGCCAAAGATGCTAAACTTCATTAGCAATCAGAGAAATCCAGATTAAAACCACAATGAGATATCCCTTTACTCCCAGTGGGCTGGCTATAATAAAAAAAGATTAAAAAGACAGATAAAAATCAGTGGTGGTGAGGATATGGAGAAACTAGCCACTTCATTCATTGCTAGTGGCAATGTAAATCAGTGAAATCATTGTGGAAAACAGTGTGGCACATCAGAGAGTTACCATATGACCCAGTAATTCCATCCCTAGGTATATATGCAAATGAAATAAAAATATTATGTCTATATAAAAACTTGTATATGAATGTTCATGGCAACATCATTCATTATAACACCAATGTGGAAATAAACCAAATGTCCATCATTGAATAAATAAATAAAATATGGTATATTGATACAATGGAACATAATTTGACAATAAAAAGAAATAAAGTACTGATACATGCTACAACATGGATGAACCTCACAAACATGCTAAGTGAAAAAAGCCAATTACAAATGACCACATATTACATCATTCCATTAACATAAAATGTTCAGAATAGGCAAATTTGGGGCATCTAAGGCGAAATAATGACTGCCTATGGATACAAAGTATTATTTAGGGGTAATGAAAATGTTCTAAAATTGATTGTGACAATGCTGCACAATCAAATATGGATGGATTTTGCCATATATGAGTAATATCTTACTAAAGCTGTTTCAATAAAAAAGTTATAGGATGACGACAGGGCTGTGTATGAATATAAAGTGGTATGTAGCATAAGATATTTCTACTGTGGTGATCAAACAGTTCTATATCTTAACTATGGCAGTAAGTATCTGAAACTATACATGTAGTACTATTGTACAGAACTAAACATACACACACACACACACACAAAGGCAGCAAGTAAAAAATGATGAAAACTAATAAAGTCTCTGTAGTTTAGTTACCATATTTTACTGTGTATAATGCTCAACCACATTTTTGACCCAAGCTTTCAGGAAAAAGATCTTTCATCTTAATTTTTAAATTCAAGTATTTATTTCTTTATTTATTTATATTTAGAAAAAATATTGTATTCCAGGGTATTATTTTGCATATGGACATCATTATTGCTTTCTAGAGTTACACTTTTAATGCATAAACATAAATAAATGGTGAAAACACTTATATAGATATGGAATTAGTCCTACCCATATTAATGTGCATCCTTATTTTTCCCTCAAAAATTTGAGCAAAAAAAGTTCACATCATACACAGCAAAATATGGTAATATCATTGTACCAATGACAGTTTCCTGGTTCCAATCTGTACTACAGCTATATAAGAGGTCATCAACATTCTGAGAACTGTGAAAATTAAAAAATGTCTTGCAGCAGTAACACACTTGGAGAAGTCAGTGAGAGTAAATGGGAATCCATGCATTATCTCTGCAATGTCCTGTGAGTCTGCAATTACAACAAAATAAACAACTGGTAAAAAAAAAGTTATAGGGCAGGTAATATCAGTAAGAACCTACAAACAAAACTCTGAGAACTAATAAAATATTTCAGAGTATGACAGTGTGAGCCACCCAAAACTGGAAGCACTCTTCCCTGCACCTGATGTCAGTGTGGGCTCCCGAACTGGCTGCACTCTCCTGGCTGGCCCTACAAGTTTTCTAAGCTGCTCCACAGGGTTTGTTTAACTGTGTGCTGACACTCCCCAGTTTTACAATTATGGGCACAGGGTAATTTTCACACTTCACACCAGAAATGATGTTCACACAGTATCTCCCAAATAAAGTAATCAAACATCACAAAGGCAGCCACATATCAAATTGCCTATAACACATTAGCTAGAAGAGCTTTCCAGAGGCCAAGCTCTCTTGGGATTTCAACCACCTCAATTGACTCTTCAACATGAATTTTCTTCTAAAACAATCGAAACTCTGTCTGCGTTACCTTGCATAGCTTGTCCCTTTGTAAAGCCAGAAAGAGACAACTGTGTGTGCTCTGCCATTACAATCTGAGAGACTCTGGGAAACAGTATTATCATCCTAAAAAAAACTACTCTTTAATCAAAAGCCAACCAGGGAAGTGATATCAGGGCAAATGGCAGGTTAAAAATCTCCAAAACATCCCCCCTCCATAAAACAATAAAATAAATTCCAAAAATTGTCAAAATCAACAGTCTAAGAACCATGAAAATTAACCAAAGGCTTGCAGCAACCCATGAGCATTGTCAAGGAAAACAGCTGAATCTTGGTAAAAGCACTAAAATTTTGGGCATTTTCACTTACCCATCCTCTACTTCTGCTAAGCTAAAAAAAAGGCAGCTTGCATTTCCAGTCCCAGATGCAACAGGGCTAGAGCCCTTGCAAAGTCTCATTCCCAAATAATAGTCAATATTTCATCTGCCTGGTGATTCCCTGGTCAAACTTAACCAAAAGCCTTGTCTTTATTTGACCTCACTCAAATTTTGTCTAGTGCTGAAAGCCTCTTCCCAGGAGTGATTTTCAAAAGTTTTAACATCACAGCAGCATTAGGCAATTAACAAGAGTTGGACCAAATAATACACTACCCAAACAAATTGAAAAGCTGAGGAATGAGATGTTCATAGGGGTTTTGAAAAGCTCTAGCATATTCCTGTGGACATAAACTAAGGGTGGGGGGAAATGTAGGTGGCGGGGGTTCATGGTAGAGGGGGATAAAAGGGTGAAAAATGGGATAACTATAATAGCATAATCAGTAAATTAAACTTTAAAAAAGAAAAGAGAAAAAGAGAAAGAACCCAAATAAATAAAATCAGAAATGAAAGTTGAGAAATAACAACTGCCACCAAAGAAATACAAAAGATTCTAAGAAAATATTAAGAAAATTATATGCCAACAAATGAGACAACCTGGATGAACTGGATAAATTCCTAGAAACATAATCTTCCAAAAATAAATCAGGAAGAATCACAGAATCTGAATAAACAGATTACACCTAACGAAACTGAAGCAGTAATCAAAAAACTTAAAGAAAATTATAGGCTAATATCACTGATGAATGTAGAGGTTAAAATCCTCAACAAAATATTAGCAAACTGATTACAGCAATGTATCAACAAGAGCATACACCCTGATCAAGTGGGCTGTATTTCTGAAATTCAAGGATGGGACAACATTTGCAAATCAATAAATGTGATTCACTACATAAATAAAGTATAAAAACCACAATGATTACATCAGTAGATGCAGAAAAATATTCTGATAATATCTAACTCCTGCTTATGATAAAAACTCTCAGCAAAGGGGGAGTAGAAGGAAAATACCTAAACATAAGAAAGGCCATACGTGACAAACCCACTGCCAACATCATACTCAGTGGGGAAAAACTACAAAGCATTCCCCCTAACATCAAGAACAAGACAGAGATGTCCGCTTTCAGCTCTCTTATTCAATATAGTACTGGAAGTCCTACTCACAGAAATCAGACAAGAAGTAGTAAAAGGCATTCAACTTGGAAAGCAAAAAATAAAACTGTCTTTATTTGCAGATGACATGATATGGTACATAGAGAACCCCAAAGACTTCACCAAGAAACTACTAGAATTGATAAATGAATTCAGCAAAATAGCAGATACAACACCAATATTCAGAAATCAGTTGCATTTTTATGTGCCCATGAAGAACTAATAGAAAGAGAAATTAAGAAAACAATTTCATTCACAATTTTAAAGATTATTTATTTATTTATCTTCAGAGGGGGAAGGGAAGGAGAGAGGGAGAGAAATATCAATATATGGTTGCCTCTTGTGTATTCCCTGCAAGGAACTGGCCTGCAACCTAGGCATGTGCCCTGACTGGGAATGGAACCACTATCCTTTGGTTCACAAGACCGTGCTCAATCCACTGAGCTACACCAGCCAGGGCCACAATTGTTTTCAAAAGAATAAAATACCTAAGAATAAACTTCATCAAAGATGTAAAAGAACTATACTTGAAAAATTATAAGACACAAAGAAACTGAAGAACAAAGAAATAAGTGGAAGAACATACTGTCTTCATGGATAGGAACAATTAACATAATTAAAATATCCATACCAGGGTAGGGAAGATGGCAACGGAGTAGAACGGAGCAGATTCCACTTCCCCCTACACACGGGAGAAAAACCTGGCTGATCTACAGAGGAACAGAGCAAACAGCCAACAGTACCACAGCATATATGAAAATAAGAGATCAGAAATTTTAGTGGACACTGAAAAACCAGATGGTACGGAGACAGTTGGAGGACAGTAAGGTCCCTTGGACCAACGCAGGGACAGGGGCTGCAGCAGCCCCGGCCCACACCCGCGCCTGAGGCTGGGTCTACCACAGACTCCTTGGGAGCAGCGGGCCTGCCACAAAGTCCTTGTGAGAGAGCTGGGTCAACTGCTCCCTCCCTCCCCAGCCAAGCAGGGTTTGAGCAGCATCTGGAGAGACCTGGTTGCTTGAAGTTGCAGAGAGGGAAATAAGGATAAAGAGGTGTGATCACCCACGAAGTCTATGGTCACCAGCTTGGGAGAGTTGAGAGTCGCAGTGTCAGGCTCTGACCCCAAGAGTCACTGGTCTGGCTGGAAAATTGGGCTGTACTGAGAGGCAGGCTTGAGTAGGAGGAATTTCTCAAAAAGGAAAACTGTTTGGGAGATTCTCCTGCAATAGCAGCTCAGCCTATTCCCCACCCAGCCAGGCAGAAGGCCCTGCATTCCCCTGGAGCACTGGGGAGGGTTCGTGCCCAAACCCATGGACCGAGGCAGCCTGCCTGGGTGCATGCCCCCACATCCCAGCCCACAGCGAAGACTCCCAGGAAAAGAGTGCTCTGAAGAAGACCTGGATCCCCTGCGTGGGGCGCTGGGGACAGGTGCCAGACTAGCTCTTGGGAAAGTGCTCCCAAGACTGACTGAGTATACATTGGGAAGGGAGAAAGACCAGACAAATCGCCCCTCAGCCTGCCACAGCCAGTGAGACCAGAAAAACAGGTTTGGCCAGTTTGAAACCAATAATAGATGTTTTTTGTTTTGTTTTGTCTTAAGTAATCTTTTATTTTTTAATTTTTAAAAATATATTTTATTGATTACACCATCACAGTTATTCTATTCCCCCCTTCATTCCCCTCCACCCTGCACACCCCATCCCCTACCATTCCCCCCCTTTAGTTTATGACCACATGTCTCAAGTTCTTTAGATTCTATATTTCCCCTACTATTCTTGCCCTCCCCCCTATTTTCTACCTACTGTCTATGCTACTTAGTTTCTGTATCTTCTCCCCCCTTCTCCTCCTCCCACTCCCCTGTTGCTAACCCTCCATGTGTTCTTCATTTCTATGGTTCCGCTCATGATCTAGCTGTCCTCTTGGTTTGCTTTTGTTTTAGGGGTGGTTGTTAATAACTGTGAGTTTGCTGTCCTTTCATTGTTCCTATTTTTCATCTTCTTTTTCTTATATAAGTCCCTTTAACATTTCATATAATAAGGGCTTGGTGATGATGAACTCCTTGAACTTGACCTTATCTGAGAAGCACTTTATCTATCCTTCCATTCTAAATGAAAGCTTTGCTGGATAGAGCAGTCTTGGATGTAGGTCTTTAGATTTCATGACTTGGAATACTTCCTTCCAGCTCCTTCTTGCCTGTAAGGTCTCTTTTGAGAAATCTGCTGACAGTCTGATGGGCACTCCTTTGTAGGTAACTGTCCCCTTATCTCTTGATGCTTCTAGGATTCTCTCCTTCATTTTCATCTTGGCTAATGTAATTATGATGTGCCTTGGTGTGTTCCTTCTTGGGTCCAACTTCTTTGGCACTCTCTGAGCTTCCTGGATTTCCTGGAAGTCTATTTCCTTTGCCAGACTGGGGAAGTTCTCCTTTATTATTTGTCCAAATAAGTTTTCCACTCGTGGCTGGTTTTTTTCCCCTTCTCGTAACCCTATAATTCAGATGTTGGAATGTTTAAAGATGTCCTGGAGGTTCCTAAGCCTCTCCTCATTTTTTTTAATTCTAGTAACTTCACTTTCTCCTGTTTGGCCATTTCTTCCTTCCTTCTGGTCCACCCCTTTGATTTGAGTCCCAGTTTCCTTTCCATCACTATTGGTTTCCTGTGCATTTCCCTTCATTTCAATTAGTTTAGTCTTCTTATATTCCTCTACTTTGTGGCTAAAATCAACCCGTTCTGTGAGCATCCTGATTGCCAGTATTTTGAACTGTGCATCTGAGAGGTTGGCTATTTCTTGGTCACTTAGAGTTATTGGCTCTGGGGCTTTGAGTTCCTGAACTATGTTTTGGTCTGTTTGTGCCTGTTACGTATGAGGAGCAGAGCCCTAGGTGTTCACCAGGGCCGGGCCACTCAGTGGCTGGGTTGTGATGCTGTACGTGGGGGCGGAGCCAAAGGAAAGCAATGGCAGTCCCCCTCTGCTGCCTCCCGCTGCCACCGCGGGCCGCACGGTCTGTCCCACTGTGCTCGAGAATGTGCGATCATGGTCAGCCCGCCGCTGGGTTCGCTGCTGGGGGCTGCGCGGTCCGTCTCACTGCTCACTCCCCTGCTGGTTTATCTGCGTGCAAATGTGTGACCGCAGCCAGCCCACCACCCCGAGTCCTCACTGGGTCAGCCTGACGTGGGGCTGCCTGGGCGCCTGGGGTCGGGGGATCTTTCTTGCCTGTCCCCCGCTCCACTGCTGGCTCCACTCCTCTTACCGGTCCGGTTAACGGTTCATTGTTGTCGGACTTCCGTACAGTTCAATTTTCTGTTCTTTGGCTGCATCTTTGTTCTCCAGACCTTTGTTGTATTCAAACTTGGTTGTGGGAGAAGGCACAGTGTTTCCACCTACACCTCCATCTTGGCAGAAGTCCTATTTTTTATTATTGTTTTACCTTTCAATAACTTTTTCCTCTTTCCTTCTTTCTTGTTTTATTTCTTCTTCCCACCAACAGAGTACCAGGATTCCCTTTTCTCCACAAACTCTCCAACACTTGTTTGTTGATTTGTTTATAACGGTGATTCTGACCAGTGTGAAGTGATATTTCATTATGGTTTTAATTTGCATCTCTTTGATGGCTAGTGATGCTGAGCATCCTTTCATATGTCTCTGGGCCCTCTCTATGTCCCTTGAAGAACTGTCAGTTTAGATCCCTTGCCCATTTTTTAAAAATTGGGTTGTTTTTCTTCCTGGAGTGGAGTCATGTGAGTTCTTACATATATATTTTGTAGTTCAAACCCTTGTCTGAGGTATCATTTGCAAATATATTTTCCCACAAAGTTGTTGTCCTTAAGAGACTTTTAAAAACCCAAAAAGCTCTTAGGGAAACTGTAATAGTTAAGGATATTAAAGTAGCCTGCATGTAAGGAACAGTGTATTTAGGGACAGTAACTTCCATGTTCAAGTAAGTCTCTAGGTTCCTAAAGATTCTAAAGCTAATTTCTTCAGCCATCAATATATATGAATTAGGTTGTGCACTTTTATAAAATATTCTCACAAACTAAAGCGGCTGAAATATTGGACCAAATATTTGTTTTCCCCCAAAGTTCACATTGAAGCCCTAACCTCCACTGTTACCATATTTGGAGATGGGATTCTCTAAGGAAGTAATTAAAACAAAATGAGGTCATAAAGACCAGTCCCTGACCAAATCAGAGTGTGCATACACAAAGGGGAGTATGTGAGCACATGGCAAGAAGGCAGTTGTTTGCAACCCAAGGTAATAGCCCTCATCAGAAACCAACCATGCCCACACCTTCAACTTGGACTGCAGCCACCAAAACAATGAGAAAATATTGGGTTGGCCAAAAAGCTTGTTTGGTTTTTTTTTTTTTTTGTAAGATGGCTCTGCTAGTGCTTAGTTGTCTTTAACTTCATTTGAAACAATTTTGTTGGATTGCATTGTGACAAGTATCACATCAGCATGCACTTAAAAAAACTTATCAGCCCTGGCTGGTGTACCTCAGTGGACTGAGCGTGGGCCTGCGAACCAGAGTATCGCGGTTCGATTCCCAGTCAGGGCACATGCCCGGGTTGCAGGCCAGTTCCCAGCAGGGACACATGAGAGGCAATCATAGATTGATATTTCTCTCCCTCTCTCCTTCCCTTCCCCTCTAAAAATAAATAAATAAAATATAAAAAGAAAACTTATCAAAAGTGGTAAATTTTTGTATAGCCATTTTAATATTGAAGATGGAAGAAAATAGCAATATTTTTGGCACATTAGGCTTTCTTATTTCAAGAAAGATAAAAAATAATTGACATGCAAGAAAAGATTTCTGCAATATATGGAGAAGGTGACTGATCAAACATATGAAAAGTGGTGTGCAAAGTTCTGTGCAGGAGATTTCCCACTGGATGATGCTCCACATTCAGGTAACCAGTTGAAGTTGACAGTGATCAAATTAAGACATTAATTGAAAATAATCAACATTATACCATGTGAGAGGCAGCCAACATAAAGAAAATATCCAAATCAATAAAGTTATTGGTGACAATGAAAGAAATGTGTCTCTTATTTTACAGTAAAAAGACATGAACTTTTTGGCCAACCCAATAATTTTTTTGCTGTGTTTAAGCCACCCAGTCTGTGGTATTTTGCTATGCCAGCCTAAGCTTAATAATGCAGATTTAATAGTGTTAGAGATTATGTATCTCATCTTTTTTGTATAACACAAGATTCATGCAACAAACACTGTCTAAGCTCCTACTTTATGACAGTTCTAGAAGCTGCTCTCTTAATATTTGGTAGCAAGAATTCTCTTGCCAAGAAGCCAAGGCATAAATAGATGTAAATGAGGCGAGTGATAAAAATGTAATCTGAGCTGACACAGGACTAATATAGACATGATGCTGTCAGCAGTGGGACAATCCAGACATACCATGGTAGAAAACCTACTCTGGGACAATATCTGGCCCCTGTAGTCTCATACAGAGACATCCAGTTTGTGCAATAAAAGAGACTGGTTTGATTATGAAAATATAGCCAATCAAGATGTAAACTGACTTGTAAAGATGGCAGCGAGATAGGTGGAAGAAGAGTCCACTTCCCCCTGAACATAGATGAAACACCTAGCTGAGCTTCTGAGGAACAGAGTGAACAGCAAATGGTATCCCAGCATATATGAAGACTGGAGACCAAAAATTGTAGAGGACATTGAAAAATCAGATTGTAAGGAGAGTGATTCAGGACAATAAGGTCTCTGGGACAGGTGCAGGGACTAGAGCAGCTGCAGCCCCAGGCCTGGCGCCCACCAAGTCTGCCTCAGGATTCTAGGGAGAGAGCCAGGTCAACAGCTCCCTCCCCTGCCAAACAAAGTTTGAGCAGCACCAGGAGGGACCTGGATTCTTGAAGTCAGAGGGTGGAAATAAGGACAAAATGGCAAACACACAGGAGCAGTGTGTACCTACTGAGACTGTGGACGCTGGTTGGGAAGAGCTGGGCAGTGATAGACCCTGACCTAGTCACTGCCCTGTCTGGTTGGAGAGTAGAGCTGTATGAGAGGCCAGGCACTTGTTTGTAGAGGCAGGCTTGAATAGGAAGAATTTACAAAAAGAAAAGGAGAAAAAAGAGGCACTCAGTAGTGGCTGTTTGGGGAATTCTCCCACAGCAGCCACCCCTGCCTCCTGATTCCTACCCTGACCCTGCGAATACTTACAGCCTAAGCCCCCAGGGGCTGTGCATGACTGCCAGCCTGGCCCCAGCAACAACAGGAGCAGCCTTGGGACAGACAGTACCTGATCTTACTGCCCAGAGGCACCTCCCACCCGGCCCCTGCACCCAGGGCATTGCAGGGACAAGTGGCCCTCTAAGAGGAAGGCAGAGAAGCCTCCACAGAGGAGAACTGCAGGTCGCAGAGAGTCAGCAATACCCAGAAAGATATAACCCACTGCAGGGACTGAACTACCCTGAAGGGGTGCTGAGAGTCGCTAGTGTCTAGGACAGAGAGCAAAGAGCAAGAAGGTAATGTGTGAGTTGCCCCTAATTGGCGCAAATCAAGGACAGCACAACTGGTGGAATGAAGGCATAGGCTGGGTGCTGAACTGAACTGGGGGCCCAGCAGTGAACTGAGGAACTGGGGTTGGAAGGTGAGCAACAGTGAAGAGTACGAGTGCAGCTCAGGAAAAGAGAAAAGCAACACCAATCCATCCTCAGCCTGCTGTAGCCACGAAGACCAGCAGAACTGGCTTGGCCGGTTTAAAGCCAACAGAAAGTTTTTTTTTTCATTCCTCTTTTCTTCCTTCCTTCCTTCCTTCCCTCCCTCCCTCCGTCTTTCCTTCCTTTCTTTTTCTTTCTCTTTTTATTCCTTCTTCCTTCCTTCCTTTTTTCTTATTTCCTACAAGTGAGACAATAAAACCTGCAGCTGCAAAAAGACCCAAGTTAGACCCAAAGAGGGGTCATCCCAACTGAGAGAGTGAGACAAATTTCACTTTGCTACTCCAGAGAAATTGCAAGTTATTGTATATGTGTATTATTATTATTATTAATTATTATTATATCTTTTCTTATTGGTATTTTTTAATTTCTCTTATTTCTGTTTAGTTTTCTTTGCTTGGTTTGTTACATTGCATTGCTTCCCTTGTTCTCTCTTCCATAGTGTATTTTTAATTTTCCATCTTTCACTTCACTTGTGTTCCAATAGCACACTATTCTACTTCCTGTACTTCCTATTCTTGTTATTCACATCACATAGATTTTGTCATATGATTGTTGCTCCATTAATATTGTCAATAACTGCCGTTCCACACAATTGTAAATACTACACAGCACCACTCCCAGATCTTAGCTCACTTCACTGTTTCCTGAACTTTACTAATGTGGTAGTTAACTCTATTCTCTGGCACACTACACCTATTTTCCATCCTGTACTTTCATTTTAGCTCCTACTTTGACCTCCCACAAGATCACTGCTTTTGAGATCTAACTCATAATCCTTCTCTGCCCCTAACAAGAGTCTTACCTTTTTCCCACCATTTCTAAAGACTGGATAGTTAGGTGAAACACCACAATCAACTGTGGGGGTGACTTTGCCCTCAAGTCCCCCCATCTTTCACAGATGAAAGTAACACTATCAAGACATGATCTACTTGGGGAGGGGAGGTGACCAGTTTCTCAGAGGAAAAAGGCCAAGAACCCCTTCCTCCAGGGGCTTTTATTGGGTTGTAATACACAGGAATACAGGGCAGCAAGGATCAAACAGTAGATAACATTTCAAAGAAATTGGAGGGCTTAGTCTGAGTCACTGTCTGTCACGAAAGTGGGTTGCAGAAACTTTGGGAGACATACACATTTCCTGCTGGGACCTTTAACATATGAATGAAAGCACCTTAGCAAAGCAGGTTTCACAGGATTTTTAGGAATTCTTTCTTATGCCAGACCACCCCAGATACCACTCTAGCAAGGCAAGGAGCTGCACCACCTCCCCACACAGGTTTTCAGGCTTAAGTGGATTAGAGCCAGGAAGCACTTCTCCTAGAGGACATGGGGACTCAGGCTATCTCAGAATAGGCAGGGGGCAAGGGTCCATTGCTCCCTCTTTGTCACAGCCCCCTGAGTCCTTCCATGGTGGCCTCCCAAGTGATCAAGTCTGGCTTAGGTTGCCCCTCACTGTGTGGAGTCGTACCCATCATTGACTATCCACCATGCTTTGGAGCCAGGGGGAGTAAGCTGAGGTAGCATTTGCTACCAGAGACAAACTTTGTCTCCTCTGGCTCACATTCCAGAGGTCACTCACTCATCCTTAGCCATGGGGGGTAGTTATAATTCCTGAAACCAGGCAGAGTGGCTCCCAACAGTTAACACTATACATATCCAAAGGACCTCCTTTCTCTTCTCTGTGGGTTGATGCATGAAATACCATAGAATACACTCCCACTGTCTTAAACCAATTTGCCTTCCCTTTCCAACTGATCACAAAAAAGAGTAGGTGGGAGCTGTGAACACCAGTACACAGGCTGGAAGAAGAAACTCACCAACAAAGGAACCACCAGCAGATAACAATGGAAGAAGTTGAAAGAGTGAGTGCAAGTCACACTAATCTCAACCCAGAACAGATCAGGAAATACAACTAAGTGGTGGAGAAATTACCCAGAACAAACAACTGAACAAGAGGGAGAAAGAAGCCTCAAAACCTCATACAGACACAAGAACCAGCTTCAACACAACCTTTTCACACCTGCACAACATAAGACATGATTGACTTAGTGACCTTCAGTTAACCAGCTGGAGGGAAGGACCCACCAAAGAAAGACCCAACAACAATCAAAACCCAAAGACATTCAGAGAGCCAACATAAAGGATACTCCAAGACCAGTGAGCTCAGGAAATCAAGGAGACTGCACCACTGATTCTCACAGGTCTTCTACCATAGAAGTTCAAACCAGAAACTCAGGGAGGCAGAAAAGATCAATTTAAGAAGCAGAGGCTAACAGGAAGAGTCGCACAAACAACAGGGAGACAAAGAAACAATCCCGAAATGAAAAGAAAGGAGGAAGCCTCAGAAAGAATTCTAAATGAAATAGAGGCAAGTCAAATATCAGATATTGAGTTCAAAGCAATAGTTATAAGGAAGCTGAATAGCTCACTGAGAATTACCAAAAACTACAGGTAAAATGCAATGAACTCACTGCAAATTATATCAACATAGAAAAGGAAATAAAATTATCAACAAGGGCCAAGAAGAAATGGAAAATACAATCTCTGAACTGAAGAACACAGTAGAAGGAATCAAAAGCAGGCTAGATGAAGCAGAGGGTCACATCAGTGAGCTGGAGGACAAGGTAGGAAAAAAACCACCAAAAAAGAGCAAAAAAAAGAAAAGAGTTTCAGCAAGAATATACAGGGGTTAAAGGAAATGCAGATCAACATGAAATACAATAATATCCGTATAATAGGGATGCAAGAAGGAGAAGAAGAGCAAGGCATAGAAAACCTGTTTGAAAAAGTAATGATGGAAAACTTCCCTAATTTGATGAGAGAAAAAGTCACACAAATCCAGGAAACAGAGTCCCAATCAAGACACCCAAAGAGACCCACTTCAAGACACATCATAATTAAAATGGCAATACTCCAAGACAAGGAGAGAATCTTAAAGACAACAAGGGAGATATAGGAAGTTACATATCAGGGAGCCCCGTTAAGGCTAGCAGCTGACTTCTCAATGGAAATGCTCCAAGGCAGAAGAGAATGGCAAAAAATATTCCAAGTAATGAGAACCAGAGGCCTGCAACCAAGGCTACTTTACTTAGCAAGGCTCTCAATTAAAATGGAAGGCCAAATAAGGAGATTCCCAAACAAAAAGAAGTCTAAAAGAATATACCTCCTCCAAACCAGCTCTTCTAGACATGCTAAAGAGACTGCTTTAAGGGAAAAAAAAAAGAGTGAGAGAAACACAAATATGAAAAAATGGCACTGAATAAATACCTATCAATAATAACCTGAAATGTAAATGGATTAAATGCTCCAATCAAAAGACATAGAACAGCTAAATGCATAAGAAATCATAATCCACACATAACACTGCCTAAAAGAGCCCTACCTCAGGACAAAAGAGCTACACAGACTGAAAGTGAAGGGCTGGAAACAAATGTTTCAAGCAAGTGGAAAGGAAAAAAAAAGCAGAGGTGGCAATACTCATATTACACAAAATAGACTTCAAAAAGAGACCCAGAAGGACACTTTATAATACTCAAGTGAAGAATTCGTCAAGAAGACATAAACAGACTTCTGGCCAAGACAAAGGCATAGGTAGATACACTGTGCCTCCTCCCACAACCAAAATAAGGACAACAACAATTTTTAAAAAACAACAACAACCAGTACTGACAGAAAATTGAAAACTAATGATAGAAAACTTCACTAATTTGATGAGAGAAAAAGTCAAGCAAGTCCAGGAAGCACAGACGGTCTCAATCAATATTAAGGCAAGAGTCACACTCCCAGACACATCATAATTAAAATAGCAAAATTCAAAGGCAAAGGGAGAATCTTAAAGGCAGCAAGGGAGAAACAGGAAGTAACATACAAGGGAGCCCCAATAATGCTAGCAGCTGACTTCTCAACAGAAACACTACAAGCCAGAAAGGAATGGCAAAAAAATATTCCAAGTTATGAAAAACAAAGGCCTGCAACCAAGATTACTCTATCCAGCAAGCTGCTCATTTAAAATGGAAGGTAAAATAAGGAGTTTCCCAGACAAAAGAAGGCACAAAGAATACACATCCAGCAAACCAGCATTGCAAGATATTCTGAAGGGACTTCTTTAAAAAGAGGAAGAAAAAGTATGAAAGAGAGGAACACATTTACAAAGGAAGTAAAATGGCAATGAATAAATACCTATCAATTATAACCTTAAATAGCCCTGGCTGGTGTAGCTCAGTGGATTGAGCACGGGCCTGCGAACCACACGATTACAGTTCAATTCCCAGTCAGGACACATGTCTGGGTTGCAGGCCAGTTCCCAGCAGGGGACTCATGAGAGGCAACCATACATTGATATTTCTCTCATTCTCTCCTTCCCTTCCCATCTAAAGATAAATAAATAAAATATTAACAAATAATAACCTTAAATATAAATAGTTAAATGCTCCAATCAAAAGACATAGGGTAGCTGAATAGGTAAGGTAAGAAAACAAGACCTACATATATGCTGCCTGCAAGAAACCCACCTCAGAAAAAAAGACCTACAGACCTACCTTCTCTCTGAAAGAGAAAAGTTGGGGAAAATATTCCAAGCAAATGGACAGGAAAAAAAAAGGCTGGGGTACCAATACTTTCATCAGACAAAATAAACTTCAAAACAAAGGCCATAAAAAGAGACACTGAAGAACACTTCATAATACTCAAGAGAACAATCCATCAAGAACACATAAACATTGTGAACATATATGCACCCAACATAGAAGCACCCCAATATATACAGAAAATCTTGGAGGACTTCAAGAAAGATATAGATAGCCACACACTTATACTAGGGTGTATTAGCACCTCTCTGTCAAAAGTGGATAGATCTTCCAAAGAAAATATTGACAAAGATACTGCAGCACTGAACAATATCATAGATCAAATGGAGTTAACTGATATATATAGAGCTTTTCATCCCAAAGACACAAAAAACCACGTTCTTTTCAAATGCACAAGGAACATTTTCAAACATAGACCACATAATAGGACACAAAACAAGCCTCAACAAATTGTAGAAATTTAAATCATATCAAGCAGCCCTGGCTGGTGTAGCTCACTGCATTGAGCATGGGCCTGCAAACCAAAGGATTGCGGTTCGATTCCCAGTCAGGGCACACGCCTGGGTTGCAGGCCAGTTCCCAGCAGGGGACACACGAAGGGAAACCATACATTGACATTTCTCTCCCTCTCTCCTTCCCTTCCCCTCTAAAGATAAATATATAAAATCTTAAAAAAATATGTATCTAAATCATATCAAGCATTTTCTCAGACAAGGGACTGAAACTAGAAATTAACTGCAAGAAAAAAACTCAAAAATTCAAATTTATGGAGACTGAATAGTATGCTATTCATCAATCAATGGGTTGATAATAAAAATAATAAATCATAAAGTTTCTGGAAACAAATGAAAATGACCATACAACAGTCCAAAACCTATGGGACACAGTGAAGGCATTCCTGAGAAGTTCATAGTAATATAGACCTATTTAAAATGATAGAAGAATTTCAAATAAACAACCTAACCCTACATATACAATAACTGGAAGAACAATACAAACAAAGCCCTGAGTAAGGAGAAGAAAGGAAATAATCAAGATCATAACAGAATTAAATGACATAGAGACTAAAAGAACAATTCAAAGGTTTAAAAAGCCAGGAGCTGATTCTTTGAAAAGATAAACAGAATCATCAAGCATTTAACAGATTCATCAAGAAAAAGAGAGGACTCTAACAAATAAAATCAGAAATGAAAGAGGCCAAATTACAACCAATACCACAGAAGCACAAAGGATTATACGAAATTACTATGAAGAACTATATGAGGAGAAATTTGAAAACCTGGGCAATATGGACAAACTTCTAGGAAAATATAATCTTCCAAAATTGAATCAAGAAGAAGCAGAAAGCCTGAACAGACTGCTTACAGCTAGTGAAATTGAAGCAGTAATCAAAAAACTCCCAGCATAGAAAAGCCCTGGACCAGACAGTTTCACAAGAAAATTTCACAAAACATTTAAGAAAGAACTAATAAGCCTGATTCTCCTCAATCTATTCCCAAAAATCCAAGAAAAGGGAAGACTCCCAGTCCCTTTTTATGAGGCCAGCATCATCCTAATCCCCAAACCAGGCAAAGATACAATGAAAAATGAAGACTACGGGCCAATATGGCTGATGAACATTGACATGAAAATACTCAACAAAATACAGGCAAACTGCTTCTGGCAATACATTAAAAATATCATACACCATGATCAAGTGGCACTCAACCTAGGGATGTAAGGATGGTATAATACACACAAATCAGTAAACGTAATACATCACATAAACAAAAGGGAAGGCAAAAATCACATGATCATAACAATAGATGCAGAAAAAGATTTGATAAGATACAGCACCTATTTATGATAAAACCACTCCACAAAAGTGGTAGTAGAAGGAGCATACCTCAACATAATAAAGGCCATGAATGAGAAAACTGCAGCCAATATCACACTCAATGGGTGAAAACTAAAACTTTCACCCTAAGAAGAGAACAAGAAAGGGGTGTCCTCTTTCACCTCTGGCATACCACATAGTAATGGAATTTCTAGCCACCATGAGCAGACAAGAAAAAGAAATAAAAGGCATTCAAATTATAATGGAGAAAACAAAACTGTTATTGTTTGCAGGTGACATGATAGTGTACACAGAAAACCCCATAGACTCCAACAAAAAAACTACTTGGCCGAATAAGCGAATCTGGCAAATCAGAGAGAACCAAACTCAGTATTTAGAAATCAAAGGCATTTTTGTACACCAACAACAAAATATCAGAAACAGAAATCAGGAAAAAGATCCTATTTGACAGAGCAACAAGAAAAATAAAGTACCTAGTAATAAACCTAACCAAGGAGATAAAAGACCAATACTCAGAAAACTGCACAACACGAAGAAAGTTAAGGAACACAGAAACGAAAGGAAGCATATACCATGTTCATGGATTGGAAAATTAACATCATCAAAGTGTCCATACTACCCAAAGCAACTTATAGATTAAATGCAACCCCTATGAAAATACCATTAATATATTTCACAGATATAGAACAAACATTTCAAAAATATATATGGATCCATAAATGACGACAAATAGCCACAGTGATTTTGAGAGAGAAGAATAAAGTAGGAGGGATCACAATAGCTGGTATCAAAGTATATTAAAAGGCTATGGTAATCAAAACAGTATGGTATTGGCATAAGAACAGGCACACAGGCCAATGGAACAGAATAGAAAACCCAAAAATAAACCCATGTCTCTATGGTTAATTAATATTTGACAAAGTGGGCAGCAGCACAAAATGAAGTAAAAATAGCCTCTTCAACAAATGGTATTGGGACATTTGGTCAGCTACATGCAAGAAAATGAATCTCGACCACCAACTTATACTCAAGATAAATGACTGAAATATAAGTCATGAAACCAAAAACGCCCTAGAGGAAAACATAGGCAGGAAAATTTCAGATACTCTACATGCAATATTTTCACCAGTATGTTCCCTAGAGCAAAGGTCATAAAGGAAAGAATAAACAAATGGGACTGCATCAAACTAAAAAACTTCTACACAGCTAAATAATACATCAGCTAAATGAACAGGGATCGAACTACATGGGAAAATATATTTGCCAATGATACCTCAGACAAGGGTTTGATCTACAAAATTTATCAAGAACTAACACACGTTGACAGCAGAAAGACAAACAATCCAACTAAAAACTAGGCAAAGGACCTGAACAGACACTTCTCCAAGGAGGACGTACAAAGGGCCCAGTATCATAAGAAAAGATGCCCAGCTTCACTAGCCATTAGAGAGATGCAGATTAAAACCACAGTGGGATACCACTTCACACTGATCAGCATGGCCATCATAAATGAATCAACAAACAAGTGCTGGCAAGGTTATGGAGAAAAGGGAACTGTGGTACACTCTTGGTAGGAATGTAAATTGGTGCAGCCACTGGGGAAAACAGCATGGAAGTTGCCCCCCAAACTAAAAATCGAACTGTCTTCTAAGATGGTGAACCCCCTGCTGGGATTATACCCTAAGAATCCTGAAACACCAATTCAAAACAACTCAGTAGCATTATTTACATTATTTACATAGCCTAGTGCTAGAAAGAGCCTAAGTGCCCATCAGTAAATGAGTAGATCACAAAAACTGTGGTACATATGCAGAATGGAATACTAGGGAGTATAAAGAAAGAAGGAACTCCTACACTTCCATACAGCATGGATGAAACTGGAGAGTATTATGCTAAGTAAAATAAGCCAGATGGTGAAAGACAAATACCATATGATCTCACCTTTAAGTGGAACCTAATAAAAAAAACAAACAAGTGAGCAAAATAGAATCAGATACATGGAAATAAAGAGCAAACTGAGAGTGACCATAGGGGAAGGGCGAGGGCCATAATGGGGAAGGCGAAGTCAAAGAACATGTATAAAAGTCCTATGGACAAAGATACCGGCGGGCTGGGGGTGGGTGGTGGGGTATGGGTAGAGCAGGGGAGAACAATGGGAAAAAATGGGGACAACTATAATTGAACAACAATAAAAAAATTTTAGATAATATAATAATAAAAAGTATGTCTTATAACACAAAAAAATTGTCAGTTTCCTGTAACGAAATACAAAATATTGGGATGGCCAAAAAGTTCATTTAGCTGTTTCTGTACAGTATTGTGAACTTCATTCGAAAGTATTGCTTAGTTGCTTTAACTTCATTTGAAACAATTTAGTGGATTTTATTGTAATACCAGTGATATCAGTATGAATTTTTTAAAAATTCATCAAAATTAGTGAATGTGGGGGCAGCTATTTTAATATTGAAGATGGAATAAAGTAAGCAACTTTTTCAGCATATTATCCTTCAATATTTCAATAAACACAACTGAAATGCAAAAATATTTGTGCAATGTATGGAGAAGGTGCTGTGACTAATCCAATGTGTCAAAAGTGGTTTCTGAAGTTTCTCAGTACTTTTGACATTTTGCCAAATAAATTCTTTTCTGTGGGGCTGTCTTATGCATTAGAAGGTGTTCAGCAGTACCCCCCCGGCTCTACCCATTAAAAGCCAATAGCAGAAGACAGTCAACATACTCAAAACACCCAATTCAACAAAGTTATTGGTGAAAATGTAAAATGTGTCTTTTATGAAAAAAAATTAAATGGACTTTTTGCCAACCAAGTAACAGTCAATGCACAAAAACTGGTACATACCAATACTTCTCAGATTTGAATACATCAAAATTACCTGGAGGGCTTTTGTTTATTTGACAAAAAAAAAATGATTTCAGCTGAAGGGAGACCGTGAACCAGACTGAGAAACTAGAAGTTATTTATCCCTTAATGTCTATAGGACATTCCAAGACTGAGACACACACACACACACACACACACACATAAAGTGCATCCAGGGAGCAGCAAAGGCATGCTCAAAGTTTTGCCAAGAAGATGAAAAAGAGAACATACTTCATAAGGCGTCTCTATACCATGGCTCAGACAACAACATTCAGAATCCTTTGGTGTAGAACTCTTACCAGGTGTCTCAAGGTTACCCCAAGGATGGGGAAGGAAAACTTTCTGCTATTACCACCCTCCAAGTAGCTCCAGGTAGTCTGACCCAAAGGTTTGGCCTCTTGCTGTGATTAACAAAACCTCTGGCCTTGAGCCTGAATTCTTAATTTGTACCTCAAACCAAGGACTAAACTACACTCAAATCTAGTGTCTAGTTATGGCCACCACCACTCAACCTTTACAGATAACCATGGAATCAGAGAGCAAAGTGCCTATGGCACCTGAAATGCCCTTCCAGGCAAGATGGTTGTGCCATTCCTTCTGGTCAGGAGTGAGGCCAGGACACTGTATTCTGGCTCCTTTTTCTAGACCTGCCTTCTTTGGCTCAAAGAGAAGGACAGAGATACCTAGCAGCCACCTCTTTATGGCAAATCCCAAACCTATGTGTCCAAGGTAGAAAGGATGTGGTCAGAGGGACCTTTCACATGCTTCAATTCTTAAATGCCACATGTTTTATATTCAAAGAAAAAATAAAATAAAAAAGAACCATCCACCAACTGGCATCTAAAGTCAATCACCATAAAAGGGCAGGATCTGGATACCTTGAATATTTATTATTACAATTTTCCAATTCTTTGTTACTCTACTACCCACCACCAAACATTCATAAGGACTCAGAGCAAAGGATGCACTAACACTAGGGATTTACAAATGCTGTTAGCAAATATCAGTTCAACACCTCTGAAGAATACAATTTAGGGAAAAGGTTTTCCTTCAAAGTTTATATAAATTCAATTAAAACAATTTTAAACCCTAACTTTTCCTCTATAAAGTGTTTTCTTTCTAACTTAATGGTATTAAATGTTATCTGAAGTTCAAGGTCTTTGGAGAAGGTTATTTTTTCATCCTGTAAAAATGATTATCCTCCAATTTTTATTGAATATAAACTATATTTAAGCACATACAGCAGGCTTGGATTTCCCAATACAGACCAGCTAAATTTGTAATGGTTTAAACCACTAGACGATGTATAAATCAAACAGCAGGGGCACCACAGTGGTAGCCTGCTTCTCTAACTGCCTTAGCATTTCTCTGTTAATAAACACCTACTTTTGCACAAAGCTATTAAAACTACAAGGCTGCTGATAGTGTTCTGTTTAATAGACCATTTTTAACTATCATTATTTTTTTTAATCTTTTTCTTTTAAAAGTATTTAAAGTCCAAGGTGGAAAACCTGGAAACCACAGCAAAGGCCTCTTTTATAAGAAAGTCACTCACTCATAATCCCTCCTTCCTAATAACAGTGTTAATGGTGGAACCTTGAGACTCACTTGACTTTATCCAAGCCATTTAGCTTCATAGTCTCCCCCAGAACAATGGCCTGGCCCACACACCCCACTGCTTCCCTGTTCCATAGCTTGGCATAAGTCTCCTAAAGCAGAAAGGAAGCAAGTGACCTTTCTTCACTTCCATCATGTGCAAACACACAGACCTACAGAGAGCTCCTAACAATGCACCAGGGCACAAATTATGAGTAAAACACGCAAAGAGACGGGAAAGACTCCTATATGGCATTTGTGGTGAGGAAAGGGGCGATTTTGCCAAACAGCAGAATGATTTAAACAAGCAGCCTTTTCTGCCCCAGAGCGTGGCGTCTTATTTCAAAGTTTCTCCAAGTGCAAACTCTTAATATAACAAAAGGAAACAGTACATCCTAAAAAGTTGTTCTACAGTGGGATGCAACGTTATTTATTTGCAGGAGATAATTCTGTCAGAGGAATGAGACACTCTCATTTAGCAGGTGAAAGGTGAAGCCCGAAGGGACTTGGCAGCGGTAGGGTAGGCAAAGAAGGCACCAGGCCACCGGCAGCGGCGCATCTGGGGACAGAGACTGCAATGGCCCACCTAGGCCACGGCTCTCCCCTACCAATGAAACCGCTCTCTTTGCCCCATCCCAGATCGCACATCAGAAGAAAATCCATCCACCTTAGTAAAGGAGCTGGCACTCTACAAATTCTGCTCAAAGGGGTACCGCCACTTCAGAAACGGCCGTATAGTAGGGCCCCGTAGGATACGTTATTTTAAAGTGACCCCACCCCTAGCCCTCCAGGGTGCAGGAGGAAACGGGTTACCTCCTCATATTTACTGAACCTGTAGTCCCTATATCCAGAGGCAAAGAGAAGACGAAGACTCCGCCCCAGGCCCGCGGCCGGTTCCAAGGCGAAGCTAGGGGCAAGGAGCGAAGGAGTACTGCAGGTTTCTTCACCCCCTACCCCGGCAGCCTCCGCCCAGAGTTGAGAGCAAGGACACTTTCTGTCCCAACTGCTGACTTCCTGGCTCCTCGGCCCCCCAGGAGGAACGTGCAGCCACCCGGCCCCTGCCTGCACGTGCGGCCCGCAGGCCTGTGCGACCCATCTCACCTGGACTGCTGGGGTCGGGGCCTACTATCTCAGCCAGCGCATGTGGGTCACACGGATGCGGGGCAAAGGCACTCGTGGGCCCAAGGCTACCACGCCGTTAACACCCGCAGTTCTTGTCGCAAAGGCCAGAAGCTCCGCCTCCTTGCGCCGCCTTCTCGTCCTCTCCGCTTTGCGGTCAACCGGCCAAACCCCAAGAGCCTCGGGACCGGGAGTCAGCCAGGTGGGGCGGGCTGGACCGGAAATGCGTAAAGCGGGGCGGTGTCCAAGAGCCAGCCAGTGCTGGAAATGTAGTGTGAGGAAGAGTGTGGGAGGGGCTAATGTGGGCCGAGAGTCCTCCTCAGCGTGTGGGTTATTTCCGGAAAGTGCGAGGCTTGGGGCAAAAGCCCGGAGCCGAAGTTGTTCTCTGTGGAATTTTGATCTTGCTCTAGCATTCTCTTCTGGAAACAACTGGAGGGCGGGGACTAGGCAGTGGTATACCCCACATTCGTAGCTGTGATAACTAGGAGACATAAAACTCCTCGTTACTATCCTTCTGTCATATATACAATCTATAAATATTTATTATGCACGAACTCATGTTAGGAATTGTCCTAAGGACTGAGAATACAGCAGTCACAATGGGGGAGGGGTCGGGATAACAAAAGGAAATATCCCTGCCCCTTTAGAATTTACAGCTGGGAAACAATAAAAAAACTTAAATGAAAAGTACAAAAATGTTAGATAATTACAAATGCTAAGGCGGAGCAACATAAGAGACAGGGATAAGAATTGCAGATGGTTGACCTGTGAAGGTCACTGGGAAGGTGGCATTTGAAGGGAAGCTGGAAAGGAAGTGAGGGAAGGAGACAAGCAGATATCTTTGGGGGAGGCTCTGAGGCTAGAGGTTGCTCAATGTGAGGGGAAGAGTGAGTGTGGGGAAGTGTGGTATGCGAGAGGTCCAGAGAGAAGTTAGAACTGGACTGAGAAGGATGTAGGTCCTTGCTGCTCCTTGTAAAGACAGTTTCTACTCTGACAGTATTTAGCAAAGGGAACATGCCATTTGATTTAACAAAATTATTCTGGCCACTGTGCAAGCACGAATAGTTTCTAAACTTATAAAGCGGAGATCCACCAGGACCTCCTGGTGGCTAACTTGGCCAGAATTAAAAACTAAAAATGGAGCCTAAACCCTACACAGGGGTCACTCACACAAACCAATCTTCAGGTAGAAGCCTTCATTAAGCTGCCTTCCTGAACAGGCCTGACTGTATTGTGTTCCTGCCATCTGAGCCAACCCATGTAAAGGAGCTTCTGGAATTGTATTTCAATCAATAGGATTGAGACTTCCCCTGTCCAATCAAAGGTATGCAGCAATATCACCATTAGCATCATCAATAACCAATTAGAGCTGTTCCATTCTAACTAATCAGAACAATGTTTCCTTGGACCAATCAAACCACAAGAATTTAGAGTCTCATTTGCCTGAGAATGGACCAATCAGAGACCAGGGGTGGGGACTTCTCTTGATATAAGTCAGCTCTCCCTCTGTCTCAGAGTGTGCATTTTCCATTTGCACCAAACACTAGTGATTCTGTTTCTGGCTGAGACATATCACTGGACTTGATCAGGGAAGAGCAAGGCACAATGGAGCAAAAATGGAGTGGAGCAAGGAAGGCAGAGCAGAGCTTTCTTGACGTGGGTACCGGCCCACAGTGCCTGCAGTGTCATGGATGAGACATGAGACAAATTCACATGGACTACCAAGTCCTGTGGAGGAAAAGGGACAGCATGTTTATTCCCTCAAGGGGGGAGCACTTCAGAGCAGCTTGTCCACCCTCTCAAGGGGAGAGCCCACTGACCCGTGCCTAGACAGTTTAATTTGCACAGGAATACAGGTATTGCTCGTTAATTATTGTCAGGCAGTAAGGGTCAAACAATAGATAGCATACAAAGAACCATTAGGGCTTCTTCTGAGTCAGGGTCTATCAGCTAACAGGCTACAAAACTTTGGGAAAGGAACTCAAGTCCTGCTTGGGTCTTTATCGTTTAACTAAGAGCATTCTTAGCAAAGCAGGTTTCACAGGATTTTACAAATCCTTTCTCAAGCCTGATCACCCTGGGAGCCTGCCCTTTCTAGCACAGGGCTGCACCACCCTCTATCATTATTTCAGGCTTAAGTCAGGCAGAGGAGGCAGATAGCCAAGGAATTTTCAGAGACTTTTTGTGGACTCGGGGGAGTCAGGCTTTGTCAAAGCTGAGGGGCGAGGGTCCATCACCCCCTTTCTCCAGAGCCCCCTAAGTCCTTCCCTGGGGCCTCCATGTGATCATGTCTGTCTTAGGTCATTCCCCCCTTGGGGAATCTTACCCATCATTGGCTAACTGATCAAACATTGGGGGCCAGTTATAAAAAAAGGAGCAGAAGCAGCACTCCTGCCAAGGAGATAAGCTTTATCTCCTTAGTGGCTTATGGCCTAAAGGTTGCTCACTCAGCCTTAGCCATGGGGGGTTTACATCTCCTGAAACCAGGCAGGGCGGCTCCCAACACTTTCTAGTCAAAGAAGGTGGCCTTGCCCCAGGGCTACCTTGTACCAGGGCTGTTGCACAGCAGTGCTGTTCCACAGCCTTGCTGCAACATAATTGAGCTGTAACACTATTCAGCTGTTTCCTAGCCCTGCTATTCTCATAGCTGTGCTGTATCATAATTGAAATGTTTGTGCTGAAAAAAATTTCCTTTTTTACCACATTCTAAATTGGAAGTTCCTATTGGCATTGAACTGTCACCAATGACCATCTGTTGACAATAAGTAGAAAGAAGGCAAATGCAGAAATAAGGAAACCATTAAGAAGTAATGGCCCACCTAAAGGGATTTACAGTTCCAATGTAACATCCATCAAAATCCCAATGACATTGCTTAAAGTAGAACAAAAATTTCTAAAATTTGCAAAGAACCACAAAGGATCCCAAATAGCCAAAAACTCTGAGACAAAAATGAAAAACACAAAGGCAGAGTTATCACACACCCCCAATTTCAAACTATACTCAAAAGCTATAGTAATCAAAACAGTATTGTATTGGCAGAGACCCAGACACACGGATCAATGGAACAGATTTTAGAACCCAGAAATAAACTGATACACATATGGGCAACCAATTCATGACAAAGGAACCAAGAACACACAATATAGAAAGAAAAGTATCTTCAATAAATGATATGGGAAAAACTGGAATCCTGCATACAAAAGAATAAAACCAGACAACTATCCTTCATTTTTAAATTCTCACCTGAGGATATGTTTACTGATTTTAGAGAGAGGAAGAGTGGGGGGGAGAGAGAGAGAAACATCAGTGTGAGAGAGAAGCATTGATCAGTTTCCCCTGTACACACCCTAACTGGGGATCAAACTTGCAACCTTTTGGTGTATGGAACAACACTCCAACCAACTAAGCCAATCATCTAGGGCTAGACCACTATCTTAAGCCATAAGCAAAAAATTAAATAAAAATGGATTAAAAATGTGAATGTAAGACCTGAAAAAAATTAAAATACATAAAAGAAAATATAAGCATTAAGCTTCTAGACTTTTGTCTCTATGGTGTTTTTTATGAATTTGACTCACAATGTAAGGGAAACAACAAAAATAAATAAATGGGAGTACCTGAAACTAAAAAGCCTCTGCACAGCAAAGAAAAATCAACAAGAAAACTGAAAACAACCACCTGAATGGGAAAAGATGTTTACAAATGATACACTTCATGAGAGGTTAATATAAAAAATATGTAAAGAACTCATAACTCAACAACCAAAGAGCAAACAACTTGATTAAAAAATGGACAGGTGATCTGAACAGACATTATTCTACAAGGTGTGCAAATAACCAAAAGTACATGGAGAGATACTCAACATTATTAATCATCAGGGAAATTCAAATCAAAACCATGATGAAATACCAACTCACGCATTATGTAAGTCATTATCAAAAAGATAAGAAATAGTAACTGAGAGTGAAAGGAAACGCTCTCTCTCTCTCACTGCTAGTAGGAGTGTAAACTGGTGCAGCCGGTATGAAAAACATTATGGAGGTTCCTAAAAAAACTAAGACTAGGACTACCATATGACCCAGCAATTATTTTTCAGGGTATTTATTTAAAGTACCTGAACTTAATTTGAAAAGATATATGTAACCCTATGTTTATTGCTTCATTATTTATAAGAGCCAAGATATTGGCTAAGTGTTCATTGTTGGATAAATGGATAAAGAAGAAGTGATACATATATCTAATGAATTAATACTCAGCTATAAAAGGAATGCAATATTGCTATTTGTTACATTGATGGATATCGAGGGTATTATACTAAGTAAAATAAGTCAGAAAAGGGAAAAACATATGATTTCACTCATATGTGCTATAGAGTACAAAAGTAACAAATGAACAAAGAAGACAAAACAAAAATGTCATAGATAAGACAACAGAATAGTGGTTATTGGAGGGAAGGCAGTGACGGGAAGTTAAAGTAGGTTAAGGGGGTGTCAAATGAATTGAAATTAGACTTGTGGTGGTGAGCACACAATAAATTATACAGATATTAAATTATAATATTGTACAACTGAAATTTATATAATGTTACTACCCCAAATTAAATAATTTTTCTTACTTATTCAATCAACACATTGATTTATTTTCTTTTTTTAATTTAACTATTTATTTATTTTATTTTATTGTTGTTCAACGACAGTTTTCTGCCTTTTCCTTCTCCACTGCCCCCCTACCTCAGCCATCCCTACCTCCCTCTCCTGATTCCACCCCCTTGGTTTTGTCCCTGTGCCTTTTATAGTTGTTCCTGAAAACCCTTCCTCCCTTTCTCCCTATTATCCGCTGCCACCTCCCCTGTGGTTACTGTCACTTTGTTCTTAATTTCAATGTCTCTGGTTACATTTTTCTTGCCTGTTCATTTTGTTGATTAAGTTCCACTTAAGGTGAGATCATATGGTATTTTCATCTTTCACTGCCTGGCTTATTTCACTTAGCATAATACTCTCCAGTTCCATGCTGTCACAAACAATAGGAGTTCCTTCTTTCTTTCTGCCTTTAGTATTCCATCATGCAAATGTACCACAGTTTTTTTGATCCATTCATTTACTGATGGGCACTTAGGTTGCTTCCAGTATTTGGCCATTGTAAATTGTGCTGCTATGAACACTGGGGTGCACAGGTTCTTTTGGAATGGTGTTTCAGGATTCTTAGGATATAATCCAAGCAGTGGAATTGCTGGGTCAAAAGGGGATTCCATTTTTAGTTTTGTGAGGAAATTCCCTACTGTTTTCTGTTGCATTCACCAACCACGAGAACAAATGTCGGAGACTTTTGGGGTTCCAAAGATGTTACTTTATTGGCCAAGTTTAACCTGCGCAGGGGCGAACTCTCCAAAGTGTCCGGAGACACGGTGCCCACAAGGGCTGCAAATGAGAGTCGCGCCAAACGCTTACAGGCTTAGGGTTTTATGGAGGCGCGCAAGCAAGCTGGATACAGAAGCAGATGTGGTGGTTAGCGGTTGGCTCTGGGGCATAATAGGGTTACCGATTATTGGTGAGTTAACTCGTGCACTGGCTCATGCTCCTTTACTTGATTGGTCAGTTGAGCTCGTGCACAGGGGCTGCACTGGCTCGTGCTCCTTTACGTGATTGGTCAGTTGAGCTCGTGCACAGGGGCAAAATTTCCCTCCCTAGTGACTGTCCAGATGGCTATCTGCCTGACTAACCTTTGCTCTTAAACCACATCCTGGAACACACCCTGCTCTTCGGGCGTGTCCCGGAGCCTCTTTGCGTTAGTTAGTAAAACACCTTTTGCTTCTTTACAGCTATGTTCTGGCTAGTTCCCCTTGCCCTCAACATTTTCCACAGTGGCTATACAAGTCTGCATTCCCACCAACAATGCACTACAGTTCCCTTTTCTCCACAAGCTCTCCAATACTTTTTGTTTCTTTATTTGTTTACAATGGCCATTCTCACTGGTGTAGAATGGTATCTCATTGTGGTTTTAATATGCATCTCTCTCATCGCTAATGATTCTGAGCATCTTTTCATATGCCTCTGGGCCCTCTGTATGTCCTCCTAGGAGAAGTGTCTGTTCAGGTTTTTTAGCCATGTTTTAATTGGGCTGTTTATATTCCCGGAGTGGACTCATTTAAGTTCTTTTTTTTTAAAGATTTTTAAAATTTATTTATCTTTAGAGGGGAAGGGAAGGAGAGAAATATCAATGTATGGTTGCCTCTTGTGAGTCCCCTGCTGGGAACTGGCCCCTGCTGTGAACTGGCCTGCAACCCAGGCACGTGCCCTGACTGGGAATCAAACCACGATCCTTTGGTTCGCAGGCCGCACTCAATCCACTGAGCTACACCAGCCAGGGCTCATTTAAGTTCTTAATATACTTTGGAGATCAAACACTCGTCCAAGGTATCATTAGCAAATATATTTTCCCCATACAATTGATTCTCTTTTCATTTTAATTCTGTTTTTTTTTTAGTAATGCAGAAGCTTTTTTATTTCGATGATGTCCCATTTGTTTATTCTTTCCTTTGTGTCCCTTGCTCTAGGGGACATATCCATGAAAATATGCTCCATGGAACACCTGAGATTTCCCTTCCTATGTTCTGTTGAAGGACTTTCATGGTGTCATGATTTATATTTAGGTCATTGATCTACCTTGAATTTAATTTTGTGTATGGTGTAAGCTGGTGATCAAGTTTCATTTTCTTACATGTAGCTGTCCAGGTCTCCCAACACCATTTGTTGAAGAAGCTATTTTTACACGGTTTTATGTTTCTTCCCACTTTATCAAATACTAATTGACCATAGAGATTTGGGTTTATTTCTGGGCTCTCTATTCTGTTCCATTAGTTTATGTATCTGTTCTTATGCCAGTACCAGGCTGTTTTTATTACAGTGATCTTGTAAGACAGTGTGATATCAGGTTTTTGACCCTTCTACTTTGCTTTTCTTTCTCAACATTGCTACAGCTATTAGGGGTTGTTTATGGTTCCATATACACCTTTGAAATATTTGTTCTGTACCTGTGAAATATGTCACTGCTATTTTAATAGGGATTGCACTAAATTTATAAATTGTTTTGTGTAGTATGGACATTTTGATGTTGTTAATTCTTCCAGTCCATTAACACAGTACATGCTTTTATTTATTTGTGTCTTCCTTAGTTTCTTTCTTCAGTGTTTTGTAGTTTTTTGAGTATGGGTCTTTTACTTCCTTCATTAAGTTTACTCCTAAGTATTTTATATTTATTGTTGCTATAGCAAATGGGATTTTTTCCTGATTTCTGTTCCTGATATTTCATTGCTGGTGTACAAAAAAGCCTTTGATTTCTGAATGTTGACTTTGTAACCTGAATTTTGCCAAATTCACTTATTAAGTCAAATAGTTTTTTTGGTAGAATCTATAAGATTTTCTATGTACACTACCATGTCATCTGCAAAAAATGACACTTTTGCTTCTTCCTTTCCAATTTGATACCTTTTCTTCTTTTTCTTGTCTGATTGCTATGGCTAGGATTTCCAACACTATGTTGAATGGGATTGGTGAGAGCAGAAATCCTTGTCTTGTTCTTTTTGTTGTTGTTGTTCAAGTACAGTTGTCTGCCTTTTCCCCCCACCACTCTCCAACACCCCAGCACTCTCCACTTCTCTCCCCTGTTTCTGCCTCCTTGTTCATATGTCCTTTATAATTGTTCCTGTAAACCCTTCACCCTTTTCCCCCATTATCCCCTCCGCTCTTCCCTCTGGTCACTGTCAGCCTGTTTTCAATTTCAATGTCTTTGGCTATACTTTGCTTGCTTGTTCATTTTGTTGATCAGGTTCCTGATCTTTCACATGGTATTTGTCTTTCACCGCCTGGCTTATTTCACTTAGCATAATGCTCTCCAGTTCCATCCATACTTTGTAAAGGGAAGGAGCTCCTTCTTTCTCTCTGCTGCATAGAATTCCATTGTGTAACTGTATCAAATTTACATTGATTTTTGGTCCATTCATTTACTGATGGGCCCTTAGGCTGCTTCCAGCACTTGGCTATTGTAAATTGTGGTGCTATGAACACTGGGGTGCATAGGTTCTTTTGAATTGGTGTTTCAGGATTCTTAGGATATAATCCTAGCAGTGGAATTGCCAGGTCAAAAGGCAGTTCCACTTGATCATGGTGTATTTCCTGGCATCCTTCCCTGGTGCCCAGAAGGTGAAACCTAGTAGTGGGTAGGGAGCTGGGAGCAGTAAGGGGGGTCAATTTGGTAATGGTATATCATTCACCACCCCCCCAAGCCTGTTCTATAACAGTTCCATTCAGTCACTCAGCCTCAGGGCACACAGCACAAGACAAGCTCGAGTGCAAGGTTCTACTTAGCCACTCAGTCTCTGATTTTGCACAGCTCAAATATTTCTTGGGGCAAGCCAACTTCTCAAGAGAGTTCCTTACAAACCAGTTGCTTGTCATTCTTAACAAGTGCACAGCTTTTCACACAACCCAACTTTCCAACAAGTCTGGAGACTATCTGAGTTAGGGTCCTCCACGGCCCAACTCCTCCCTTTTCCAGGTGTTGCCCAGCACCCCAATTTCTCTGGTGCCAGCATCCACAGTCCCAGTGGGTGTATACCACATCTGTGTGTCTCCCACTCTTTATTCTCCCCAGTGACTTCTAGCATCTAGGTCCCTCCTGGAGGGGAAGGAGCTGGTGATCTAGCTTTTCTCCCCATATCATGCTGCAGGCACAGGGCTGGTGGGCCACAGTGGCTTAGGACCCTGCACAGATCCCGGGGACCTTACTGTCCTAGTGCAATCTCCTCACTATCTGTTTTTCAATGTCCTCTACAATTTTTCACCTTCAAACTTCATATAAACTGGTATTCCATTGGCTGTTCACTCTGTTCCTGAGATTATGGGGTAGGTGTTCCAGTTGGGCACAGGGAGAACTGGGCTCCACTCTCACCTACCTTGCCACCATCTTTGATCTTGGAGCATGATATTCTCAAAATGCATCAATGTTGTCAGAAATAGCAGTATTGTATTGTTTCCTATGGCTGAGAACTGTTCCATATCTACTTTAGCCTACTATCTGTTGAAGGACATTTCAACTGTTTCCATGACTTGGCCACTGCAAATAATGCTGCAATGAACATAGGAGGACATGTGGCTTTACTGGTAAATGCTTTCAAAAATTTCAGGTAAATTCCCACAAGAAGGGTTGCTGGGTTATATGGTAACTCTTTTTTAATTTTTTTTGAGGAACATCCTTATCGTTTTTCATAGTGGCTGTACCAGTTTCATTCACATCATCAGTGAATGAGGGAACTTTTTTTTCTACAACTTCTCTAACACTTGTTGTTACTTGTCTTGTTGATAATAGCCATTTTAACAGGTATGAGGTGGAATCTCATTTTACTTTTGATTTGAATTTTCATAATAGCCAGCAGAGTTATGTATCTTTTTATATATGTTTTGGCTATTTGTATGTCTTCTTGGAAGAAGTGTCTGTTCAGGTCCCCTGCCCATTTTTAAAAAATGAAAGATTTGTGTGTTCTGAAGAGAAAGAAGAGTATCCTCTGCCCATTTTTAAATTAGACTTTTTTGTTGTTCCGATATAGTCATTTATATATTTTGGATATTCAAAAAAGGGTGCTGGGAAAATTGGAAAACCACATGCAAAAGAATAAAACTAGACTGGTATTTGTCATAATACACTAATATTAACTCAAATGGATAAAAAATCTAAATATGAAAGCTGAAACAAAAATCACAGAGAACAAAACATAGGTACTAAATTTATAGACCCTGGTCTTAGAATTTTATAAATTTGACTTCAAAGGCAAAAGAGGTAAAAGCAAAAATAAATAAATGGGATTATGTCAAGCTAGAAAGCTTCTGCGCAGCACAAGAAACCATAAAACTAAAAGGTAGCCAGCCAAATGGGAGTAGATATTTGCAAACAACACCTCCACAAACCTATTTTAATCACAATATTTTCTTAAGGCTTTTGATGACTCCACCTATACTAGATAGTGAAAGCCTAACTCACTAACACTTTTTAAAAGTTTTTAAAAAATATATTTTATTGATTATGATATTAGAATTGTCCTACTTTGTCCCCCCTTCACTCTCCTCCACCCTGCACATCCTCTCCCAACCACATTCCCCGCCTTTAGTTCATGTCCTTATGTCATAAGTTCTTGGCTTCTATATTTTCCATACTATTTTTACCCTCCCCCTATCTATTTTCTACCTATCATCTATGCTACTTACTCTCTGTAACTTTTCCCCCTCTCTCCTCCTCCTACTCCCCTGTTAATAACAAGCCATGTGTTCTCCATTTTTGTGGTTCTGTTCCTGTTCTAGTTATTTGCTTAGTTTGCTTTTGTTTTTGTTTTAGGTGTAGTTGTTAATTACTGTGAGTTTGCTGTCATTTTGCTGTACATATTTTTAATTTCTTTTATCCTAGATAAGTCCCTTTAACATTTTGCACAATAAGGGCTTGGTGATGATGAACTCCTTTAACTTGACCTTAACTGAGAAGCACTTTATTTGCCCTTCCATTCTAAATGATAGCTTTGCTGGATAGAGCAATCTTGGATGAAGGTCCTTGCCTTTCATGACTTTGAATATTTCTTTCCAGCCCCTTCTTGCCTGTAAGGTCTCTTTGAAGAAATCAGCTGACAGTCTGATGGGAACTCCTTTGTAGGTAACTCTCTCATTTTGTCTTGCTGCTTTTAAGACTCTCTCCTTATCTTTAATCTTGGGTAACATAATTACAATATGCCTTGGGGTGTTCCTCCTTGGGTCCACCTTCTTTGGGACTCTATGAGCTCCCTGGACTTCCTGGAAGTCTATTTCCTTTGCCAGAATGGGGAAGTTCTCCTTCATTATTTGTTCAAATAACTTTTCCACGTGTTGCTCTTCCTCTTCTTCTTCTGGTACCCCTATAATTTGGACATTGGAATATTTATTTATTTTTTAAAATATATTTTATTGATTATACCATTATAGTTGTTCTATCCCCCCCTTCATTCCCCTCCACCCGCACACTCCCTCCCCCACCATTCTCCCCCGCCTTAGTTTATAACCATGTGTCTCAAGTTCTTTAGATTCTATATTTCCCCCACTATTCTTGCCCTCCCCCTATCTTTTTTCTACCTACTGTCTATGCTATTTTCTGTGCCTTCTCCCCCCTTCTCCTCCTCCCACTCTCCTGTTGCTAACTCTCCATGTGTTCTTCATTTCTATGGTTCCGTTCCTGATCTAGCTGTCCTCTTGGTTTGCTTTTGTTTTAGGTGTGGTTGTTAATACCTGTGTGTTTGCTGTCCTTTCACTGTTAATATTATTCATCATCTTTTCCTTATATAAGTCCCTTTAGCATTTCATATAATAAGGGCTTGGTGATGATGAACTCCTTGAACTTGACCTTATCTGAGAAGCACTTTATCTGTCCTTCCATTCTAAATGAAAGTTTTGCTGGATAAAGCAATCTTGGCTGTAGGTCTTTGGATTTCATGACTTGGAATACTTCTTTCCAGCCCCTTCTTGCCTGTAAGGTCTCTTTTGAGAAATCTGCTGACAGTCTGATGGGTACTCCTTTGTAGGTAACTGTCCCCTTATCCCTTGCTGCTTCTAGGATTCTCTCCTTCATTTTAGTCTTGGCTAATGTAATTATGATGTGCCTTGGTGTGTTCCTTCTTGGGTCCAACTTCTTTAGAACTCTCTGAGCTTCCTGGATTTCCTAGAAGTCTATTTCCTTTGCCAGACTGGGGAAGTTCTCCTTTATTATTTGTTGAAATAAGTGTTCCACTCGTGGCTGTTTCTTTCCCCCTTCTGGTACCCCTATAATCCGGATGTTGGAACGTTTAAAGATGTCCTGGAGGTTCCTAAGCCTCTCCTCATTGTTTTGAATTCTCATTTCTTCATTCCTTTCTGGTCGGATGTTTCGTTCTTCCTTCTGGTCCATTCCATTGATTTGAGTCCCAGTTTCCTTTCCATCACTATTGGTTTCCTGGACATCTCCCTTCATTCAATTAGTTTAGCCTTCATATGTTCCTCTAATTTGTGACTATAATCAACCAGTTCTGTGAGCATCCTGATAAATAGTGTCTTGAACTGTGCTTCTGAGAGGCTGGCAATTTCTCGGTCGCTTAGAGTTATTGGCTCTGGGACTTTGAGTTCTTCTTGCGCCATCTTTTGGGCTGTTCATGCCTGTTACGTAGTACGGTCTGAGCCCCAGGTGTTCACCAGAGCAGGGCAACTCAGTCGCTGGGTTCTGAAGCTGTATGTGGGGGCGGGGTCAAAGAGGAGCAATGGAGTCCCGTCTGCCGCCTCCCACCACGGCTCCCACAGGTGCCGAAGCTGCCACCGTCGCAGGGGCCTGCGTGTTTCGCCCCACTGCACGCGAGTGTGGCACTGCTGTTAGCCCTCCACCACTGGGTTCACCCCCTGGGGCCTGGGTGGTCCGTCTCACTGTGCGCAAATGTGTGGCCTTGGTCAGTCTCCCCTACACCCTGACTGGGTCCGGGCTACTTGCTCGCCTAGGTCGGGGGATCTTTCCTGCCTGCCCCTGCTCCGCTGCTGGCTCCGCCGCTCTTACCGTCCAGGTAGAATGGTTAGTTGTTGTCGGACTTCAGTATAAATCAATTTTCTGTTCTTTGGCTGTGTCTTTGTTCTCCAGATCTTTGTTGTTTCAAACTTGTTTGTGGGAGAAGGCACAGTGTTTCCACCTATGCCTCCATCTTGGCGTAAGTCCTGGACATTGGAATATTTAAAGATGTCCTGGAGGTTCCTAAGCCTCTTCTCATTTTTTTGAGTTCTTGTTTCTTCATTTATTTCTGATTGGATGTTTTGTTCTTCTTTCTAGTCCACTCTGTTGATTTGAGTCCCAGTTTTCTTCCCATCATTATTGGTTCCCTGTATTTTCCTTTATTTCACTTAGCATAGCCTTCATTTGTTCATCTGATTTTAACCAAATTCAACCAATTCTGTGAGCCTCCTGATCACCAGTGTTTTGAACTGTGAATCTGATAGGTTGGCTATGTCTTCATCACTTAGGTGTATTTTTGCGGGAGGTCTGATTTGTTCTTTCATTTGGGCTATTTTTGTGTGTCTTGTTGCGCCAGTTACATAGTGAGGGGTGGAGCTTTAAGTGTTCACCAAGTCAGGGCAACCTTGTGGCTGGATTGTGATGCTGTCTGTGAGTCAGGGGGCCAAGAGAGAACAATGGCACTTGCTCTACTCTCTGCTGGATTTTGGTCACTTTCTCCACTTCCTGCAAACAAATTGGGCCCTTCTGGCGCTGATTCCCATGTGGGTGGGTTTGAGTATGTCCTGGGACACTGTGGGTCTCTCCAAGGAACTCTCCTGTGAGGCTGGGAGTTTTTCCCAGGACCTCAACCGCAACAGCTGTTTTCAATTGGTGTTTTGAGGCTTTCCCCCGCCCCTGCTCTAGGATCCTGGGTTGTGTGGTTTATCTGCCTCCCCAGTTTCACCTGGTTTATGTGTGCATGAATGTGGGACCAAACATACCATGCCCCTGTACAATCCGCTGCCTCACTGGGTCTGCCACCTGCTGCTTTGGATGCCTGGGGTCCACTTACTGCCTCCTTGTGTGCCCAGGGTCTGCCAGCCACTCTGCTGTGAACCCTCTCTGCCCAGCTCCCCAACTCTGCCCCTCCTACTGGTCTGGACAAATGTATCTACTTTAACTCCTTAGTTGTTGGATTTCCATTCATTACAATTTTCTGTCTGTACTGGGTTTTTTTTTGTTTGTTTGTTTTTAAATTGTTGTTGTCCTTGTTTTGGCTGTGTGAGGAGGCACAATGTGTCTACCTATGCCTCTACCTTAGCCAGAAGTGGCAGCTCACTAACTCCTGTTCATGGTTTTTTACAGACATCCCAGTCCACCTTTCCAACTTTCATCACTTGCTTCATGAAACCCTGGTTCCAGCAAAGCTATATACTAGCACCCTCTTGAGAGTGCCCTTTATGGTCCTGCTTTTGTGTTTTTGACATGTCATGCCTCCTTCCCATCTACTTGGATCTATCCACTCATCAAAGTTTTGCTCATATGACTAGTTCTGAGAAGATACCCAAGTGCCAGCTATCTGTTTCACCAATTTACTAAGTAGTCTTATTGTGGGTGGTGCCACTTATTCTAGTGCCCTAAATTGTTATTTAAGACTTGCATTATGATCTGAAGTTCCACTGGTAGGTCCTTCTTGTTTAAGTCCCAAAGAGGTTTCAAGCCCCACAATCAGAGTGATATTTTTTAAAATATTTATTTATTTTTAGAGAGAGGGGAAAGGAAGGAGAAAGAAAGGGAGAGAAACATCAATATGTGGTTGCCTCTCATGTGTCCCCCACTGGGGACCTGGCCTGCAACTCAGGCATGTGCCCTGACTGGGAATCGAACCGGCGACTCTTTGCACTCAATCCACTGAGTTACACCAGCCAGGGCTCAGAGTGATATATTTTTTTTTCACATTCCCCACTATACCTCATAGTAAGCCTGGCAAATAGTTAAGGGTTCATTATTTTGTTTATTTTTATTGTCACTTTTATGTTTTAGGCAATGGTTTCAATTAACATGGAGTGGAAAAGCATAGTTTTTTTCTATGATATGGACATCCAATTTTTCTCAAAAAAACCTATCATAAAATCACCAGCTATGAATTCTAAAGTCATATAGGGAGTTAAGACTTGCCAGCAATCCCTCAGATGGCTGTGTTTGGCAAATGGCCTCAAGATACTGCATTTGTTTCAGTGTTCTTAATTAACTTTTATTTTCTAAAGTTCATTTAAAAACAACAACAACAACATCCAGATAGCTTAACAGAGGACTTGATTCTTTAAAGAAAAACTTGCCACATTCAGGTTCTTAGAACATTCCCTGGGAGTCATGTGCTGATCTCAGCACATTAGAAAAAAAGATATTAATTTGTGGATGTTTTGCTTTGTCATCCTTTGAGAAGCCTTGAGAACCCACATGTACTTAGCTTAACACAGTCTGAATATATCTGACCCTTTTGGTAAAATTCTTGTTTTTATTTTCTTGATTTTTAAAAAATGTTGCTTAAGTCCTACCCTGGCTGGTGTAGCTCAGTGGATTGTGAAGCAAAGGTTTACTGGTTTGATTCCCAGTTAGGGCAGGTGCCTGGGTTGCAGGCCAGGTCCCCAGTAGGGAGCACATGAGAGGCAACCACACACTGATGTTTCTCTCCCACTCTTTCTCATTTCCTTCCCCTCTCTCTAAAAAATAAATAAATAAAAAAATTTAAAAATACTAAAGTCCTTTAGAATACCCACAAATACATAGTCCTTCCTTCTCCCCCTTTCCCAGTCTGGGGTACTGTATCTCAGGAAAAGAAGTAAAAGCCCATGATTCAGGCAGGTCCAGCACCATCAACTGTGTTGCCACTGCAATCTCCAGTTAATCCCAAACCATGTGGCACCTTCTCATGGCCTACCAGCAAGAATCCTTTTACCCCTTTTCTTCCAGGCAAAGTCTCTCCTGCTTCCTAAGCCACATGGCAAAAAAGGGAGCACCCTAAAGCTGTGTGGTCCCAACTTTCGCCAAAGCCACATGATCCCAGAAATCCCGCATGGCTGCCCTGCTTGGGTTTAAATCTTCCTCTGCAATCTTCCTCTACAGCCCCCCTGACTCCTCCTACAATCAGTTACACCTGCCAGCATTCCCATATTCTTACAGCTTTACTGGACTGTCATAGTAAGTCCCAGCAGGCATGTCCCCATGGCATGGAGCCAATCATCTGCAATCTTTTACCTAGGTGCTGTACCCAGAGGGAGTTGCCTCCCATCCTCCTGGCTCAAAGCATGGCCACAAGCTATTTAACATATCTATGAAACCAGTTAAAGGTTATAGATAGGTCAAATGACCATTATAGAGGTTATCTGCAAAACTGTTGCTATTCAAAACAACTCTCAATGGCCCTGCTCCATTTGTCTCATCTCCCAGCTCAGACTTGTGGGGGTGAGGAATATATATATATATATTCTAATATTTCCTGTCTCCATTACAGTCTCCATTTGGGGATCCCACATGGCTGCACCCTGTTACATTCATATATTTAATAAACATACTCTCATAATGAAAGAAAGAAAGAAAGCAATTGAAACCTGAGGACTAATTATAAAGAGTCAAAGGCTTTCCCAAATAAGGCAACTGCTTAATCTACAGCCAATCAAATATAATTTCTTTGCTTTGCTTCCATATCATCTACATAAAAGTCTCCCTTAGCTTCTGTTGGCAATGTTTCCAACCATTTCCAGTTTAGTGCTTCCCAATTTGAATGGATTTTGGCTCTAATGAATACTTAAAATTTTAGAAAACATGCCTCAGTTTATTTTTAACAATAGTAAGTCAAAGAATAAATCACCCTCATTATCTTGAATCGAAATTATGCTGATAGGAGAAAATTTATTTTAGAAATTACTCAAATTTCAAGGTGTTGAAATAACAAATTAGGCTCAACATAGAATTATTCATGCTAAACCCGACCTCTGAAAATGAAGTTTCTTCTTTGGCTCTCCCAGAAAAAAGGAAGGCTTAGGTCAACAAATTAATGCTTGCCTGCTCAGCACAAGTTATCTGATACAGGCCAAGACTTCTCTTTGCTTCACATAAGAAACCTAACCCTGCTTTAACCAACCAGTTAAACAACTTGTATTTTTCCTGCTCACATTATTTTTTCCTCAACACATGTTTCCTTTTTCCTTTTTTTAATTTAGACTTTTTTTGTGCTTTTCCAATACCATTTAGTCCCCTTATGCCCTCCTCTCCTTATCAATAACCACTCTGTTGTACATGTCCATGAGTCCTTCCCACTCACTATAATCTATAAAAGTCTCATCTTATGCAATTTTTCAAATATATTTTATTTATTATGCTGTTACAGTTGACCAGTCCCCCCCTTTATTCTCCTCTGCCCTGCATATCTCCTCTTACCCTCATCCCCCTGCCTTTAGTTCATGTCCATGGATGGTACATATGTTCTTTGGCTTCTACATTTCATGTACTATTCTTAACCTCCAACTGTCTATTTTCTACCAACCATTTATGCTAATTATTTCCTGTACTTTTCCCCCGCTTTCTCTTCCTCCACTTCCCACTCCCCTGCTGATAACCCTCCATGTGGTCTTCATTTCTGTGATTCTGTTCCAGTTGTAGTTGTTAACTTAGTTTGGTTTTTTTAGGTTTAGTCATTGATAGTTGTGTGTTTGTCATTTTAGTATTCATATTTTTCATTGTCTTCTTTTTCTTAGATAAGTCCCTTTAACATTTCAAATAATAAGGGATTGGTGATGAACTCCTTTAAATTTACTTTATCTGGGACATACTTTTTCTGTTCTTTCATTCTAAATGATAGCTTTGCTGGAAAGAGTAATCTTGGATGTAGGTCCTTGCCTTTCATGACTTTGAATACTTTTTTTCCCAGCCCTTTTTTGCCTACAAGGTTTTTTGTTTGTTTGTTTGTTTTTTGAGAAATCAGCTGGTGGTCAGTCTTATGGGAACTACTTTGTGAGTAACGATCTCCTTTTCTTTTGCTGCTTTTAAGATTCTCTTGTTATCTTTAATCTTGGGTAATGTAATTTTGATGTCCCTTTGTGTGTGCTTCCTTAGGTCTAATGTCTTTGGAACTGTCTGAGCTTCCTGGACTTCCTGAGAGTCTATTTCCTTTGCCAGATTGGGAGTTCTCCTTCATTATTTTTTCCAGTAAGTTTTCAATATCTTGGTCTTCCTTTTCTCCTCTGGCACTTGTGTGATTTGGGTGCTGGAATATTTAAAGTTGTTCTAGAGGTTCCTAAGCCTGTGTTCCTTTTTCTGAATTCTTGCTTCTTCATTCTGTTCTGGTTAATGTTTATTTCTCCCTTCTGCTCCAAATTGTTGATTTGAGTCCCCATTTCCTTCCCTTCACTGTTCATTCCCTGTACATTTTCTTTTTTTATTTTTATTTATTTATCTTTAGAGGGGGAGGGAAGGAGAGAGGGAGAGAAACATCAATATATGGTTGCCTCTCCTGAGTCCCCTGCTGGGAACTGGCCTGCAACCTAGGCATGTGCCCTGTCTGGGAATCGAACTGTGATCCTTTGGTTCACAGGCCCACACTCAGTCCACTGAGCTACACCAGCCAGAGCCCCTGTGCATTTTCTTTTATTTCATTTTCATAGCCTTCACTTTTTCCTCTATTTTGCCACCATACTGAACCATTTCTGTGAGCATACTGATTACCAGTATTTTAAATTGTGCATCTGGTAGATTGGCTATCTCTTTGTAACTTAGTTGTATTTTTTCTGGAATTTTGACTTGTTCTTTCATCTGAGCTATATTTTTTGTTTCAATGCACCTGTTATGTAGTACAGGGCAGAGACTTAAGTACTTATCAGGGCCAGGCAACCCACGTTGCTGTGTTGTAGCTCTGTATGTGGCAGAGGAGTCTGAGAGGGAACAATATAGCTTACTCAGCTCCTGGTTGGCTTTCAGTAACTTCCTCTGCTACCCACAAACAAATTGGGCCCATCTGGTGCTGATTGTCAGGTGGGTGGTGTGTATGTCCTAGGACCTGTGGGTCTCTCCAATGAACTCTCCTGTGAGGCTGGGAGTTGCTCCCACCACCTCAACCCTCACAACTTTTTTTCAGGAATTTCATGTATTTTGTGTGGTCTGCCTCACACCCCAGTTGTTCCTTCTGGTTTATCTACACACAAATGTGGGACTGCCCGCTTTGCCAGTCACCAACTTGTCCAGTCCACCAGCCTCCACCTTGCCTGCCCTGGTCCTCCAGCCACTGTCTTACTGTGAGTCCTCTCTGCCCAGGCTGCACATCTCTGCCATTCCTACTGGTCTGCATTAATATTTCTTCTTTTACTCCTTGGTTGTCATACTTCCATACAGTTTGATTTTCTGTCAGTTCTGGTTGGAGTTTTTTGTTTGTTTGTTTGTTTTTAAATTTGCTGTTGTCCTTCTTTTGATTGTGCAAAGAGACACAGTGTGTCTAACTATGATCCCATCTTAACCATGTCTTATATAGAACTTCAAAGCTCATTTTCATCTGCTGGATTGGATGCTGCCAGATTCATAAACTGCTGAATAAAGCAAATAAAATTGTTAAAATTTACTGACAGTTTGCCAGTGAGAATGGAATCTAAAGAAAATGTCTGATGACACATGGAATCCTTGGAATGCTCTGTCTTTCCCCTCATTTCTAGGGGCTACAGGTTATTTTCTCTTAGATCCAAGCTCTGTACTTTGTATTTGAGCTCCCCAATTTAATTGGCTTTTCCAGTTCAGTATTTAGTGGGTCAGCTTGAGATGGCAGATAGTTGTACTGGGACTGTAAGTTTTTTTTAAAAATATATTTTATTGATTATACCATTACAGTTGTTCTATTCCCCCCCTTCATTCCCCTCCACCCGCACACTCCCTCCCCCACCATTCTCCCCCCCTTAGTTTATAACCATGTGTCTCAAGTTCTTTAGATTCTATATTTCCCCCACTATTCTCACCCTCACCCCTATCTATTTTCTACCTACCATCTATGCTATTTTCTGTGCCTTCTCCCCCCTTCTCCTCCTCCCACCCCCCTGTTTCTAACCCTCCATGTGTTCTTCATTTCTATGGTTCCACTCCTGATCTAGCTGTCCTCTTGGTTTGCTTTTGTTTTAGGTGTGGTTGTTAATACCTGTGTGTTTGCTGTCCTTTCACTGTTAATATTATTCATCATCTTTTCCTTATATAAGTCCCTTTAGCATTTCATATAATAAGGGCTTGGTGATGATGAACTCCTTGAACTTGACCTTATCTGAGAAGCACTTTATCTGTCCTTCCATTCTAAATGAAAGTTTTGCTGGATAAAGCAATCTTGGCTGTAGGTCTTTGGATTTCATGACTTGGAATACTTCTTTCCAGCCCCTTCTTGCCTGTAAGGTCTCTTTTGAGAAATCCGCTGACAGTCTGATGGGTACTCCTTTGTAGGTGACTGTCCCCTTATCTCTTGCTGCTTCTAGGATTCTCTCCTTCATTTTAGTCTTGGCTAATGTAATTATGATGTGCCTTGGTGTGTTCCTTCTTGGGTCCAACTTCTTTGGGACTCTCTGAGCTTCCTGGATTTCCTGGAAGTCTATTTCCTTTGCCAGACTGGGGAAGTTCTCCTTTATTATTTGTTGAAATAAGTGTTCCACTCGTGGCTGTTTCTTTCCCCCTTCTGGTACCCCTATAATCCGGATGTTGGAACGTTTAAAGATGTCCTGGAGGTTCCTAAGCCTCTCCTCATTGTTTTGAATTCTCATTTCTTCATTCCTTTCTGGTCGGATGTTTCGTTCTTCCTTCTGGTCCATTCCATTGATTTGAGTCCCAGTTTCCTTTCCATCACTATTGGTTTCCTGGACATCTCCCTTCATTCAATTAGTTTAGCCTTCATATGTTCCTCTAATTTGTGACTGTAGTCTACCAATTCTGTGAGCATCCTGATAAATAGTGTCTTAAATTGTGCTTCTGAGAGGCTGGCAATTTCCCGGTCGCTTAGAGTTATTGGCTCTGGGACTTTGAGTTGCTCTTGCGCCATCTTTTGGGCTGTTCGTGCTTGTTAAGTAGCAGGATCGGAGCCCTAGGTTTTCACCAGAGCAGGGCAACAAAGTCGCTGGGTTGTGACGGTTGTATGTGGGGGCAGGGTCAAAGAGGGATAATGGCTTCCCTCTGCCGCCCGCTGCCGCGACCCCCACTGGCACCGCAGCCACCACTGTCACCAGGCCCACGCGTTTCGTTCCACTGCACTCGAGTGTGCCACCGCTGTCGGTCCTCCTCCACTGGGTTCGTCCCCTGGGGCCAGCGCGGTCCGTCTCACTGTGCGTGAATGTTCGACCTTGGTCAGTCTGCCCCACACCCCGACTGGCTTTGGGCTGCCCGCGCGCCTAGCACCTAGGTCGGGGGATCTGTCCTGCCCGACCCAGCTCCATTGCTGGTTCCGCCTCTCTTACCGTCCCCCTTGAATGGTTCGTAGCTGTCGGACTTCCGTATAATTCCGTGTTCTGGTCTTTGGGTGTGTTCTAGTTCTCCAAAACTTTTGTTGTATTGAATCTTGGTTGTGGGAGAAGGCACAGTGTTTCCACCTATGCCTCCACCTTGGCGGAAGTCCTGGGACTGTAAGTTTTTATCCCTAGATTAGTTCACAGTCTGAATTTGATGGCTTCTATAGGTTCTGTCTGTAGTTTGAGAAATGTTAGTCTTGTTTGTGCCCTCCTAAGTTAAGCATAACAGATTTATCTAATAGGGCCTAAGGATACATGAGATTCATAAGTTTTTAAGAATCAAGTGCTCTACCTTTCTGTACCTCACCTTTTTATATGCTTAAAAACTGTGATCCTGGAAGTTGTACATATTTGAAAAAATTGCAAGATCTCACTAAGGGTAATCTAGAATTACAGTGGCCAAAGGGGAAAACTTTTAACCTATATAAGCTTATCCATTCACAAGTTGCTTTATGAACAAAGGGGTCTTAGCCAATAACTCACTGTAAAGGGTAGAGGGAAAATTATTTTTCTTCCTCTATACCTTCTGGTACTGTAGGGTGGATGCCAACTGGGATGCCCCACTTGCTCTGGAGCATGGAGTTGGAAGCCTGGGAAAACTGAAGAAGCTGGTTATGACGTGGAGTAGAGGATTCTTACCAGAGTCAACTTTTCTCAATCTCTGTCTGTAATGCCTAGTTAAGAGAAGAATGTAATATTTCACATTGTTTATTTCTTTCCAAATTCAGATTCTAGTGAATTTGGTTTTGGGATACACGTTTGTTATCAATCCATTCTCTCTAGGGACAGCTATTGCTTTCTTGGTTGTCTCATTTTTTTATCCTGACAAATTGGCTTGCCTTTTTATTAATCAAGGGACACATGAGTTGTTGGTTTTTTTTTTTAATTTTTCAGTTACAGTTGTCCCACCTTTTCTCCATTGCTCACCCCATCCTATCCCATGTACCTGTATATGAATACAGGTACATTTCATGTTGTCCCAAAGTTCTTTTAAACTAACCTCATTCTTTTTTACTCTGTTTTCATTTTGTTGCTCTCACTCGGTGTTTTTTCTACCTTGTATTCCAGCTCATTGATTTGATCCTTGGTCTCATCTCCTGCTTTCAACCTTTTCTAGAGTGTTCTTAATTTCAGATATTGCATTCTTCATTTTCATCTGGTTCTTATTCAAGGTTTCTATGTCCTTTTCCATGCTGATATATGTTCCACTAAATTCCTTTCAGTTCTCACTAAGTTTGTTGAGCATCCTTATAACCATTACTTTTAATTCTGTGTCTGATAAATTTCTTGCCTCAACATTCATATAGGTTCCTTGACTAGTCCCTTCCCCTTCTTTCCACTCTTAAACCCCTAGCTCCTTTACCCTGAAACTTGTCAGTCTGGTTCCTTGTTTCTGTGGCTCTGCTTTTTTTTTTTTACTGTTGTACAATTACAGTTGTCCCTATTTCCCCCCTTACTCTCCCCTGCCCTACCCACCCCCATCTCCCACATTCAATCCACCACACTCCCATTGTCTTTGTTCATGGGTCCTTTACACATGTTCCTTAATGACATTTCCCCTTCTTTCCCCATTGTGCCCCTTCTCCCCTCCCTCTGGTTACTATTAATTTGTTATTTATTTCTATGTCTTTGGTTCTATTTTGCTCTATTGTTTGTTTTGTTTATTAGGTCCCACTTATAGGTGAGATCATATGCTATTTGTTTTTCACCACCTGCCTTATTTCACTTAACAAAATACTCTCCAGTTCCATTCATGCTGTTGTGAAGGGTAGCAGTCCCTTCTTCCTTTCTGGTGCATAGTATTTCAGCAGGTAAATGTAGCACTGTGTTTTGATCCATAAATTTACTGATGGGCACTTAAACTGTTTACAGCACTTGGCTATGATAAATTGTGCTGCTATGATCATTGGGATGCATAGGTTACTTTGAATTGGTGTTTCAGGATTCATAGGGTACAAACCCATCAGTGGGATTGTCAGGTCAAAAGGCAATTCCATTCTTAGTTTTTTGAGGAAATTCCATACTGTTTTCCACAGTGGTTGTACCAGTCTGGATACCCACCAACAATGTACTATGGTTCCCTTTTCTCCACAACCTCACTAGCACTTGTTGTTTGTTGACTTGTCAATGATGGCCATTCTGATTGGTATGAGGGGGTATCTCACTGTGGTATTCATTTGCATCTCTCTGATGGATAGACACTTAGTATCCTCTCATATGTCTCTGGGCCCTCTGTATGTCCTCCTTAGAGAAGAGTCTGTTCAGATCCTTTGCCCATTTTTTCATTGGATTGTTTGTCTTCTTGGTATAGAGTTGAGTATATTCATTATATATTTTGGAGTTCAAAGCATTGTCACAGTTATCATTGACAAATATATTTTCCAAAATATTTGGTTCCTTTTTCATTGTCGTTTAATTTTGCTCTGATCTTGGGTGTTTCCTTCCTTTTACTTGCTCTGGGCTTCTTTGTTGTTGTCCCTCCAGTTACTGTAGATATAGGGTTAAGTTGTTTTTGAAATGTTTCTATCTTTTTAGGTAGGCCTGAATCATTATGAACTTCTCTCTCAGGCGTGCCTTTGCTGTGTCCCATAAGTTTTGGGTTGTTGTGAGTTCATTTTCATTAGTTTCCAGAAACATTTTGATTTATTTCCTGATTTTATTCTTAACGCATTCATTGTTTAATAGAGTGCTATTCAATCTCTACAAGTTTGAGCATTTTTGAGTTTTTCCTTGAGGTTAGTTTTTACTTTCAGTCCCTTGTAGTTAGAGAAAATGCTTTATGTGATTACACCATACTGGAATTTGTTGAAGCTTGTTTTGTATCCTATCATGTGGTGTATATTTAAAAATGTTCCATGTGCATTTGAAAGGAATGTGTATTTTGCTTCCTTGGGATGAAAGGCTCTCTATATATATTAGTTAAGTCCATTTGATTTAATGTGTCATTCAGTTCCACAATATCCTTGTTGACATTTTGTTTGCAAGTTCTATCCACTGTTGACAGTGGAGTTTTAAGATCCCCTACTATAATTGTGTTGCTGTCAATATCTTTCCTGAATTCCCCCATGAATTTCCTTATATATTTGGATATTCCTATGTTGAGTGCATGTATGTTTATAATACTTATATCTTCTTGATGGATTCTCTCCTGTAATATTGTGAAGTGTCCTTCTGTGTCTCCTTTTATGGCCTTTGTTTTGAAGTCTATTATGTTAGATATGAGTATTGCTACCCTGGCTTTATTTTCCTTCCCATTTGGTTGAAATATTTTTTTCCATCCCTTCACTTTCAGTCTTTGTAGAACTTTTTTTCTGAGGTGGGTCTCTTGTAGGCAGTATATATGTGGGTCATGTCTTCTTATCTGTTCATCTAATCTGTGTCCTTTGACTGCAGGATTTAATCTATTTATATTAAAGGTTGTTATTGATAGGTACTTTTCATTGCCATTTTACCCTATTTGTGCCTTTCTTCCTCTCTCACTATTTTGAATTTTAAGAAAAATCCTCTTCTTAAAGCAGTCCCTTTAGCATATTTTGTAATTTTGGTTTTGCTGGAGGTGTATTATTTTAGCCCTCTTTCGTTGGGAGGCTCCTTATTTCATCTTCTATTTTTATTGAGATCCTAGCTGGATATAGTAGTCTTGGTTGCAGTCCTTTGCTCTTCATTACTTGGAATATTTATTGCCATTTCTTTCTGGTTTATTTCTATTGAGAAGTCAGGTGCTACACTTATTGGAGCTACCTTGTATATTACTTCCTGTTTGTCCCTTGGCGCCTTTATGATTCACTTTTTTGTCTTCGAATTCTGCCATTTTAATTATGATGTGTCTTGCAGTGGGCCTCTTTGGGTTCCTCTTGATTGGGACCCTCTCTATTTCCTGGGCCTATGTGCCTTTTTCTCTCTTTAATAAGGGTGTAATAGGGGTGTAAATTACAGAACATTTCCATCATTACTTTTTCAGACAACTTTTCTATTTTTTTCAAGTATCACTTTTAAATGTTTATTTTCCATTATAATTATTAATAAACTATAGAAAATGATAAGAAATTATTTATAGCATCTTCTAAACTAGAATCTAGACAGTGAATACTGGTTTGTGTATTTTTTAAATTACAGAATACTTCTTTTTTTTTCCCAAGGTTCCATTAACATTTTATTTGTATTTTCCTATTTAACATTTACAATCACCCATAACTGGTAGTATTTTCCCCCCATTTTATAAATTATAAACCTGAGGTTCAAAGAGGTCAAAAAACTTACTTCAAGGGAATCAGGATCCAAATCCAAGTCTTACTAATGTTCAAGTCCACATAGTCATCTGTTTTCTATTCCATTCTTTTCCTAACATTTGATGCAACTTCCCCTCATACTTGTCTTCCCTTTCTCATCTTTCTGAAACAATTCTTTTCTGTGAACAAGAAGCTCTTACCCACTCCGTCCTCCCCCTGCATTTTCTTCTTTTTTAAAATTTTCTTTAATTATTGTTCAAGTACAGTTTTCTGTCTTATACTTCCATCCCAGCCTGCCCCCCAGTGCTCCCCACCTCACTCTCATCCCCCCCTCCCGCCTTAGTTTTGTCCATGTGCCCTTCATACTTGTTTCTGTGAATGCTTCCTCTTTTCCCCTGAAATTCTCTCCCCTCACCCCTCTGGTCTCTGTTAGCCTGTTCTATATTTCAGTGTATTTGGTCATATGTTGCTTGCCTGTTTGTCTTGTTGTTTAGGTTCCCGTTAAAGGTGATATCATATGGCATTTGTTTTTCATTGCCTACCTTATTTCACTCAGCATAAAGCTTTCCGGTTCCGTCCATGCTGTTGCAAAGGGCACTACCTCCTTCTTTCTTTCTGCTGCATAGAATTCCACTGTGTAAATGTACCATACATTTCTCATCCATTCATATACTGATGGGCATCTAGGTTGCTTCCAAATCTTGGCCATTGTAAATTGTGCTGCTATGAACATTGGGGTGCATAGGTTCTTTGGGATTGGTGTTTTAGGGTTCTTAGGATACAATCCTAGCAGTGGAATTGCTGGGTCAAAGGGCAGGTCCAATTTTAGTTTTCTGAGAAAATTCCATACTGTTTTCCATAGTGGTTGTCCCAGTCTGCAATCGAACCAACAGTGAACTAGGGTCCCCTTTTCTCCACAACCTCTCGAACATTTGTAGGTTGTTGCTTTGTTTATGATGGCCATTCTCACTGGTGTAAAGTGGTATTTTATTGTGGTTTTAATTTGCATCTCTGCGATAGCTAGTGATATTGAGCATTTTTTTATGTGTCTCTGGATCCTAGATATGTCCTCCTTGGAAAAATGTTTGTTCAAGTCCATTGCCCATTTTTTAATTGGGTTGCTTGTCTTCTTAGAGTGGAGTTGCATAAGTTCTTTGTATATTTTGGAGATTAAACCCTGGTTTGAGGTATCATTGGCAAATACGTTTTCCCAAACAGTTGGTTCTCTTTTTATCTTAATACTGTTTTCTTTAGCCCTGCAGAAGCTTTTTATGTTGATGAGATCCCATTTGTTTGTTCTTTCCTTTATGTCCCTTGCTCTAGGAGACATATCAGTAAAAATGTTGCTGCGTGAAATATCTGAGATTTCCCTGTCAATGTGCTCCTCTAGGACTTCAATGGTGTCACAGTTTATATTTAAGTCTTTTATCCACCTTGAATTTATTTTGGGGTATGGTGTGAGTTGGTGCTTAAGTTTCATTTTTTTTTTTTGCATGTAGCTGTCCAGTTCTCCGAAAACCATTTGTTGAAGAGGCTATTTTTACTCCATTTTATGTTACTGCCCCCTTTGTCGAATTATTAGTTGCCCATAGAGAGTTGGGTTTATTTCTGGGTTCTCTGATCTGTTCCACTGGTCTATGTGCCTCTTTATATGCCCATACCAGGCTGTTTCAATTACAGTGGCCTAGTGATATAGTTTGATATCAGGGATTGTGATCCCTCCTACTTTGTTCTTCTTTCTCAAAATTGAAGCTGCTATTTGGGGTCATTTATGGTTCCATATAAATTTTTGAAGTGTCTGTTCTATGTCTGTGAAATATGCCATTGGTACTTTAATAGGTATTGCATTGAATCTGTAAATTGCTTTGGGTAGTATAAACATTTTGATAACGTTAATTCTTCCAATCTGTGAACACAGTATAGGTTTCCATTTGTTTACATATGAACATGGTATATGTTTCCATTTGAATTTCTTGATTTCTTTCTTCACTGTTGTGTAGTTTTCTGTATAGAGGTCTTTTACCTCCTTAGTTAGGTTTATTCCTTGGGTGTATTTTTTTGCTATATCAAATGGAATTTTTTTCTTGATTTCAGCTACTGCTGTTTCATTGTTAGTATATAAAAATGCCTTTGATTTCTGGATATTAACTTTGTATCCTGCTGTTTTGCCAAATTTATTTATTATGTCGAGCAGTTTTTGGGTAGAGTTATGAGATTTTTCACCTACAATATCATGTCAACTGCAAACAGTGATAGTATTTTTGTTTGTTTGTTTAATTTATTTAATTATTTTTCAAGTACAGTTTTCTGTCTATTACTCCCATCCCATCCCACTTCCCATACTCCCCCCTCCCTCCCATTTCAACCCTTCTCAGTTGTTGTCCATGTACCCTTTATATATGTTCCTCTAAATCCCTCCCCTATTTCCCCTGAAATTCCCTCCCCTCTTCCCTCTGGTCACTGTCAGCCTGTTCTCTATTTCAGTGTCTTTGGTTATATTTTTGCTTGCTTGTTTGTTTAGTTGTTTAGCTTCCTGTTAAAGGTGAGATCATATGGTATTTGTCCTTTAACACCTAGCTTATTTCACTCAGCGTAATGCTTTCCAGTTCCATCCATTTTGTTGCAAAAGGTAGGAACTCCTTTCTTTCTGCAGCATAGAATTCCATTGTGTATATGTACCATAGTTTTTTGATCCATTCATTTACTGACAGGCACCTAGGTTGCTTCCAACTCTTGGCTATTGTAAATTGTGCTGCTATGACCATTGGGGTGTATAGGTTCTTTGGGACTGGTGTTTTAGGGTTCTTAGGATACAGTCCTAGCAGTGGAATGGCTGGGTCAAAAGGCAGGTCCAAATTTCGTTTTCTGAGAAAATTCCATACTGTTTTCCATAGTGGTTGTACCAGTCTGCAATCCCACCAACAGTGGACCAGAGTCCCCTTTTCCCCACACCCTCTCCAATATTTGTTGTTTCTTGCTTTGTTTATGATAGCCATTCTCACAGGTGTAAAGTGGTATCTCATTGTGGTTTTAATTTGCTTCTCTCTAATAGCAAGCGATATTGAGCATCTCTTCATGTATCTCTGGATCCTCTGTATGTCCTTGGAGAAGTATCTGTTCAAATCCTTTCCCCATTTTTTTATTGGGTTAGTTGTCTTCTTAGAGTGAAGTCGTGTGAGTTCTTTGTATATTTTGGAGATTAAACCTTTGTCTGAGGTATCATTGGCAAATGTTTTCCCATACAGTTAGCTGTCTTTTTTGTTTTAATGCTGTTTTCTTTAGCCCTGCAGAAGTTTTTATGTTAATGAGATCCAATTTGTTTATGCTTCCTTTTATGTCCCTTGCTCTAGGGGACATATCAGTTAAAATGTTGCTGCGTGAAATATCCAAGATTTTCCTGTCAATGTTCTCCTCTAGGACTTTAATGGTGTCATGGTTTATATTAAAGTCTTTTATCCACCTTGAATTTATTTTGGTGTATGGTGTAAGTTGGTGCTCTAGTTTCATTTTTTTGCATGTAGCTGTCCAGTTCTCCCAAAACCATTTATTGAAGAAGCTATCTTTACTTCATTTTATGTTGCTGCCCCCTTTGTCGAATATTAATTGACTGTAGAGAATTGGGTCTATTTCTGGGTTCTCTGTTCTGTTCCATTGGTCTATGTGCCTGTTTTTATGCCAGTACCAGGCTGTTTCAATTACCGTGGCCCTGTAATACAGTTTTATATCAGGTATTGTGATCCCTCCTACTTTGTTCTTCTTTCTTAACATTGCAGCTGCTATTCGGGGTCTTTTATGGTTCCATATAAATTTTTGAAGTGTTTGTTCTATGTCTGTGAAATATGCCATTGGTACTTTAATAGGTATTGCATTGAATCTGTAAATTGCTTTGGGTAGTATAAACATTTTGATAACGTTAATTCTTCCAATCCATGAACACTGTATATGTTTCCATTTGTTTGTGTTTTCCTTGATTTCTTTCTTCAGTGTCGTGTAGTTTCTGCATACAGGTCTTGTACCTCCTTGGTTAGATTTATTCCCAGATATTTTATTTTCGTTTTTGCCATATTGAATGGGATTTTTTTCTTGATTTCTGCCTCTGCTGATTCATTGTTAGTATACAAAAAGGCCTTTGATTTCTGAATATTGACTCTGTAGCCTGCTGTTTTGCCAAATTCACGTACTTGTTCGAGTAATGTTTTGGTAGAGTCTACAGGATTTTCCATGTACACTATCATGTCATCTGCAAACAATGACAGTTTTATTTCCTCCTTTCCAATTTGAATGCCTTTTATTTCCCTTTCTTGCCTAATCGCTGAGGCTAAAACCTTCAATACTATATTAAATAGAAGTGGTGAATGTGGACAACCTTGTCTTGTTCCTGATCTTAGTGGAAAAGCTTTTATGTTTGCCCATTGAGTATGATGTTGGCTGTAGGTCTTTCATACATGGCCTTTATTATATTGAGGAATGCTCCCTCTGTTCCCACTTTGCTGATTACCTTTATTATAAATGGGTGTTGTATCTTAACACAAGCTTTTTCCGCATGTATTGATATGATCATGTGGTTTTTGTGATTGCTTTTGTTTATGTGGTGTATTACATTTACTGATTTGCAGATATTGAACCATCCTTGCATCCCTGCGATGAATCCCACTTGGTCATGGTGTATGATCTTTTTGATGTATTGTTGGATGCGATTTGCCAATATTTTATTGAGAATTTTAGCATCTATGTTCATCAGAGATATGGGCCTGAAGTTTTCTTTCTTTGTTGTGTCTCTATCTGCTTTTGGAATTAGGATGATGCTGGCTTCATAAAAAGAGTTGGGGAGTTTGCCAACATTTTGGATTTTTTGGAATAGTCTGTGAAGAATAGGGGTTAGCCCTTTCTTAACTGCTTTGTAGAATTCTCCTGTGAAACCATCTGGTCTGGGGCTTTTGTGTGATGGGAGTTTTTTGATTACTGGTTCAATTTCATCTGCTGTTATTGGTGTGTTCAGGCTTTCTACTTCTTCTTCAGTGAGTTTTGGGAGATTATATTTTTCTAGAAATTTGTCCATTTTACCTAGGTTTTCAAATTTCTTGGCATACAATTCTTCATAGTAATTTTTTACAATCCCTTGTATTTCTGTGGTATAAGTTGTAATCTCTCCTCTTTCATTTCTGATTGTGTTTCTTTATGTCCTCTCTCTTCTTTTCTTTTTTTAAAAAATATATTTTATTGATTATACCATTACAGTTGTTCTATCCCCCCCTTCATTCCCCTCCACCCGCACACTCCCGCCCCCACTATTATCCCCCCCTTAGTTTATAACCACGTGTCTCAAGTTGTTTAGATTCTATATTTCCCCCACTATTCTCGCCCTCCCCCTATCTATTTTCTACCTACCATCTATGCTATTTTCTGTGCCTTCTCCCCCCTTCTCCTCCTCCCACCCCCCTGTTTCTAACCCTCCATGTGATCTTCATTTCTATGGTTCCACTCCTGATCTAGCTGTCCTCTTAGTTTGCTTTTGTTTTAGGTGTGGTTGTTAATAACTGTGTGTTTGCTGTCCTTTCACTGTTAATGTTTTTCATCATCTCTTTCTTATGTAAGTCCCTTTAGCATCTCATATAATAAGGGCTTGGTGATGATGAACTCTTTGAACTTGACCTTATCTGAGAAGCACTTTATCTGTCCTTCCATTCTAAATGAAAGTTTTGCTGGATAAAGCAATCTTGGCTGTAGGTCTTTGGATTTCATGACTTGGAATACTTCTTTCCAGCCCCTTCTTGCCTAAGGTCCCTTTTGAGAAATCAGCTGACAGTCTGATGGGCACTCCTTTGTAGGTGACTGTCCCCTTATCCCTTGCTGCTTCTAGCATTCTCTCCTTCATTTTAGTCTTGGCTAATGTAATTATGATGTGCCTTGGTGTGTTCCTTCTTGGGTCCAACTTCTTTAGAACTCTCTGAGCTTCCTGGATTTCCTAGAAGTCTATTTCCTTTGCCAGACTGGGGAAGTTCTCCTTTATTATTTGTTGAAATAAGTGTTCCACTCGTGGCTGTTTCTTTCCCCCTTCTGGTACCCCTATAATCCGGATGTTGGAACGTTTAAAGATGTCCTGGAGGTTCCTAAGCCTCTCCTCATTGTTTTGAATTCTCATTTCTTCATTCCTTTCTGGTCGGATGTTTCGTTCTTCCTTCTGGTCCATTCCATTGATTTGAGTCCCAGTTTCCTTTCCATCACTATTGGTTTCCTGGACATCTCCCTTCATTTCAATTAGTTTAGCCTTCATATGTTCCTCTAATTTGTGGCTGTAATCTACCAATTCTGTGAGCATCCTGATAAATAGTGTCTTAAATTGTGCTTCTGAGAGGCTGGCAATCTGTTGGTCGCTTAGACTTATGGGCTCTGTGACTTTGAGTCCTTCTTGTGCCATCTTTTGGGCTGTTTGTGCTTGTTAAGTAGCAGGATCGGAGCCCTAGGTTTTCACTAGAGCAGGGCAACAAAGTTGCTGGGTTGTGACGGTTTATGTGGGGGCAGGGTCAAAGAGGGACAATGGCTTCCCTCTGCCGCCTGCAGCTGTGGCCCCCACACGTGCCGCAGCCACCACCGTCACCAGGCCCACAAGTTTTGTTCCACTGTACTCGAGTGTGTCCCCGCCGTCAGCCCTCCACCACTGGGTTCGCCCCCTGGGGCCTTCATGGTCCCTCTCACTCTGCGTGAATGTGCGACCTTGGTTAGTCTGCCCCGCACCCCGACTGGTTCCGGGCTGCCTGTGCGCCTAGGTAGGGGAATCTGTCCTGCCCGACCCAGCTCCATTGCTGGTTCCGCCTCTCTTACCGTCCCCGTTGAATGGTTCGTAGCTGTCGTACTTCCATATAATTCCATTTTCCGGTCTTTGGGTGTGTCCTAGTTGTCCAAAACTTTTGTTGTTTTGAAACTTGGTTGTGGGAGAAGGCACAGTGTTTCCACCTATGCCTCCATCTTGGCGGAAGTCCTTTCTTCTTTTCTTGATGAGCCTACTTAAAGGATTGTCTACGTTGTTTATCTTTTCAAAAAACCAACTCTTGGATTGATTTGTCCTTAGAATTATATTTTTAGTCTCTATGTCATTTAATTCTGCTCTGATCTTGGTTATTTACTTCCTTCTACTTGCTCTGGGCTGTCTTTGTTGTTGTTTCTGGAGTTCTTGCAGGCACCAGATTTGGTTGTTTGTTTGAAATGTTTCTGTTTTCTTTAGGTAAGCCTGTATTGCTATGACCTTCCCTCTCAGGACTGCCTTGGCCCTGTCCCATAAGTTTTGGGTTGTTGTGAGTTCATTTTCATTTGTTTCCAGAAACTTTTTTATTTCTTCTCTGATTTCTATCTTGACCCATTCATTGTTTAATAGCATACCATTCAGTCTCCATGATTTTGGGTGTTTTGGGTTTTTTCCTGTGGGGTTGGTTTCTAATTTCCGTCCCTTCTGGTCAGAGAAAATGCTTGGTATGATTTCAATTTTTTTGAATTTGTTGAGGCTCGTTTTGTGTCCTATCATGTGGTGTGTCTTTGAAAATGTTCGATGTGCATTTGAAAAGAATGTGTATTTAGCTTCTTTGGGATGGAGGGCCCTATATATATATCATTAAGTCCATTTCATCTAGGGCATTGTTGAATTCCACAGTGTCTTTGTTAATATTTTGTTTGGATGATCTGTCCATTTTTGACAGTGGGTTATTAAAATCCCCTACTATAATTGTGTTACTGTCAATATCTTTCTTGAAATCCTCTAAGATTTTCTACATATATTTGGGTGCTCCTATGTTTGGTATATATATTTATGATGTTAATGTCTTCTTTCCTTGAGTATTATGAAGTGACCTTCTGGGTCTCTCTTTCTGGCCCTTTTTTTTAAAAGTCTATTTTGTCAGGTATGAGTATTGCTACCCTGGCTTTTTTTTCTTGTCTGTTTGCTTGGAAAATTTGTTTCTAACCCTTCACTTTTAGTCTGTGTAGGTCTTTTGTCCTGAGATTGGTCTCTTGTAGGCAGCATATATGTGGGTCGTGCTTTCTTGTCCATTCAACTATTCTGTATCTTTTAATTGGAGCATTTAATCCATTTACGTTTAATGTTATTATTGATAGGTACTTATTCATTGCCATTTTTGTACCACAGTTCCTCTCTGTCTCTCTCTTTTCCTTCCTTTCCTTAGAGCAGTCCTTAGAGCATTTCTTGCAGAGATGATTTGGTGGAGGCATATTCTTTTAGGCTTTTTTTTTTGTCTTGGAAGCTCTTTACTTGGCCTTCTATCTTGATTGAGAGCCTTGCTGGGTAAAGTAGCCTTGGTTGCAGGCCTTTGATTCTCATTACTTGAAATATTTCTTGCCATTCTCTTCTTGCTTGGAACATTTCCATTGAGAAGTCAGCAGCTAAACTTATTGGGGCTTCCTTGTGTGTTACTTTCTTTTTCTCCCTTGCTGCCTTTAAGATTCTGTGTCTTGGAATTTTGCCATTTTAATGATGATGTGTCTTGAAATGGGCCTCTTTGGGTTCTTAATTGGGACCCTCTGTGATTCCTGGATTTGTGTGACTTTATTTCTCATCAAATCAGGAAAAATTTCCATCATTATTTTTTAAATAGGTTTTCTATCCCTTGTTCTTCTTCTTCTCCTTCTCATATTCCTATTATTCGGATATTATTATGTTTCTTATTGTCTTGCATTTCTCTTAATCCCTCCTCATTCTCTCTGAGCTTCTTTTCCTTTTCTTGCTCTGTCTGAGAGATTCTTTCTACTCTGTCCTCTAACTCACTGATGCAATCTACTGCCTCATCGATCCTGCTTTTCATACCTTCTACTGTGTTCTTCAGTTCAGAAATTGTATTCTTCATTTTCTCTTGGCCTTTGCTGGTGGTTTCTATTTCCTTTTTCATGTTGATATAGTTTGTGGAGAGTTCATTGTAGCTCCCCTGTAGTTTCTGGTAGCTCATTGTAAACTCTTTGAATTCCCTGATAACCAGTGCTTTTAATTCAATATTTGATAGTTGACTTGCCTCTGTTTTATCTAACAGAGGCAGCTTTCTGCAGCTTCCTCCTTTTCTTTCATTTGGGGGTTGTTGTTTTTTTGTCTTCTCATTGTTTGTGAGCCTCTTCTTATTAATCTCAGCTTCTTAGATTGATCTGTTCTGACTCCTTGGTTTTATGGTGTGAATTTATGTGGAGGAATGCCTGTGAAATTCAGTGGTGCAGACTCCTTCAGTTATCCTGGTGTTTTCTGCTTCCACCTACTCCACTTTTTTGTGATCAGTTGGAGGGTGAGACAAAGTGGTTTATGATAGTAGGAGAGTATTCCATGATACTTACAGCAACAGCCAGTAGAGAAGATATTGGTGATCCCCTGGCTATGTATGGAAATAATTATAATCTTCAACCCCACTAGCCACTTTTTAGAATGAATGGAAGGAAGATAAGGCTCTTGTTGTGGAGGGAAGGTTTGTGATTTGGATCTAGAAAGGAGTGAGGCTGAGTGAGGTCAGATTTTGAGGTAAGGTGAGAATAAAGGATGGTAAATAGGTGTACTGTGAGAGAGAATAGGGTTAACCACTACAGAATTATAGTTCAGGCAACAATGTAGTGGGCTAAGATCTGGAGGGGGTGTTGTGCAGTATTTACAATAGTACGTAATAGGTATTATTTACATTAATATTAGAGCAACCAGCATATGACAGAATCTATGATATACCAAGATTAGGGAGTATTGGACCTTCAATAGTGTGCTAGATGGGCAAGGGGAATTAAAGGACAGTAAATTAGCAATACAGTATGATTGAGGGGACAGGGAAACCTATCAAGTGATACAATATTTCCAGCCAAGGAAAAGAAGACTATACAGAAAGAGGGGGAATACAGAGATACCATTAAAATAAAAGATGTAAGAATAATGACAAAATAATGAAAAAAATACAAATATGGAGTAACTTTTACTTTTTCTGGTATAGGAAAGTGAATTTTGTCTCTTTCTACTGTTGGGATGCCCCCTCTTTGAGTCCAACTCTGTTTTTTGTTTGTTTGTTTGTTTTTGCCTTTCCAAGTCTTTTGTCTCACTTGGGGGGGGAGGGGCAAAAAGAAAGGAAAAAGGAAAAAAAGGGCAGCAGATGCGAGGAAAGGCGGTAGGTTTAGAAAGAAAGGAAGGAGAAATAAAACAAGAAAGCAGAAGAGAGAGGGTAAAAGTGTTGAAAGATAAAACAATAATAAAGTTAAAGAAATAAAAGATTATTAAAAACAAACAAGCCCCAAAATATAAAATAAACAAAAAGATAAAACAAAGAAACAAACAAAAAACACCTCTTGTTGGTTTCTAGCTGGTGAAACCTTTTCTTCTTGTCTCACTAGCTGCAGCAGCCTGAGGGGCAATTAGTGTGGTCTTCCTCCCTTCTTGGTGGACTCAGCCAGTCTCACCAGTGCCCTCCCAATATCCAGACTGGCGTGACTTTCCAGCGCCCCACTGAGAGCAAATTTTCCCTAGGATTCACAGTCCTGGCCTGGTGTGTGTGCATGCACCAGGCTTCCCTGGTCTCACAGGCTTGGGCGCAGACCTTTCCCAGGGCTCTGGCAGAACACACAGGGCATCTCTCAATTCTCCCAAGCTGGCAACCATGGCCTGACTCCCGGCATTTTCCAGTCTGTGCCCAGCAGGGTAGGGAGGGAGCTGATGACTGGCTCCCTTCTAGGGGCCTTGCTGGTAGCTCGCGGCTCCCAGAGTCCAAGGCAGACCCGGCTCAGGCCCAGTGTGACGGGAACACACACATATGGGCAGTGACTCTCAGTTCTCTAAGCTGGCAACTACAGACTGACTCCATGGGTTATCAGAGCTCTCTGGTTTGCTTCCTAATGCTCACTCCCCTCTCTGCTACTACAGGCAAACCAATCTCTCCTGGCATTTTTTTCATCTGCGCCCATCTGGGTAAGGAGGGTGCTGATGACTGGCTCTCTCCCAGGGTCCTTCCTGCCTGCCTCAGCTCTCAGAGACCAAGGCAGACCAGCCTGGGCTCTGGCACAGCCTGGCAGAGGGCCTGCAGCCTCTGTGCTGTTCCCTTCTACCTCATTGACCTGCAGTCATCTCCTCTCCTCACCCTCTGTTCATTCAGTGTCTGCTACACTTTCTGATGTCCTACCTTCCTGTATGCTGGGTCCCTGTTGGATATCCACTGCGGTCCTCTGCAGATCAGCCCAGTTTTTCTACTGTGCATTGGGGGGAAGCGAAATCCTTTGTCCTACTCCACTGCCATCTTACCTGTCCCTCCTCTGGATTCTTCCCTTGAGTATTATGAAGGTACCTTCTGGGTCTCTCTTTCTGGCCCTTCTTTTAAAAGTCTATTTTGTCAGGTATGAGTATTGCTACCCCGGCTTTTTTTTTCTTGTCTGTTTGCTTGGAAAATTTGTTTCCAGCCCTTCACTTTTAGTCTGTGATGGTCTTTTGTCCTGAGGTGGGTCTCCTGTAGTCAGCATATATGTGGGTCATGCTTTCTTATTCATTCAGCTATTCTATGTCTTTTGATTCAGCATTAAATCCATTTATCTTTAAGGTTATTATTGAAAGGTACTTATTCATTGCCATTTTTGCACCTGAGTTCCTCTCTGTCTCTCTCTTTTCCTTCCTTTCCTTGAAGCAATTCTTTTAGTATTTCCTGTAGACCTGGTTTGATGGAGGCATATTCTTTTAGACTTCTTTTGTCTTGGAAGCTCTTTATTTGGCCTTCTATCTTGATTGAGAGCCTTGCTGGGTAAAGTAGCCTTGGTTGCAGGCCTCTGTTTCTCATCACTTGGAATGTTTCTTGCCATTCTCTTCTTGCTTGGAACATTTCCATTGAGAAGTCAGCAGCTAAACTTATTGGGGCTCCCTTGTATGTTACTTCCTTTTTCTCCCTTGCTGCCTTTAAGATTCTGTGTCTTGGAATTTTGCCATTTTAATGATGATGTGTCTTGAAATGGGCCTCTTTGGGTTCCTCTTGATTGGGATCTTCTGTGATTTCTGGATTTGTGTGACTTTATTTCTCATCAAATCAGGAAAATTTTCCATCATTATTTTTTAAATAGGTTTTCTATCCCTTGTTCTTCTTCTTCTCCTTCTCATATTCCTATTATTCGGATATTATTATGTTTCATATTGTCTTGCATTTCTCTTAATCCCTCCTCATTCTCTCTGAGCTTCTTTTCCTTTTCTTGCTCTGTCTGGGAGATTCTTTCTACTCTGTCCCCTAGCTCACTGATGCGATCTACTGCCTCATCGATCCTGCTTTTCATACCTTCTACTGTGTTCTTCAGTTCAGAAATTGTATTCTTCATTTTCTCTTGGCCTTTGCTGGTGGTTTCTATTTCCTTTTTCATGTTGATATAGTTTGTGGAGAGTTCATTGTAGCTCCCCTGTAGTTTCTGGTAGCTCATTATAACCTCTTTGAATTTCTTGATAACTGGTGCTTTGAATTCAATATCTGATAGTTGACTTGCCTCTGTTTCATCTAACATTCTTTCTGAGGCTTCCTCCTTTTCTTTCATTTTGAGATTGTTTCTTTGTCTTCCCATTGTTTTGAGACTCTTCTTGTTAGCCTCAGCTTCTCAAATTGATGTGTTCTGACTTCCTGAGTTTATAGTGTAAACTTCTGTGGTAGAATACCTGTGAAATTCAATGGTGCAGTCTCCTTTAGGTATCCTGATGTTCTTCGCTTCCTCCTACTCTTTGTGTGTGTGTGTGTGTGTGTGTGTTTGTGTGTCTGTGTGTGTGTGATCAGTTGGAGGGAGAGGAAAAGTGGTTTATGACAACTGAAGAGTATTTTATGATATTTACAGTCACAGCTGGTAGAGAAGAGATAGAAGATTTTTAGGCTATATATAGTGTTAACCATAATCTTCAACCCAACTTGCCACTTTTAAGAAAGAATGGACAAAATATAAGTCTCTTGTTGGGGAGGGAAGGCTAGTGAGTTGGATCTAGAAAGCAGTGAGGTTGTGGGCCATCAGGTTTTGAGGTAAAGTGAGGGTAAAGAATAGTAAATGGGTGTAGCATGTGAGCAAATAAAGTTAATCACTATAGTAACAGAATTCAGGAACCTCTAAAGTGGGCAAATATCCAGGAGGTGTGTTGTGAAGTAGTTATAGTTGTATAGAACAGTTGTTACTTACAATAATATTAGAGCAACAATCATATGACAGACTCTGTCTCATCTGTCTGAATAAATGTTATAGAACTTTGTGTAGCATGCTAAAAGAAAACAAGTGGCATGTAGTATAGAAAGTTAGCAATACACTGTGGAGGAGAGAACAGGGGAAACCTGTCAAATAATACAATATAACCAGCCAAGACTATGAAACCTATAGAGAAAGAGGAGGAATAGGAAGATACTATTAAAATATAAAAGAAGTGAGAATAATACGAATATGTAACAAGTTGTGGTTTCTCTGCTATAGCAAAGTGAAATTTGTCTCTCTGTCTCTACTGTTGGGATGCCCCCTTTTTGAGTCCCATTCTGGTCTTTTCGTGGCTCCCAGTTGTTTGTGTCCCATGTGGGTAAAAGAAAATAAAGTAACAAACAGGAAAAAAAGCAGGAGAAGGGAGGAAAAAGCGATAAGTTTCAAAAGAAAGGAAGAAGGACTAAAACAGGAAAAAAGAAAGGGGAGGAAAAACATATTGAAAGATAAAACAATAATAAAATTAAAAAGATAGAAGAATACTAAAAAAAAGGTACTACAGGGGAAAAAAACATCCATTGTTGGTTTCAAACTGTCCAAACCATTTTTTCTGGTTGCAGCAGGCTGAGGATCAATTGGTATAGTCTTTCTGAGAGTGCTCTCCCAAGATTTAGCCTCTCCTCAGTGCTCCACAAAGGGAATCTAGGTTCTTTTCAGAGCACCTTCCCTGGGTTTCCTTTCTGTGGGCTGGGGTGCAGGTGTGAATATTCCAGCCAGGAGGCTGCCAGACTGGGGTGTGGGCACCCATGCACCCACCAGGCTGCCTGGGTCCTGAGGGATCTGGCATGGTCCTTCCCAGTTCTGTGGTGGAACTCAAGTGCTTCCACCTCTCCTCTGGATTGCTGCCAGGCTAGTTTGGAAGTAAGCCAAGCTGCCATCTCAGGAGAACACCTCAGTCCACTTTCCCCCCAAAACACTTGCCTCTCAGCCCAGCCCAATCCCCAGCCAGACTGGTGATGACAATGTGCCTCTCAATTCTCCCCGGCTAGCGACCACAGAGTCTGCAGTTGAACACGGACCTGTGTCCTTGTTACCCTCTCTGTAAACTCAAGGAGACAGGTCTCTTCCCAATGTTGCCCAGCCTTGCTTAGATGGGGAGGGAGGGAGCTGATGACCCAGCTCTCTCCTAAGGACCCTGCAGAAAGCCCAAGGCTCCCAAACAGTCTGCCGTAAACCCGCCGGTCTGGCTCCTGAAGAGTCCATGGCAGATGCCCAAGACACTGGTCACAGGCTGGGGGCCTCTGGACCCTGACCAAAGTGGTGGCACCGAGGTCGCTAGGCGCTGGCTGAGGGCCTCGGCCACTGCTGCTGCTGCTCTTGTCTTTACTCAGGTCCCCGAGACCTCCTGGCCTGTAACTGTGTGGTCCTCCAGCATCCGCCACAATCTGTGGTCTCTTATTTTCATAAATTCTGGGGAACTGTTAGTTGATTGTGCTGTTCCTCAGTAGATCTGCCAGGATTTTCTCCTATGTGTATGGGATATGGAATTCGCTCCATCCTACTCCCTCGCCATCTTTCCCCTTCAGTATCAAACAGGTTTTCTATTCCTTTCTCCTCTTCTTCTCCTTCTGGTAGCCCTATCATACATTTATTTTTATGTTTCATGTTGTCCTGCAGCTCCCTTAACACCTCTTCATTCTTGTTGAGTCTTTTCTCCTTTTTTTTGCTCTTTCTGGGAGATTTTTTTTCTCCCTTGTTCTTCAGCTCACATATTCAATTCTCTGGTTTGTATTATCTGCTTTTGATTCCTTCTACTGTGTTCTTCAATTCAAGAGTTGTATTCTTCATTTCCCCTTGGCACTTTTTCACAGTTTCTATTTGCTTTTTCATGTTGATATTACCTGTAGTAAATTCCTCATAGTTTCCCTGAGGGTTTTGCTTATTCTCATTGAATTGATTGAACTTTCTTTTAACCACTGCTTTGAACTCAATATCTGATAGCTGACTCGCCTGTATTTCATTTAACATTCTTACTAAGGCTTCCTTCTTTCCTTTCATTTGGGGTTTGTTTCCTTGTCTTCCCAATGTTTGTTTGACTCTTCTTGTTAAACTCTCTTTATTGTATTGATCTATTCTAACTTCCTTAGTTTGTGGTGTGAACTTATATAGTAGGAGACCTGTGAGATTCACTGGCACAGTCTCCTTGATCTCCTGAACTTGCTGCTCTTGGAATGACATTTATGGTGGCTCTCTGTCTGCAATTTGGGCTTTTTAGAGTTGATCTCTGGTGTGTCCTTTCGTCCAGCTGACTAACTGATGGTCACTCCACTGACCACACCTTCTATGCTGTTGTGCAAGTTCTGCTAGAAGAAAACCACAAGCCTAGGAAAGAAACCCAAATCCACAAAAATATCTTCCCACCCAATTTCAGTATCAATAGCAAATAAATCAGTATTAATAAGGGTGTATAGGGATTAAGATTGTTATAATAAAGGAAACAGATAAACTATAGTATAAATTCTAGTGACTAAATGCACACAAACTGAACTAATGGCCAAGATGGAAACATAGGTAGATACACTGTGCCTCCTCGCACAATGAGAAGAAGGACACCAACAAATTTAAAAATAAAAAGCAACCAGAACTAATAGAACAAGGGACTGTATGGAAGTCTTGCAAACAAGGAGTTAAAGAAGAAACATTCACCCAGACAAATAGGAGAGGCTGAGGTGGGTATCCAAGGTGGAAATGACTCATGGCAAGGTGGTGGCTGAAGGACAAGTGTGGGCAGAGGCCTGTGGAGGGGGCAGGTGGTGGCTGATGGAGTGGGCAGTCTCACATTAGTGTGTGGAGAAGCTGGGAGGGACAACTGGGGAGCAATACAATACACAACCTAGGGTTACAGCATGGGGAAAGAAATCCTCAGAACCTCTGACTGAAAAAACCTTGGGGGCCAGATGGCAGTGGTGGGAGAAACGCCCAACCTCACAGGAGAGTTCATTGGAGAGACTCACTGTGTCCTAGAATGTATACAAAACCACCCACATGGGAATCAGCACCAGAAGGGCCCAATCTGCTTGTGAGTAGCAGAGGAAGTGACTAAAATCATACAAGAGCCCTGCAAAAACAGCGTTCACTTTTGGACCCTTCCCTCACATATAGTGCCACAGTACTGCTATGTGGGTTGTCCCTCATTGATGAGTACAAAACGCTCCACCCCTTACTACATAATAGGTGCACAGAGACAAAAGAGTGTGTTGCCCAAATGAAAGAACACATCAAACCTCCAGAAAAATACACCTAAGTGATGAAGAGATAACCAACCTATCAGATACAGTGTTCAAAACACTGGTAATCAGACTTCTACCAAGATGGAGGCATAGGTGGAAACACTGTGCCTTCTCCCACAACCAAGTTTGAATACAACAAAGGTTTGGAGAAACAAAGACACATCAGAAAGGACAGAAAGTTGAATTATACGGAAGTCCGACTACATCTAACCGTTCAACGGGGACGGTAAGAGGGGCGGAGCCAGCAGCCAGCAGGTCGGGCAGGACAGGTCCCCCGACCTAGGTGCACAGGCAGCCCGGAACCAGTTGGGGTGTGGGGCAGACTGACCGCGGTCGCACATTCGCACACAGTGAGATGGACCATGTAGGCCCCGGGGGGCAAGGGCTGACAGTGGTGGCACACTTGCGTGCAATGGGACGAAACGCATGGGCCTGGTGACGGCAGCAGCTGCGGCACCGGTGAGGGCCATGGAGGCAGGCGGCAGACGGGACGCCATAGTCCGTCTTTGACCCCGCCCCCACATACAGTGTCACAACTCAGCAACTTAGTTGCCCTGCTCTGGCGAAAACCTTAGGGCTCCGAACAGGCACGAACAGCCCAAAAGATGGCGCAAGAAGAACTCAAAGTCCCAGAGCCAATAACTCTCAGCAACCGAGAAATTGCCAGCCTCTCAGAAGCACAATTCAAGACACTGTTCATCAGGATGCTAACAGAACTGGTTGATTATAGTCACAAATTAGAGGAACATATGAAGGCTAAACTAATTGAAATGAAGGGAGATGTCCAGGAATCCAATAGCGATGGAAAGGAAACTGGGACTCAAATCAATGGAATGGACCAGAAGAAAGAACGAAACATCCGACCAGAAAGGAATGAAGAAATGAGAATTCAAAACAATGAGGAGAGGCTTAGGAACCTCCAAGACATCTTTAAACGTTCCAACATCTGGATTATAGGGGTACCAGAAGGGGGAAAGAAACAGCCACGAGTGGAAAACGTATTTGAACAAATAATAAAGGAGAACGTCCCCAGTCTGGCAAAGGAAATAGACTTTCAGGAAGTCTGAGAAGCCCAGAGAGTCCCAAAGAAGTTGGACCCAAGAAGGAACACACCAAGGCACATCATAATTACATTAGCCAAGATGAAAATGAAGGAGAGAATCCTAGAAGCAGCAAGAGATAAGGGGACAGTCACCCAGTACTCCAATAAAGGAGTACCCATTAGACTGTCAGCGGATTTCTCAAAAGAGACCTTGCAGGCAAGAAGGGGCTGGAAAGAAGTGTTCCAAGACATGAAATCCAAAGACCTACAGCCAAGATTGCTTTATCCAGCAAAACTTTCATTTAGAATGGAAGGACAGATAAAGTGCTTCTCAGATAAGGTCAAGTTCAAGGAGTTCATCATCACCAAGCCCTTATTATATGAGATGCTAAAGGGACTTATATAAGAAAAAGAAGATGAAAAATATTAACAGTGAAAGGACAGCAAACTCACAGTTATTAACAACCACACCTAAAACAAAAGCAAACCAAGAGGACAGCTAGATCAGGAGTGGAACCATAGAAATGAAGATCACATGGAAGGTTAGCAACAGGGGAGTGGGAGGAGGAGAAGGGGGGAGAAGGCACAGAAAATAGCATAGATGGTAGGTAGAAAATAGATAGGGGAGGGCAAGAATAGTGGGGAAAATATAGAATCTAAAGAACTTGAGACACGTGGTTATAAACTAAGGGGGGAGAATGGTGGGGGAGGGAGTGTGCGGGTGGAGGGGAATGAAGGGGGGAATAGAACAACTGTAATGGTATAATCAATAAAATATATTTAAAAAATAAAAAAAACACTGGTAATCAGGATGCTCATGGAAATGGTTGAGTATGATTGCAAAATGGAGGAAAGAGTGAAGGCTATAAAAAGTGAATTAAAGGAAAACACACAGGGAACCAACAGTAAAGGGAAGGAAAGTAGGACTCAAATCAGTGTTATTGAGCATAAGGAAAAAAGAAACATTCATCTAGAAAAAAACAAAGAAACAAAAAAATTAAAAAACTGAGGAGAGGCTTAGGGATCTACAGGACAACTTTAAATATCTAACACCTGAATCATAGCACTGCCTGAAGGAGAAGAAGAAAAGCAAGAAATTGAAAACTTATTTGAAAAAAACAATGAAGGACAACTTTCCTAATATTGCTAAGAAAATAGACTTCTAGAAAGTCAAGGAAGCTCAGAGAGTTCCAAAGTAGTTGGACCCAAGGAAGCACACACCAAGGCACATCATAACTACATTATCCAACATCAAAGGTTAGGACAGAATCTTAAAAACAGCAAGAGAAAAGGATAGAGTTACCTCCAAAGGAGTACCCATAAGACTGTCAGCTGATTTCCCAAAAGAAACCTTGCAGTCAAGAAGGGGCTGGAAAGAAGTATTTCAAGTCATGAAAATGAAAGACCTACATCCAAGATTGCTCTATCCAGCAAAGCTATCATTTAGAATGGAAGGGTAGATAAAGTGCTTTCTAAATAAGTTAAAGTTAACAGAGTTCATTGTCACTAAGGCTTTCTAGTATGAAATCTTAATGGGACCTATCTAAGTAAAAGAAGAAGATAAAAATATGAACAGTAAAATGGCAACAAACTCACAAGTATCAACAATTGAACCTAAAAGAAACCAAAAACAAAATTAAGCAAACAACTGGAATAAGAACAGAATCACAGAAACAAAGATCACATGAAAGGTTATCAGCAGGATGGGTTGGGAGAGAATGGGGGAAAAGGTACAGGGAGTCAGTATTATAATTGGCAGGAACAAAATAGACAAGGGGAGTTTAAGAATAATATAGGAAATATAGAACCCAACAAACTGATATGTTCGACCCATTGACAGGGTTGGGAGCAAATGTGGGTGGGAGGGGTGGTGCAGGACAGAGGGAAAAAAGGGGGCAATGGGACAACTGTAATATCATAATCAAAAAATATATTTTTTAAAAGAATACCTAATGCCAAAGTACAAGAAGAGAACCACCCAAATGAAAGAAAGGGTAATCCTAGAGCATCCAGATAAGGAGATCAAAGAGACTGCATATCGACTTTCACAGAACTCCTACCACAGAAGTCTGATGAATGAACACAAGCAGGCAAGCAGAGCAACCTGAGATGGAAAAACAAACAAATAAGGTCACTTAAAATGAGGAGACAAAGAAAGAACCTTCAACAGAAAGGAATGGAAGCATCCCAAGTGAAAGAGCTAAATGAAACAGAGGCAAGCAATTTATCAGACATAGAGTTTAAAAAGTGGTTATAGGGATGCTCAAGGAACTCAGAAACAACTACAAGAAACTGAGCAAGAACTCGAACAGCATGAAAAAGGAAATAGAAACTATAAACAAGGATCAGGAAGAAAATAAGAATACAGTATGTGAAATAAAAAATACACTAGAAGGAATTACATGCAGAGGGAATGAAGCAGAGGTTTAAATCAGTGAGCTGAAAGGCAGGGTAGGAAGAAATCCTCAGGTAGAGCAGTAATGTGAAAAAGACTCAAAAAGTGTGAGGATAGTTTAAGGGAACTTGAGGAAAACATGAAAGTCAACAACATTTGAACCAGAAGGAGAAGAAAAGGAGCAAGGCATTAAAAACCCTGTTTGAAAAAGTAATGACAGAAAACTTCCCTAATTTGGAGAGGGAAAAAGCTATGTAAGACAGGAAGGAGAATGGGTCTCAATCAAGATGAACCCCAAGAGACCTACTCCAAGACACATCATAATTACAATGCCAAATTTTAAAGACAAAGAGAGAATCTTAAAGGCAGCAATGGAGAAACAGAAAGCAGCATACAAGGGAGCTCCATTAAGGCTAGCAGCTGATTTCTCAACAGAAACACTAGAAAGCAGAAGGGAATGGTAAGAAATATTCCAAGTAATGAAAAAGAAAGGCCTGCAACCAAGTATTCTACCCAGCTAGGATGTTAAAATGGAAAATGAAATCAAGATTTCCAAGACAAAAGAAGCTTAAAAGAATACACCTCCACCAAAATTACATTGCAAGACATGCTATTGGGAATACTTTAAGAAGATGAAAGTATAGTCCCAGCTGGTGTGGCTTAGTGGATTGAGTGCCAGCCTGCAAAACAAAGGGCTGCAAGTTTGATTGCCAGTCAGGGCACATGTCTGGGTTGTGGGCCAGGTCCCCAGTAGGGGCACACAAGAGGCAACCACACATTACTATTTCTCTTCCTCTCTGTCTTACTCCCTTCCCTTCTGTCTGTAAATATATAAAATCTTTTAAAAAAGAAGAAAATAAAAGTGTAGAGTGAGAGACAGAGAAACACATGTACAACAAAATGCAATGAATAAGTATCTTTCTGTAGTAACATTAAATATAAATGAATTAAAAGCACCAATCAAAAGACATAGGGTAGCTAATTGGATAGAAAAACACGACCCTCAAATATACTGTCTAAAAAAGATGCACCTCAGAACAAAAGACCTACACAGGCAGAAAGTGAGGGGTTGGAAGTAATTATTCCAAAATGGACAGGGAATACAATCCAGGGTAACAATACTCATATCAGATAAAAAGGACTTCAAAACAAAGGCCATAAAGTGAGACACAGAAGAATACTTCATAATACTCCAGGGAAGAATTCATCATGAAGCTATAAAGATTGTGAAAATATATGAAATCAACATAGCAGCACCTAAATATATAAAGAAAGTCTTGGAAGCCTTCAAGAAAAATATACATGGCCACACATTTATAGCAAGGGATTTTTACATGCCACTGTCAACAATAGATCTTTTAAACAAAGAATCAATATGGACACTGTAGCATTGAATGACATGATAGATTAAATGGGCTTACATGATATATACAGGACCTTTCACTCACAAAATACATTTTTCAAATGCATATGGAACATTTTCAAAGATAGACCACATGGGAGGACACAAAATAACCCTCAAAATATTCAAGAAATCTAAAATTGTATCAAGCATTTTATTGGATCACAATGGCTTGAAACTAGAAACCAACACCAAGGAAAAAATTCAAAAACAGTCAAATACATGGAAACTGAATTGCACGTTATTAAACAAAGAATGGTGGAAAAAGAGATCAAGGAATGAGTAAAAACATTTCTGAAAACAAGTGACAATAAACACACAAAAGTCTAAAACCTATGGAAAAGCAATGGCAATCCTGAAAGGGAAGTTCGTAGCAATACAGGCCTACCTTAAAAGATAGAAACATTTCAAATGCATGATCTAAGCCTACATCTACAAAAACTAACAATGAAAACAAACAAAAACCGGAGCAAGTAGAAGGGAGGAAATAATGAAGATCAGATCATAATTAAGTGACATAGAGACTAAAAGAAAAATCCAAAGGATCGATAAATCCAGGAACTGGTTCTTTGAAAAGGTAAACAAAATTGATAAGCATTTAGCCAGACTTACTAAGAAAAAGAGAGAGAGGACCCAAATAAAATCAGAAACAAAAGAGGTGATACAACTGATACAACAGAAATGCAAAGGATTGTAAGAAATTACCATGAACCATATGGCAATAAATTTGAAAACATGGGGGAAATGGACAAATTTCTAGGAACATATACTCCTCCAAAACTGAGTCAAGAAGCAGAAAGCCTGAATAGACTGATATCAGTTACTCAGGCTTTGAAAGAAAGCCTGAGAAAGAAAGAAAGAAAGAAAGAAAGAAAACTTCAGGCCAATGTCACTGATGAACATAGATTCTAAAATCCTAACAAAATATTGACAAACCAATCCAGCAATACATGAAAAAGATCATACACCATGATCAAGTAGAATTCATTCCAGGGATACAAGGATGGTATAATATATGCAAATCAGTAAATGTAATATATCACATAAAACACACAAAAGAGAAAATCCACATGATCATATCAATAGATGCGGAAAAAGCATTAAAGTACAGCATCCATTTATGATAAAAGCACTCGGCAAAGTGGGATAGAGGGAGCATGCCTCATCATAAAAAGAGCCATGTATGAGAAACCTATAGCCAACATCATACTCAACATACAAAAACTAAAAGATTTCCACCATCAAGCACAGGACAATGGTGTCCACTTTCACCACCTTTATTCAACATAGTGTTGGAAGTTCTAACCATAGTAATCAGATAAATCAAATAAATAAAAGGAATCCAAATTGGAAAGGAGGAGGTAAAGTGTCACTCTTTGCTGATGACATGATATTGTACACAGAAAACCCTATACACTTCACCAAGAAACTTTTTGACCTAATAAATGAATAAGGCAAAAAGGAGGGATACACAGTAAACACTCAGATATTGAAGGCATTTTTGAATACCAATAATGAAATATCAGAAACAGAAATTAGGAATTTACTGTAGCAACAAAAAATGTAAAATACATAGAAATAAACTTAATGAAGGAAGTAAAAGACCTGTACTCACAGAACAACAGACCACTGAAAAAAGAAATTAAGGAAGACACAAATAATTGGAGTCAAAACTTGTGTTAGCAGACTGGAATAATTAACATCCTTAAAATGTCCATATCACCCAAAGCTATCAATAGATTCAATGTAATCCCTATCAAAATAACAATGATATATTTCACAGATATAGAACAAATATTTCAAAAACATTTTCTTTACCCAAGTATTAAGAAAACTTCTAGGAATAAGCCAGGCAGTGAAAGAGAAATACCATATGATCTCACCTAAAAGTAGAACCTAATCAACAAATATTTCACCTTTTATATAAAACCGCATGACCCTAAATGGCCTCAGTGATCTTGAGAAAGAAAAACAAAGGAGGAATCACAATAATGACATCAATTTATATTACAAGACCACTGTAATCAAAACAGTAGGTACAGGCTTAAGGACACACACACAGACCAGTGGAACAGAATAGAGACACCAGAAATAAACCCATGCAGTATGGTCAGTGATCTTGAGAAAGAAAAACAAAGGAGGAATCACAATAATGACATCAATTTATATTACAAGGCCACTGTAATCAAAACAGTAGGTACAGGCTTAAGGACATACACACAGACCAGTGGAACAGAATAGAGACACCAGAAATAAACCCATGCAGTATGGTCATTTAATATTTGACAAAGGAAGTAGAAACATAAAATGTACTAAAAAGAGTCTCTTTGCTAAATGGTGTTGGGAGATGTGGACAAGTACATGCAAAGCAGTGAAACCAGACCACCAAATTATACTATGCACCAAAATAAACTCAAGATGAATAAAAGGCTTACTTTAAAAAAAACACCTTCCCCCCTTCCCCCCATTGTCCCCCCAGCACCACATCCCCTTTGTTTACTGTCAGATTTTTCTTAATTTCAATGCCTCTGGTTATATTTACTTGCTTGTTTGTTCTGTTGATTAGGGTCCAGTTAATGGTGAGATCATACGATATTTGTCTTTCACTGCCTGGCTTATTTCATTTAGCATAATGCTTTCCAGTTCCATCCATACTGCTGCAAACAAGAGGAGCTCCTTCTTTCTTTCTGGGGCATATTGCGTAAATGTACCATAATTTTTTATAAGATTTTATTTATCTTCAGAGGGGAAGGGAAGGAGAGAGGGAGAGAAATCTCAATATATGGTTGCCTCTTGTGCATTCCCTTCTGGGAAGTGACCTGCAACCCAGGCATGTGCCCTGACTGGGAATGGAACTGTGATCTTTTGGTTCACAGGACTGCGCTCAATACACTGAACTACACAAGCCAGGGCATAGATGTACCACAAATTTTTGATCCATTCATTTACTGATGGGCGCTTAGGTTGCATACAGCACTTGGCTACTGTAAATTGTGCTATGAACATTAGAGTGCATAGATTCTTTGAATTGGTGTTTCGTGGGTCTTAAGATATAATCCCAGCAGTGGAATTGCTGGGTCAAAAGGCAGTTCCACTTTTAGTTTTGTGAGGAAATTCCATACTGTTTTCCACAGTGGTTGAACCAGTCTGCAATCAACAAAACAGTGCAATAGGGTTTCCTTTTCTCCACATCCTCTCCAACACTCGTTGTTTGTTGATTTGTTTATGATGGCCATTCTCACTGGTGTGAAGTGGCATCTCATTGTGGTTTTTAAAAATATATATTTTATTGATTATGCTATTACAGTTGTCCCATTTCCTCCTGCTTTATTCTCCTCCACCTTTCATATCCCCTCCCACCCACATTCCTCTCTTTAGTTCATGTCCATGTGTCATAAATTCTTTAGCTTCTACATTTCCCACACTATTCTTGCCCTCCCCCTGTCTATTTTCTACCTACTGTCTATGCTACTTATTTTCTGTACCTTTTTTCCCCTCTCTCCTCCTCCCATTCCCCTGTTGCGAAACCTCCATGTGATCTCCATTTCTGTGGTTCTGTACCTATTCTAGTTGTTTGCTTAGTTGGCTTTTGTTTTAGGTGTGGCTGTTAACAATTTTGAGTTTGCTGTCTTTTTACTGTTCATATTTTTAATCTTCTTTTTCTTAGATAAGTCCTTTTAACAATTCATATAATAAGGGCTTGGTGAGGATGAACTCCTTGAACTTGACCTTATCTGAGAAGCACTTTATCTGCCCTTCCATTTTAAACGAAAGCTTTGCTAGATAGAGCAATCTTGGATGGAGGTCCTTGCCTTTCATGACTTAGAATACTTCTTTCCAGCCCCTTCTTGCCTGCAAGGTCTCTTTTGAGAAATCAGCTGACAGTCTGATGGGCACTCCTTTATAGGCGACTGTTCCCTTATCTCTTTTTTTTTCTAAATATAATTTTTATTTAATTCTTGTTCAAGTACAGGTTTCTGTCTTATATTCCCAACCCTGCCCGCCCCCCACCCCATGCTCCCCGCCTCCCTCCCCTTTCCACCGCCCACCCTTAGTTATTGTACATGTGTCTTTTATACTTGTTCATGTGAGTCCATTCCCTTTTCCCCTATGATTCTCTCCCCTCTCCCCTCTGGGCCCTGACAGCCTGTTCCATATTTGAATGTCATTGGTCGTATTTTGCTTGCTTGTTTGGTTTGTATAGATTCCTATTAATGGTGAGATCATATGATATTTGTCTTTCACTGCCTGGCTTATTTCACTCAGCATAATGCTTTTCAGTTCCATCCATGATGTTGCAAAGGGTAGTAGTTCCTTCTTCCTTTCTGCAGCATAGAATTCCATTGTGTAAATGTACCATAGTTTTTTGATCCAGTCATTTACCGATGGGCATCTAGGTTGCTTCCAACTCTTGGCTATCGTAAATTGTGCTGCTATGAACATCGGGGTGCATGGGTTCTTTTGGATTGGTGTTTCAGGGTTCTTAGGATATACTCCCAAGAGTGGAATTGCTGGGTCAAAAGGCACGTTCATTTTTAGTTTTCTTAGAAAATTCCATACTGTTTTCCATAGTGGTTGTAGCAGTCTGCAATCCCACCAACAGTGAACTAGAGTCCCCTTTTCCCCACAACCTCTCCAGCACTTGTTGTTTGTTTCTTTGTTTATGATAGCCAATCTGACTGGTGTTAAGTGGTATCTCATTGTGGTTTTAATTTGCATCTCTCTGATAGCTAGTGATATCGAGCATCTTTTCATGTGTCTCTGGATTCTCTGTATGTCCTCCTTGGAGAAATGTCTGTTCAAGTCCTCTGCCCATTTTTTGATTGGGTTGCTTGTCTTCTTTGAGTGGAGCCGAATGAGTTCTTTGTATATTTTGGAGATTAAACCCTTATCTGAGGTATCATTGGCAAATATGTTTTCCCAAGCTGTTGCTTCTCTTTTTATCTTGATACTGTTTTCCTTAGCCATGCAGAAGCTTTTAATTTTGATGAGATCCCATTTGTTTATTCTTTCCTTTATGTCCCTTGCTCTAGTGTTCCCTTATCTCTTGCTGCTTCTAGGATTCTCTCCTTCGTTTTCATCTTGGCTAATGTAATTATGATGTGCCTTGATGTGTTCCTCCTTGAGTCCAACTTCTTTGGGACTCTCTGAGCTTCCTGGACTTCCTGGAAGACTATTTCCTTTGCTAGATTGGGGAAGTTCTTTATTATTTGTTCAAATAAGTTTTCCACTTGTTGCTCTTCCTCTACCCCTATAAATCAGATGTTGGAATACTTAAACATGCCCTGGAGGTTCCTAAGCCTCTCTTCATTTTTTTGAGTTCTTGTTTCTTCGTTCTTTTCTGTTTGGTTGTTTTTTAATTTATTCTGGTCTACTCCATTGATCTGAGTCCCAGTTTTCTTCCCATCATTATTGGTTCCCTGTGCATTTCCCTTCATTTCACCTATTGTAGCCTTCATTATTTCATCTAGTTTGAGACCAAATTCAACCAATTCTGTGACCATCCTGATCACCAGTGCTTTGAACTGTGCATCGGATAGGTTGGCTATCTCTTGGTCACTTAGATATATTAGCTCTAAGGCTTTGATCAGTCCTTCCAATTGAGCCTGTTTTAAAATTTGGTATGGTCACACCTGTTATGTAGTGGGTGGTGGAGCCTCAGGTGTTCACCAGGGCCGGGCAACCCAGTTCCTAGGTTGTGACACTGTATGTGGGGCAGGGTCAGAGAGGAAACAATGGCACTTGTTCTGCTCTCTCTCAGATTTCAGTCCCTTCTGCCACTTCCCACAAGCCAATTGGGCCCTTCTGGTGCTGGTTCCTGGGTGAGTGGGCTTGTGTATCTTCTAGGACCCTGTGGGTCTCTCCAACAAACTCTCCTGTGAGGCTGGGCATCTCTCCTGGCACCTCAACTCCCACAGCTGTTTTCAACCAGTGCTTCTAGGCTTTATTTCCCGGTACTGGGGCCCTGGGTTGCTCAGTCTGCCTTGCTGCCCATTTTTGTCTGGTTTATCCGCACACAAATTTGTGACCACGGTCAGCCAGACACCTTGCACTCCTCACTAGGTTTGTTCATTGCCACCCCTCACCCGGGGTCTGCAAGCTGCTTCCTGTGCACCTGAAGTCTGCCAACTGCTACCTGCATTCCCAGTTGCCAGCCACCACTTTTTCCTGCCACAACACCTCTCTGCTGCTCACCAACTCTTCCCATCTTAGCAGTCTGGATAAATGGTTGTTGGACTTCCATACAGTTCAATTTTCTGTCAATTCTGGTTGTTTTTTTGTTTCTAAATTTTTATTGTCCTTAATTTTGGTTGTGTGAGGAGGCACAGTGTGTCTACCTACGCCTCCATCTTGGCTGGATGTCTCGTTGTGGTTTTAATTTGCATCTCTCTGAAGGCTAGCAATACTGAGAATCTTTTCATAGGTCTCTGAACCCTCTGTATGTCCTCCTTGGAGAAGTGTCTGTTCAAGTCCTTTCCCCATTTTTTAATTGGGTTGCTTGTCTTCTTAGAGTGGATTTGTGTGTGTTTTCTTTATTTGTTTTGGAGATCAAACCCGTGTCCAAGGCATCATTGGCAAATATGTATTCTCATACCATTGGTTCTTTTTTCATTTTAATGCTGCTTCCTTTAGCCATGCAGAAGCTTTTTAATTTGATGAGGTCTCATTTGTTTATTCTTTCTTTTATGTTCATTGCTTTTGGGGACATACCAGTGAAGCTATCACTGTGTGGAATGTCTGAGATTTTTCTGCTGATGTTTTCCTCTAGGACTTTTATGGTGTTGTGACTTATATTTAAGTCTTTTATCCACCTTGAATTTATTTTTGTGTATGGTGTAAGTTGGTGCTCGAGTTTCATTGTTTTGCATTTAGCTGTTCAGATCCCCCAGCACCATTTGTTGAAGAAGTCCATTTTTCTCCATTTTATGATTCTGCCCCCTTTATCAAATATTAATTGACCATAGAAACTTGGGTTTATTTCTGGGCTCTCTATTATGTTCCATTGGTCTATGTGTCTTTTCTTATACCAGTACTAGGTTGTTTTCATTACAGTGGCCTTATAATCCAGTTTGATACCAGGTACTGTGATCCGCCCTACTTTGTTCTTCTTTCTCAAAATTGCTATAGCTGTTTGGGTTTGTTTATAGTTCCATATAATTTTTTTAACTGTTTGTTCTATATCTCTGAAATATGTCGTTGGTACTCAAGATGGATAAAGGGTTCGAATATAATCATGATACCACAAAAATCTGGAGGAGAACATATGCATAAAAATTTTAGATATTCTGCCAGCAATATTTTCACTGACACATCCCCTAGCACAAGGCATATAAAGGAAAGAACAAACAAATGGGATTACATCAGACTAAAAAGCTTCTTCACAGTAAGGAAAACATCAACAAAATGGAAACAGAACCAAATGAATGGAAAAACATATGTGCCAATGGCACCTTGGACAAAGGTTTAATATCCTATTGGATACTGCTCATTTGGGTTTGGGTAACTGTAGCCCCACGAGAGCAGGCTTAAGAATGTGTACATGCAAGAGGCTAGTAAGTCTCGTGGGAAAGCCAGGAAACTCAGGTGGCAAGCATAATCTGACACTAACACTGAGGGTTCCTGTGGGAAATCAGGCCTTTAGTGTATCTTGTGTCCGTTGAGGCTTGCTCTGCCTGTGATAGCCCTGTTGATATAAACCAGATGTTTAAGCTCAAAGCATAAGGAGTAAACTCCTTATATCCTGAAACAAGTCTTTACAACCTTTTGGCATCAGTATGTATCACTGACCCTGATTGGAGATGATCTCTGTGTTTCTTCAGTTGTTATCTGTAGATAATGCCAGTTTTTGATGACTATAGCCTTTTGCATATTGATTGATAAGTAAGCATGTATGCCATATGTAAGCACGTATACATTCAGATCCTAATAAAAGCCATTACAGAGATGGGCTTGGGGCATTCTCCACTAGAGGGAACTGCTACCCCTGTTCTCACCAGAAAAACAGATTGAGTCTGGGAGGACTTATTCTCATCTGAGGTGGCCAGGAGAGCTGTGCTAGCTGGGGTTCCCCGCAATATCCAAAATATGTAAATAACTCATATGAGTCCACATCTGGAAAGTAACAACCCAATTAAAAATGGGCTAAGTCTCTAGCAGTACAATATACCATAGCCAAGTGCTGGAGGCAACCTAGGTGCCCATCAGTAAATGAATGGATCAAAAAACTATGGTACATTTACACAGTGAAATTCTATGCAGCAGAAAGGAGGAGTTCCTACCCTTTGCCACAGCATGGATGCAACTGGAAAGCATTATGCTAAGTGAAAAAATTCCAGCGGTGAAAGATAAATACCATATGATCTCATCTTTTTAAAAATTTTTTTAAAGATTTTATTTATTTATCTTTAGAGAGGAAGAGAAGGAGAGAAGGAGAGAAATATCGATGTATGGTTGCCTCTCATGAGTCCCCTGCTGGGAACTGGCCTGCAACCCAGGCATGCGCCCTGACTGGGAATCGAACCACAGTTGGTTTGCAGGCTGGCACTCAATCCACTGAGCCACACCAGCCAGGGAAACCATATGATCTCATCTTTAACAGGAATCTGATCAACAAAACAAACAAGCAAGCAAAATATAACCAAAGAGACTGAAATTGAGAACCAGATGACAGTGACTGTAGGGGAGAGGGAAGGGAATTTCAGGGGGAAAGGGGAAGAGTTTGCAGAAACAAGTATAAAGGACACTTGGACAATAACAAGCCAGGGGGGTGTGGTGGAAATGAGAGGAAGGTGAGGAGGGCAGAGAGTGGGCTGGGATGGAGGTAAAAGGCAGAAAACCGTACTTGAACAACAATTAAAATAAAAAAATTAAGAAAAATTATTTAAAAAGAAAAAAATGGGCTAAGGACCTGAACAGACCCTTCTCCAAGGAGAACATCCAGAGGGCTCATACACACATGAAAAAATTCTGAACATCATTAGCCACCAGAGAGATGCAAATCAAAACTACAATGAGATACCATTTCACACCAGTCAGAATAGCCACCATCACCAAATCAACAAACAAGTGCTGGCAAGGTTTTGGAGAAAAGGGAACCCTAGTAAACTGTTGCTGGGAATGCAGACTGGTGTAGACACTGTGGAAAACAGTAGGTATCTCCTCAGAAAACTAAAAATGTAACTGCCTTTTGATTCAGCAATACCACTGCTGGGACTATATTCTGAGAATCCTGCAACACCAATTCAAAAGAATCTATGCACCCCAATGTTCATAAGAGCATTCCTTACAATAAACAAGTGCTGAAAACATCCTAAGTGCCCATTAGTCAATGAGTGGATCAAAAAACTGTGCTGTATGTACAGGACAGAATACTACACAGCAGAAAAAATGAAGTCCTAAGCGATAGCCCTTCCTCACAGTATGAATGGAACTGGAGATCATTATGCTAAGTGAAAGAAGCCAGGAGGTGAAAGACAAATACCACCAATCTCACCTGTAAGTGAACCTAATCAACAAAACAAATAAGTGAGCAAAATATAACCAGAAAAATGGAAACAAAGAATAAACTGATAGTGCACAGAGGGATGGAAGGATGGGAATAAGGGTGGAGGGAAGGGTAAGGGGCAAGCAAAAGTACATGGGTAGAGGACTCAAGCACAGTGACAATGGGGAATTACTGTGGGAGAAAAGGAAGTCTTAGTACACTGGGTCAGTGATGGGGTAGGGGAGAACAATGGGAAAAAGGTCAGATAACTGTTCCTGAACATCAATTAAAAAAAGAAGTAAGCCATATATATATAATTCAAAACAAAATTAAAAGAAAAAAAGGTACAGACATGCTATAAATCCCTACTTTAAGTAAGCAGCATTTTTCAAATGATATGTAGTGAGTATGGGACATAGAATTGGTTTTTGTAGGATTGACCTACATTTAAAAAGTACAGCTTCCATATCAATGTGATAGAAGAGAGTACGCATGTTATTGTTCCTACTGCCAAACCAACTGAACTATAGTGAAGACATTTAAATATACACATGCAATCAAAACAGGAAAATAGAGGTCAACAAAAAAATTTTGGAAACTAAAAACCAGATAACGGGTTTATGTGGATAACTGGCAAAAAAAATTTATATCTAACAAAGCCTAGTCCATATCAGCAGTGGGAAAGGCTGAGAAACAATGAAGTACACAGCAGAATCCTCCAAAGATTCAGGCACTGACACCATAGTTCAGCCCTTAAAGAAAAGGGGAAATTTTAATTAAGGGGATGGGATAAAAGGTGTTCAAAGTAAAATTCTTTCCCCAACTTCAACCTGAAATCCTCACTTGATAGAAGTCAGGATGCTTTTCTGGCAAGAGTAAAACAGAGCATTTCTAAAGTAGGTGATATCACATGTAATTGAGCTCACATACAGCCAGAAAAGTGAGATTAATTGACCATATTTTATCCCTATCTCCTTCCTATTCAGTTCCCAGGTGTTGAGATAGAACCTCTATCCTTTAATCAGGTGACTGAGAGATTATTCTCTAAGAAATCAGACCACTCAAAAGGAAAGACCTTAAGGCACTGAACTCAGGGGTTCTGGTGCATTATTATGGATGAAATGAGACATTCACACAGACTACCAAGTTTGGTGGAGGAAAAGGGGCAGCATAGCTTTTCTCTCAAGGGGAGCTAAAGCCACAGCCCTTGGTCCAATGAGTTTTTATTGTCTTACTGGGCACATTACATGAAGGTCCTCATTAACAATGCACAGGTTCACTTTAGGTGGTTACCTTTTACAGAAAACTAAGGAGCCAATGCTGATAATCACATCACAGAAGAAGGATATTTGCAAATGAAAAGGCAAAAGGCAAAAGAAACAACCAAACAAAACAAGGAAGAAACAAGAATAAAAAAAAAATGAGGAGATGCTTAGGATCCTCCAGGACATTTTTAAATGTTCCAACATCCGAATTTTAGGGGTACCAGAAGGGAAAGAAGAACAGCCACGAGTGGAAAACGTATTTGAACAAATAATAAAGGAGAACTTCCCCAGTCTGGCAAAGGAAATAGACTTCCAGGAAATCCAGGAAGCTCACAGAGTGCCAAACAAGTTGGACCCAAGAAGGAACACACCAAGGCACATCATAATTACATTAGGCAAGATTAAAATGGAGAGACTCCTAGAAGCAGCAAGGGATAAAGGGACAGTCACCTACAAAGGACTTTCTAGACTGTCAGCAGATTTCTCAAAAGAGACCTTACAGGCAAGAAGGAGCTGGAAAGAAGTATTCCAAGTCATGAAATCCAAAGACCTACATCCAAGATTGCTCTATCCAGCAAAGCTTTCATTTAGAATGGAAGGGCAGATAAAGTGCTTCTCAGATAAGATCAAATTCAAGGAGCTCATCATCACCAAGCCCTTATTATATGAACTGTTAAAGGGACTTATCTAAGAAAAAAAGATAAAGAATATGAACAGTGAAAGGACAGCAAACTCACAGTTATTAACAACCACACCTAAAACAAAGGCAAACTAAGAGGACAGCTAGATCAGGAGCAGAACCATAGAAATGAAGATCACATGGAGGGTTAGCAACGGGGGAGTGAGAGGAGGAGAAGGGGGGAGAAGGTACAGAAAATAAGTAGCATAGACAATAGGTAGAAAATAGATAAGAGGGAGGGCAAGAGTAGTAGGAGAAATATAGAATTTAAAGAACTTGAGACATGTGGTCATAAATTAAAGGGGGGAATGGTGGGGGAGAGGGTGTGCAGGGTGGAGGAAAATGAAGGGAGGAATAGAACAACTGTAATGGCATAATCAATAAAATATATTAAAAAACACTGAATCTAGCAGAGGTTCATTCATTAAATTTAAGGAAAGAAGCTCTCTCTAACACCAAAATGCAAGGTTAAGTAGCAGGTGCTGATGAAGCAGCAGCAAATCATTCAGATTTATTAATAGGTAAAAGAATATTTTCAAGGAAAAGGGCACAGCTTTGCATTAGGAAAGATGTCATCTAGAAATTTTATAGCTACAGAAAAGTCATTGCCTAGTTTCAAAGAATCAGAGGACTGGCTAACTCTCATAGTAAAGGCTAATGTATCTGGTGACTTTAAGTTGAAGGCAATGCTCATTTACTATTCTGAAAATCCTAGAGCCCTGAAGGATCATGATAAATTTACTCTGTGTTCTACAAATGGAACAAAACCTGAATAATAGCACATCTGTTTACAACATGGTTTCCTTGAAACTTGCTGCTTAGAAAAATAGTTTCCTTTCAAAATATTGCTGGTTATTGATGATGTGCATCATCACCCAATAGCTCTGATAGAGATATACAATGAGATTGTATATCTGGCAAACAGCACTCATTCTGTGGACCAGGCGTAATTTCAAATTTTACTAAGAAATACATTTTGTAATGTCATAGCTGATGACATAGGCAGAGTGAATTTAAAACCTTCTGGAAAGGATTCACCATTCTAGATGCCATTAAAAAAAAGAGAGAAAGAAAAATTCTAAACAATAAAAAAAAGAACATTTTTAAATCATGGGAAGAGGTCAAAATATCAACATTAATGGAAGTTTGGAAGAAGTTGATTCCAACCCTCATGAATGACTTTGAGAGGTCTAAGACTTCAGTGGAGGCAGTAACTTTGGAAGTGGTGGAAATAGAAAGGGAATAATAATTAGAAGTGGAGCCTGAATATGCGACTAAATTGCTGCAATCTCATGATCAAACTTTAACAGAAGAGAAGTTGCTTCTATGGATGAGCAAAAAGAAATAACTTCTGGAGAAAGAATGTATTCCTGGTGAAAATGCTATAAATGTAGAAATGACAACAAGGGGGTTAGAATGTTACATATACTTAGTTGAGAAAGCAGTAGGAGTGTTTGAGAGAACAGACTCCAATTTTGAAACAAGTTCTATTGTGGGTAAAATGCTATCAAACTGCATTGCATGCTATAGAAAAAACATTCCTGAAGAGTAAATTGATGAGGCAAACTCCATTGTCTTATTTTTAATCAATTTCTACAGCCACCCCAACCTTCAGCAACAAACATCCTGATCAGTCAGCAGGCATCCAGCAAAAAGATAACTCACTGAAGATTCAGATAATGGTTAACATTTTTACCAAAAAAATTAAATTAAGATATGTACAGTACATTTTTTTTGATACTTAATAGTCTACAGCATAGTGTAAACATACTTTTTACATGTACTGGGAAACCAAAAATATTCATGACTCACTTTATTGCTGTTTGCTTTAAGTGGTGATCTGTAACTGGACCAGCACTATCTCTGAGGTAGCCAGTATATACAGACACATAAAAAACTGCTAATAGAGAACTGAGTCCTCGGAAAAGATATGAAAAAACTTTTTGCCACTTACACATTTTTTAAAGCTTGTATACTATAAATAGTACTTTGTTGGGAATTGTCCTGCCTGGTTTCAGGAGCTATAACCTTGCCAACAGGAGAAAAGACCCCATGGCTAGTGGACCTTGGTACTATAAGCCACTAAGGAGACAAAACTCATCCTCCCAGCAGAGTGCAGCCTCTGCCACCTTTTGCTTCACCCTGTTTGGCCCCTGGAGGATGGCTGGATAGTCAAAGATGGGTAAGATTCCTCAAGGAAGAAACAACCTAAGACAGCCACAGTTGCAAAGAGTCGATCAGGGAAGGACTTAGGGGATTATGGAAGAGGGACAAAAGACCCTCACCCCTCAGTTTTATCATAGCCTGAGTCCTCATTCTAGCTGTAAAAAGTCTCCTAATCTCATGACTGCTTTGCTTTCCCCCACCTGATTCAGACCTGAAACAATGCCAAAGTGGGGATGCAGCCCTGTGCAGGGATGGTGGTTTCCAGGAGTGATCAGGCCTAAGAAAGAATGCATAAAATCCTGTGAAACCTTATTTGCTAAGAATGCCCTCAATTTAAATGTTAAGGGTCCAAGCACAAAATAAGTTTGTTTCCTCAGGTTTTATGGCCAATTGGCATCACCCTGCTTACCAGACCATGACTCAAAAGGACCCCCGTGATCCCAGAAATGTTATCTCTAAACCATACCTCCTCTCTTTGAAATGCATCCCTATGCAAGCTAAACTCAATAAAAGCCCATTGAGAGAAAGGCCTGAGGGCCCTTCTCCTCTGAAAGATTGGTTAGCCTTTCCCCCCCCAAGCAGATCATGTCTTGGTACATTTATTCTTATCCATGGCAAGTCAGAAGAGCTCTGCTGGATTGAGCTCCCCCATAGTACTTGTTCAAAAATAAATAAAATGTATCCCATAATTTAAAAAGAGGATAGAATAAAATACATGAACACCATAAATAGTAAAGAAGTTGTTTTATGAGAACTGCTTCAATTAAACATATTTAAACTATTTAATATATTTTAATATATAGACTAATATGATCATTATAAATTGATATATTGTGATAGAGAATGTTTCTTCTTATGAGCTGCAAAGGAGTTTGAAAGAAAGTAACTCTGTAACTTTTCTTTTCTACAATATTTTTGGGTTTGGAATATTACCAGACCTAAGATGTTCATGCACAAAAGGGTGAATGTGTACATGGACTTAGAAAACATCCATCTTTATTCAGTATTCCAGGTTCAGCATCCACTTCTGTCTTCCTCTGTAACTATAGTGTTTCAGATGGCCTCTGGACAATTAAATTAAAAAAACTTTTTTACTGTTATTCGGTCATAGTTGCCCCCCTTTTCCCCTGATTACTCTCCCTTGCTCTGTTCACCATCCTCTCCAACATTATATCCTCCTACCCTTTTTTTGTCCATTGGTCTTTTATACCTGTTCCTGGACTCTTCTCCTTCTTTCCCCGGTTATGTCCCTAGCCTCTTTCCTATGGTCTCTGTCTGTCGTTCTTTATTTCCATGTCTCTGTTTCTATTTTACTCACTTGTTTGCTTTGATGATTAGGTTGTATTTATAGATGAGATCATAATGGTATTTGCCTTTCACTGCCTGGCTTATTTCACTTAGCATAATGCTGTCCACTCCTATCCTTGGTGTCATGAAGGGTAGGAGCTCCTTCTTTCTTTTGCTGCATAATGTTCCATTGTCTAAATGTACTATAGTTTTTGTATCATTCATTTACTGGTGGGCACTTAGGTTGCTTCCAGCACTTGGCTATTGTGAATTGTGTTGCTATAAACATTGGGGTGCACAGGTTGTTTTGAGTTGGTGTTTCAGAACAGTAGAACTTAGGGTATACTACCAGAGTGGAGTTACTATGTCAAAAGGCAGCTCCAAATTTAGTTTTTTGAGGAAATTTCATACTCTTTAACATAGTTGCTGCACCAGTCTGCCTTCCCACCACCGGTATACTAGGGTTCCCATTTCTTCACAAATTTGCCAGTACTTGTTTGTTGATTTGTTTATGGTGGCCATTCACACAGGTGTGAAGTGGTATCTCACTGTGTTTTTTTATTGTTGTTCAATTAGAGTTGTGGTTTTAATTTACATCTGTCTGATGACTAGTGATGTTGAACATCCTTCCATAGGTCTGTGGGCCGTCTGTATGTCCTCCTTGGAGAAGTGTCTGTTCAGTTCCTTTGCCTATTTTTTTAAAATTTTTTTTCAATTTTTTTATTTAATTATTTTTCAAGTACAGTTTTCTGTCCATTACTCCCATCCCATCCCACCCCCCATCCTCCCCCCTCCCTCCCATTTCAACCCTTCTCAGTTGTTGTCCATGTATCCTTTATATTTGTTCCTCTAAATCCCTCCCTTATTTCCCCTGAAATTCCCTCCCCTCTTCCCTCTGGTCACTGTCAGCCTGTTCTCTATTTCAGTGTCTTTGGTTATATTTTGCTTGCTTGTTTGTTTTGTTGTTTAGCTTCCTGTTAAAGGTGAGATCATATGGTATTTGTCCTTCAACACCTGGCTTATTTCACTCAGCATAATGCTTTCCAATTCCATCCATGTTGTTGCAAAAGGTAGGAGCTCCTTCTTTCTTTCTGCAGCATAAAATTCCATTGTGTATATGTACCATAGTTTTTTGATCCATTCATTTACTGATGGGCACCTAGGTTGCTTCCAACTCTTGGCTATTATAAATTGTGCTGCTATGAACATTGGGGTGCATAGATTCTTTGGGATTGGTGTTTTAGGGTTCTTAGGATACAATCCCAGCAGTGGAATTGCTGGGTCAAAAGGCAAGTCCAATTTTAGTTTTCTGAGAAACTTGATACTGTTTTCCATAATGGTTGTAACAGTCTGCAATCCCACCAACAGTGGACCAGAGTCCCCTTTTCCCCACACCCTCTCCAACATTTGTTGTTTATTGCTTTGTTTATGATAGCCATTCTCACAGGTATAAAGTGGTATCTCATTGTAGTTTTAGTTTGCATCTCTCTGATAGCTAGTATATTGAGCATTTTTCATGTGTCTCTGGATCCTCTGTATGTCCTCCTTGCAGAAGTGTCTGTTCAAGTCCTTTCCACATTTTTTAATTGGGTTAGTTGCCTTCTTAGAGTGAGGTCATGTGAGTTCTTTGTATATTTTGGAGATTAAACCTTTGTCTGAGGTGTCATTGGCAAATATGTTTTCCCATACAGTTGGTTGTCTTTTTATTTTAATGCTGTTTTCTTTAGCTGCGCAGAAGCTTTTAATTTTGATGAGATCCCATTTGTTTATTCTTTCCTTTATAGTCCTTGCTCTAGGGGACATATCAGTAAAAATGTTGCTGCGTGAAATATCTGAGATTTTCCTGCCAATGTTCTCCTCTAGGACTTTAATGGTGTCATGGCTTATATTTAAGTCTTTTATCCACCTTGAATTTATTTTGGTGTATGATGTAAGTTGGTGCTCGAGTTTCATTTTTTTGCATGTGGCTGTCCAGTTCTCCCAAAACCATTTATTGAAGAAGCTATCTTTACTCCATTTGATGTTACTGTCCCCTTTGTCGAATATTAATTGACTGTAGAGAGTTGGGTTTACTTCTGGGCTCTCTGTTCTATTCTATTGGTCTATGTGCCTGTTTTTATGCCAGTACCAGGCTGTTTTGATTACGGTGGCCGTGTAATACAGTTTGATATCAGGTATTGTGATCCCTCCTACTTTGTTCTTCTTTCTCAAAATTGAAGCTGCTATTCGCGGTCTCTTGTGGTTACATATAAATTTTTGAAGTGTTTGTTCTATGTCTGTGAAATATGCCATTGGCACTTTAATAGGCATTGCATTAAATCTGTAAATTGCTTTGGGTAGTATGGACATTTTGATGATGTTAATTCTTCCAATCCGTGAACACTGTATATGTTTCCATTTGTTTGTGTCTTCCTTGATTTCTTTCTTCAGTGTTGTGTAGTTTTCTGCATACAGGTCTTTTACCTCCTTGGTTAGGTTTATTCCCAGATATTTTATTTTCGTTTTTGCCATATTGAATGGGATTTTTTCCTTGATTTCTGCCTCTGCTGTTTCATTGTTAGTATACAAAAATGCCTTTGATTTCTGGATATTGACTTTGTAACCCGGTGTTTTGCCAAATTCATTTATTAGTTCAAGCAGTTTTTTGGTAGAGTCTATAGGATTTTCCATGTACACTATCATGTCATCTGCAAACAATGCCAGTTTTGTTTCCTCCTTTCCGATTTGGATGCCTTTTACTTCCTTTTCTTTTCTGATTGCTGTGGCTAGAACTTCCAATACTATATTGAATAGAAGTGGTGAAAGTGGATAACCTTGTCTTGTTCCTGTTCTTAGTGGAAAAGCTTTTAGTTTTTGTCCATTGAGTATGGTGTTGGCTGTAGGTCTTTCATAGATGGCCCTTATTATATTGAGGAATGCTCCCTCTATTCCCACTTTGCTGAGTACCTTAATTATAAATGGGTGTTGTACCTTATGAAAAGCTTTTTCTGCATCTATTGATATGATCATGTGGTTTTTGTGTTTGCTTTTGTTTATGTGGTGTATTACATTTACTGATTTACGAATATTGAACGATCCTTGCATCCCTGGGATGAATCCCACTTGGTCGTGGTGTATGATCTTTATCATGTATTGTTGGATGCAATTTGCCAATATTTTATTTAGGATTTTAGTGTCTATGTTCATTGGCGATATGGACCTGAAGTTTTCTTTCTTTGTTGTGTCTCTATCTGGTTTTGGAATTAGGATGATGCTGGCTTCATAAAAAGAGTTCAGGAGTTTAGCCTCCTTTTGGATTTTTTGGAATAGTCTGTGAAGAATCGGGGTTAGTTCTTCCTTAAAAGCTTTGTAGAATTCTCCTGTGAAACTGTCTGGTCCAGGGCTTTTGTGTGATGGGAGTTTTTTTTATTTTATTACTGCCTCAATGTCCTCTGCTGTTATTGGCTTGTTCAGGTTTTCTGCTTCTTTTTCATTGAGTTATGAAAGATTATATTTTTCTAGAAATTTGTCCATTTCATCTAGGTTTTCAAATTTATTGGCATACAGCTCTGCATAGTAATTCCTTACAATCCCTTGTATTTCTGTGGTATCAGTTGTAATCTCTCCTCTTTCATTTCTGATTGTTTTTATTTGAGTCCTCTCTCTTCTTTTCTTGATGAGCCTACTTAAAGGTTTATCTGCTTTTTTTATCTTTTCAAAAAACCAACTCCTGGATTCATTGATCCTTAGAATTGTGCTTTTAGTCTCTATGTCATTTAATTCTGCTCTGATCTTGGTTATTTCCTTCCTTGTACTTGCTCTGGGCTGTCTTTGTTTTTGTTCCTCGAGTTCATGGAGGCATCGGGTTAGGTTGTTTGTTTGAAATGTTTCTATTTTCTTTAGGTAAGCCTGTATTGCTATGAACTTTCCTCTCACGACTGCCTTCACTGTGTCCCATGAGTTTTGGGTTGTTGTGAGTTCATTTTCATTTGTTTCCAGAAACTTTTTGATTTCTTCCCTAATTTCTATCTTGACCCATTCGTTGTTTAATAGCATACCATTCAGTCTCCATGATTTTGGGTGTTTTGGGTTTTTTCCTGTGGGATTACTTTCCAATTTCAGTCCCTTGTGGTCAGAGAAAATGCTTGGTATGATTTCAATTTTTTTGAATTTGTTGAGGCTCGTTTTGTGTCCTATCATGTGATCTATCTTTGAAAATGTTCCATGTGCATTTGAAAAGAGTGTGTATTTACCTTCATTGGGATGAAGGGCTGTATATATATCAGTCAAGTCCATTTCATCTAGGGTGTTCTTTAGTGCAGCTATATCTTTGTTGATATTTCGTTTGGAAGATCTGTCCATTTTTGACAGTGGGGTGTTAAAATCCCCTACTATAATTGTGTTGCTGTCAATATCTTTTTTGAGGACCTCTAGGATTTTCTTTATATATTTGAGTGCTCCTGAGTTGGGTGCATATATATTTACGATGTTAATCTCTTCTTGGTGGATTCTTTCCTTGAGCAATATGAAGTGACCTTCTGGGTCTCTCTTTATGTCCCTGTTTTTGAAGTGTATTTTGTCTGATATGAGAATTGCTACCCCAGCTTCTTTTTCTTGACCATTTGCTTGTAAAATTTGTTTCCATCCTTTCACTTTTAGTCTGTGGTGGTCTTTTGACCTGAGGTGAGTCTCTTGTAGGCAGCATATGTGTGGGTCATGCTTTGTTATCCATTCAGCTATTCTGTGTCTTTTGATTGGTGCATTTAATCCATTTACGTTTAAGGTTATTATTGAAAGGTACTTATTCATTGCCATTTATGTACCTGTGTTCCTCTCTATCTCTCTCTTGTCCTTCCTTTCATTAAAGCAGCCCTTTTAGTAATTCCTGTAGAGGTGGTTTGGTGGAAGCGTATTCTTTTAGACTTTTTTTTGTCTTGGAAACTCTTTATTTGGTATTCTATATTGATTGAGAGCCTTGCTGGGTAGAGTAGCCTTGGTTGTAGGCCTCTGTTTGTCATTACTTGGAATATTTCTTGCCATTCTCTTCTTCCTTGGAATGTTTTCATTGAGAAGTCAGCAGCTAAACTTATTGGGGCTCCCTTGTATGTTACTTCCTTTTTCTCCCTTGCTGCCTTTATTTTATTTATTTATTTTTAATACTTTTTTATTTAATTCTTGTTCAAGTACACCTTTCTGTCTTATATTCCCAACCCTGCCCACCCCCCGCCCCATGCTCCCCACTTCCCTCCCATTTCCGCCCCCCACCCTTAGTTATTGTACATGTGTCCTTTATACTTGTTCATGTGAGTCCATCCCGTTTTCCCCTATGATTCTCTCCCCTCTCCCTTCTGGACCCTGTCAGCCTGTTTCATATTTGAGTGTCATTGGTCATATTTTGGTTGCTTGTTTGTTTTTTTTAGATTCCTGTTAACGGTGACATCATATGGTATTTTTCTTTCACCACCTGGCTTATTTTGCTCAGCATAATGCTTTCCAGTTCCATCCATGATGTTGCAAAGGGTAGTAGTTCCTTCTTCCTTTCTGCAGCATAGAATTCCATTGTGTAAATGTACCATAGTTTTTTGATCCAGTCATTTACCGATGGGCATCTAGTTTGCATCCAACTCTTGGCTATCGTGAACTGTGGTGCTATGAACATCAGGGTGCATAGGTTCTTTTGGATTGGTGTTTCAGGGTTCTTAGGATATACTCCTAATAGTGGAATTGCTGGGTCAAAAGGCACGTTCATTTTTAGTTTTTTTTTAGAAAATTCCATACTATTTTCCATAATGGTTGTACCAGTGTGCAATCCCACCAACAGTGAACTAGGGTCCCCTTTTCCCCACAACATCTCCAGCACTAGTTGTTTGTTTCTTTGTTTATGGTAGCCATTCTGACTGGTGTTAAGTGGTATCTCATTGTGGTTTTGATTTGCATCTCTCTGATAGCTAGCAATATCGAGCATCTTTTCATGTGTCTCTGGATCCTCTGTATGTCCTCCTTGGAGAAATGTCTGTTCAAGTCCTTTGCCCATTTTTTAATTGGGTTGCATGTCTTCTTTGAGTGGAGTCGAGTGAGTTCTTTGTATATTTTGGAGATTAAACCTTTGTCTGTGGTATCATTGGCAAATATGTTTTAACAAACTGTTGCTTCTCTTTTTATCTTGATACTGTTTTCCTTAGCCATGCAGAAGCTTTTAATTTTGATGAGATCCCATTTGTTTATTCTTTCCTTTATGTCCCTTGTTCTAGGGGACGTATCAGTAAAAATATTGCTGTGTGGAATATTTGAAATTTTCCTGCCAATGCTCTCCTTTAGGTCCTTAATGGTTTCCGGCTTATATTTAAGTCTTTTATCCACCTTGAATTTATTTTGGTGTATGGTGTAAGTTGGTGCTCGAGTTTCATTTTTTTGCATGTGGCTGTCCAGTTCTCCCAAAACCATTTATTGAAGAAGCTATCTTTACTCCATTTGATGTTATTGCCCCCTTTGTCGAATATTAATTGACTGTAGAGAGTTGGGTCTATTTCTGGGCTCTCTGTTCTATTCCATTGGTCTATGTGCCTGTTTTTGTGGCAGTACCAGGCTGTTTTGATTACTGGTACTGTTTTGATTATTGGCCGTGTAATACAGTTTGATATCAGGTATTGTGATCCCTCCTACTTTGTTCTTCTTTCTCCAAATTGTAGCTGCTATTTGGGGTCTTTTATGGTTCTATATAAATTTTTGAATTGTTTGTTCTATATATGTGAAATATTCCCTTGCTGCCTTCAGGATTTTCTCTTTGTCTTGGAAGTTTGCCATTTTAATGATGATGTCTTGCAGTAGACCTCTTTGGGTTCCACCTTCTTGGGACTCTCTGCAATTCCTGGATCCATGTGACTTTATCTCTCCTCAACTTAGGAAAATTTTCCATTATTTCAAGTAGGTTTTGTATCCCCTGTTCCTCTTCATCTCCTTCTGATATTCCTATTATTCGGATATTATTATGTTTCATGTTGTCTTGCTTAAATTCTCCTCATTTTTTTCTGATTCTCTTTTCCCTCACTTGGTCCATCTGGGAGATTCTTTCTATCCTGTCTTCAATCTCACTCATGCCATCTTCCCCCATATCGATTCTATTCTTCATACCTTCTACTGTGTTCTTCAATTCAGAAATTGTATTCTTCATTTCCTCTTGGCCTTTACTGATGATTTCTATTTCCTTTTTCATGTTGGTATAGTTTACAGAGAGTTCATTGTAGCTCCTCTGTAGTTTCTGGTATCTCATTGTAAGCTCTTTGAATTTCCTGATAACCAGTGCTTTGAATTCCACATCTTATAGTTGACTAACCTCTATTTCATGTAACATTCTTTCTGAGGCTTCCTCCTTTTCTTTCATTTGGGGATTGTTTCTTTGTCTTCCCATTATTTGTGATACTCTTCTTGTTGTCCTCCGCTTCTGAAATTGATCTGTTCTGGTTCCCTGGGTTTATGGTGTGAACTTCTGTGGTAGGATCCTTGTGAAATTCAGTGGTGCAGTCTCCTGCAGGTATCTTGGTGTTCTCTGCTTTCACCTACTCCTTTCTTTATTGTGCATGTGTGATCAGTTGGAGGGGGATGCAAAATGGTTTATGATAGCAGAAGATTATGTTATTTTATTTACAGACACAGTGGGCAGAGGAGAAATAGACAATCTTTAGGCTATGTATAGAGTTAACCATGCTCTTCAACCCAGCTTGCCACTTTTAGGAAAGGGTGGACAGAAGTTAAGTGTCTTGTTGAGAAGGGGGGGCTTGTGAGTTGTATCTAGGAACCAGTGTGGTTGTGGGTGGTCAGATTTGAGGTAAGGTGACAGACAGTACAGGTTAGTAACTGGGTGTAGCGTGTGCGTAAATAGAGTAATAGAGGTCAGGCACCTGTAAGGTGGTCTAATGTCCGAGAGATGTGTTATGAAGTATTACTATTGGACAGAACAGCTCTTATTTACAATAATATTAGAGCAACACTCACGTGATAGATTCTATGTGATCTGTCTAAATTGGGGTTATAAAGCTTGGGTAGTATAGCAAAGGAAAGCAAGTGAAGTATAGAAAATTAGCAATACACTGTGGAGGAAAGAGCAGTGGGAACCTGTCAGGTAGTACAGTATACCCAGCCAGGACTAAGAAACCTGTACAGAAAGAGGAGGGACACAATGATATTCTTAAAGTTAAAAAAAAGGAGTAAGAATAATGCAAAAAAATAATAATACACCTAAAAGAAAACTAAGCAACACACAAACAAACAATCCAACACACACACACATACACACACACACACACAAGTCAGGAGTAAAGGGGAATAAGTGGAAAATTTGGGAAGAATGGAAGGACTAAAACTGGACAAAAAGGAAAAGAAATGAAGGACAGAGTATTGAAAGATAGAGCAACAATACAGTTTACAAGATATAAGATTAATTACAAAAGAAGTTGAGAGAGGAAAAAAAGGGGGGAAGGGAAATACACACACACACACACACACACACACACACACACACACACTAGAGAAGGAAAAAAAAAAGAAGCACCCTTCCTTTTTTGGTTTCAAACTGTCCAAACTGGGTTTTCTGGTTGTAGCCTCTCTGAGGGCAGGTATGCATGCTTGTGAGAGCAGGCTGCCAATTGGGCTGTGGTCGCACACACCCCGGGGAGGCTGCCTGTGTCACGCGGTATCCGGCACTGTCCTCCGCAGTCCCGTGGCGGGACCCAGGTGTTCTCACCCCTCCCCTGGATGGCTGCTGGGTGGTTGGGCTGTGAGGCAAGCTGCAGTCTTAGAGCTTCTCAGTTTACTTTCCAATAGAGACTTCTCCACAAAGCCTGCCTCTTAGCCCAGCCCAATCCCAAAAGACCGGCAAGAACAGTGTCCTTCTTAAATCCCCGGGGCTGGTGGGCTGGCGGGCTGGCGACCACAGAGTCCACAGTTGCCACCCTTTACGTTAACTTAAGCCCATAGGTCTCTGCCTGGTATTAACCTGCCTGCCTAGACGGGGAGGGGGGAGTCAGTTCTCTCCCACGGACCCTGTGGCAGGCCCATGGCTCCCACGGAGTCTGTTGCTGGCGCACTGGGTCCTGGGCCTCTGGAGTTCTCTCTGCCACAGGCGCCCCAGCCCTGGATTCAGACGAGGCTTCTGTTTCCCACTGATGGTGCCGGCCCAGATTGGCCGCCACTTCTGGACCCTACTCATGCTCTGCAGGAGGTTACCTGCCTTGGGCGCGCACAGGCGCAGTCCACAGCCTAGGAGGCCGCGGGTGCTCAGCTGCTTTTGTCCTCACTTGCCTTCTGGAGTCCTTGCTGACCTGCAGGTGTGTGGTTCCTCTGTCACACTCTGTGGTCTCCTATTTTCATAAATGTTGGGGAACTGTTGGTTGATTATGCTGTTCTTCGGTAGATCCGCCTGGATTTTCCACCAGATGCACAGGAGCTGGGTTCTCTCCGTGCTACTCTGTCGCCATCTTCGGTATTCAGGCTTAAGGGGATTAGAACCAGGAAGTGCTTCTCCCAGAGAACATGGGGACTGAGGCTTTGTCAAAGTGTGGGGGGTGTGTGAGAGTCCATTGCTCCCTCTTTGTTGCAGCCCCCTCGAGTCCTTCCACAAAGGCCTCCCAAGTGATTGAGTCTGGCTTAGGTTGCCCCCCGCTGTGAGGGGTCTTACCCATCATTGACTTCCGACCAAGATTTGGGGGCAGGGAGAGGAAACTGAAGCAGTGTTTGCTACCAGAGACAAGCTTTGTCTCCTGTGGCTCATATTCCAAAGGTTGTCCCTTGCCCTTATCCACAAGGGGTCGAGATACAATTCCTAGAATCAGGCAGAGCAGTCTACAACACAAATATACCCTCCTGTATGGAAACCCTAAAAACTTTCTGGGGCTGAGGCCCCTATTGATGGTTATGGGGGACATAGTGTAAAGGTGAAGGTTGTGCATCTCTCTCTGGGTATCGGGCATCTGCCCCCACCCCCATGAATATATCCCTGTTTACATATCCCCTATTCCTGAGTATATCCTGGGTATTAATGTGTTTCAGGGACTGTGGCTACACACCACTGCAGGAGAATTTCACCTACAGGTGCAAGTGGTAAAAGCCATTCTGCGGGGACACGCTGAGCAACCTGTGCAGTGGCTGTCCCCATGATGAGTAACAGTAGTGAAGCAATACCATTGCCCTGGGGCTATGAGGAAATTATGGCAACTATAGGAAAGTTGGAAGGGGTGGGGATAATTAGGGTCACTCGCAGTCCCTTTAATTCCCCTGCATGGCCAGTGAGGTAGCCAGAGGGCACATGGAAAATGACAGTAGATTACTTGCAGCTCAACAAGGTCATTCCTCCAATACATGTGGTGGTCCCTTCTGTGCTGGACTTGAAGGACTGGTTAACTAATGATCTGGGAACTTACCACTTTGTAGCTGATCTAGCAAATGCCTTTTTCTCCATTAATATTGCTCTGGAGAGTCAAGATCAGTTTGCCTTCACAAGGGAGGGACTACAATAGGCCTTTACAGTGCTACCTCAAGGGCACTTACACAGACTGATCATATGTCATGGGCTTGTGGTGGAGGACCTGGCTAAGTGGCGATGGACTGCAGAAGTGCACCTTTTCCATTACATAGCTGACAATTTGTTGAACAGTGATTCTCTTGCAGGGTTAGAGAGAGCAGTTCCACAACTGTTGTCACATCTGAAATCATGTGGCTGGGCAGTCAACAAAGCCAATCTGCAAGGGCCTGGATTATCTGTCAAATTCTTGGGGGTTTGTCTGGTTTGGTAAGACAAAAGTCATCCCTGATGAGGTGATCAATAAAATTCAGGCATATCCTACTCCTGCTATTGTGAAAGAGCTCCGGACATTTTGGGGCCTGCTGGGGTACTGGAGAGTGTTTGTGCCCAACCTCACACAAGTTTTTCATCCCTTATATGCTTTGATAAAAAGGAGAGTGAAGTGGGACTGGACCCTGACCTTGGAACAAGCATTCCAAGGAGTGAAGTGCATCATTAAACATGTTCAAGCCTTTCATGCTCTGGATTCTTCTAGACCCTGTGAGCTAGATGTGCATGTGACACAAGAAGGCTTTGAGTGGAGTCTGTGGCAGCGATCAGAACAGCTACTTCTACCCTTGGGTTTCTAGTCCCAACTATGAAAGGGAGCAGAGGTACAGTACTCCCTAACTGAAGAGCAACTGGCTGCAGTGTATGCTGCCCTGTTGGCCATGGAGGCTATAACAGGAACTGTCCTCGTGACAGTAAGAAGCATTTACCCCATTGCAGCTGGGTGGGTCCAAGACTGGATGGCCAAGCCTCACCGTGGGATGGCTCAGACATTGTCGTTTGCTAAGTGGGGGGCTTATTTGCCACAAAGGAGTACTCCTTTGACTAGCCCCCTAGAGGCTGAGTTGTAGGAAGTGTTGGGCCCTGTTACCCATGTAGATGAAAAATCTATTGTTCCTGCCCTATAGAAGAACTGGAAGCTTCCATGGAGGGCAGGCAACTATTCCTCAGATGTATGGTATACTGATGGGTCCAGCAAGGGCCAACCTGCCATGTGGACTGCTGTGGCAACTCAACCAGAAAGAGACACAATCTGGTTTGACACTGGCGTGAGTCAGAGTACCCAGTGGGTAGAACTGCAAGCTGTGTGGCTTCTGGCTGCCAATGAAGCCCCACCCCTGACTATTTGCACAGAGAGTTGGGAGGTGTACTGGGGCCTAACATTATGGATCTCTACCTGTCATGCAAATAAATTGATGGTTAAGCATATGCCATTATGGGGACAGGCCTTGTGGCAAAACCTCCGGGAAGAGGTTTAGGTCACCAGAAACAAACAGGCCTTGTGGCAAGACCTGTAGGTCATCAGAAACAAATCACTGTGTATCATGTGACCAGGCATGCACCCCTTGCTTCCCCTGGAAATGATGAGGCTGATACTCTAGCCAAGGTGCGCTGGCTGGAAAAGGCCCCTGCCAGCCTGTCAGGAAGAGATATTGCCCAGTGACTGCACCATCGACTCTTACATGCTGGAGAGAAGACCATGCGATCTACAATAAAATCTTGGGGGTTAGCTGTCACCTTAGCAGAGGTACAGGAAGCTTATGAGGCCTGTGTTGTCTGCTCATGGGAGCATCCCCAGAGGCCTGTGAGAACTACTGGGCAGGTGGTGTGGCCACAGGTACCATTGAACGGATGACAGGTTGATGTAATCAGACACATGCCTAGTTCAAAGGGGTATAAGTATGCAATCACATGTATTGACATGGCTACTGGACTTTTAGCTGCTTATCCCCCATGGCACCCAGATGAGGGAATGGCAATTGCTGCAATGGAGCATTTATGAACTGCCTATGGACAACCCTTGATCAGTGAAAGTGATCAGTGCATTTTAATGGAGATTTGGTGTAACAATGGGTTCAAGACCTGCATTGACTGGAGGTTCCATGTGGCCTATCACCCCAAAGCTGCTGGAATGACTGAATGGTACAAAGTTCCCTTAAATCAGGGACTTCAAGCTGTGGCTACCATCCCCACGTTGGGGCATTGGATGAAACATTTGTGGACTGTTCTCCAGACTCTAAATGAGAGGAGTTAGAAGGGGAGTCCAGCTCTACTGGAAGCCTTACTCCACCAGACTGCTGCTCCGATTCAGCTGCAGGTATAGACTAAGGATGCTTTGCTGAAACTAGGCATGGGGAAACAGGGAAATACTCTGTTGCCTGCACCTAAAGGCCTGGAGCAAGGGGCAACAGCCACTTGGATGTGGCCTTGGGAAATAAAAGCCCCCCACATGTGTTGGGTGGCTCTTGTTGCCCCTTGTGGAAAAGCGTTGGAGAGAAACCTGCAAATAGTGCCCTGGGTGATTGGGACATGGCCCCCAATCTTAAAGGTGACATACCCAGGGCTAGCAAACCACAAAATGCTTCTTTGTGGTACCTCTGTGATGTTCTTATGGCCCATTATGAGTTCTCCACTGTTGTTGTAAGTACATGCTGAGCCTCCAATTGAGACACAAAAGGTATGGTATTCATGCCAGGAAGGCCCCTTTTGCCAGCCACTATCTTATTGGCTGAAACTTGCTTGTATATTGCCTGAGGGGCATAATTTGCTATCATTTGTTCCAATAACTGTTTTGTCTTTTTACCCCTAGGGTGCAAAGTAACACCTTAGTGGACTGGTTACATGCTTATGCTTCTAGTGGCTAGCCAATTAGCATGTTGGGTCTAACCGAAATCCCCCTGAGCATGTCTACTGGCCTCCCAAGGCACATCTCTCCAGCTTCTGTCTCAAATTGGACTTGGTTGCAGTACCAGTGGAACAGTGCACATCCATTGTGGAATGCAACCTGGACTGACACCTTCACTGGGGCCAAGCAGCAGTATGGCCAGCCCAAGCTGTTGGTCGGCTACTTCATATGGGATGGTTCAGGGTGGCTCACTGCTGAGGCCATGGAGCTGGCTGGACCAGCTCCCCTTTGTATCAAGAACCTCAAAGGCCATGCCCAAGTGGGCTGGATTCTGATAGGTCTGTGTCAGACTCAGATTCTAAGGCATGACTGGGAGGTGCAGAAGGAGGCATGGGCTGCAGCTTCCCCTGGGGCCCTCTGGGTATGTGGCTCACATGGGTGCTATACCTACCTGGAAATTGGACTGGCCATTGTACCTGGGGATGGCCCTATTTGCCTGTTCAAGTTCAGAAAACTCTGGCAATTTGGCCAGCCAATTGGGAAGTGGTTAAGGCACAACACCAGTTAAAGCATCTCCCTGTTGGTATTATCTATTAGCTATTTTTTCTCAAGCTGCTTCTGTAGTCACTGAGACTGAGATAACTGCTTTGGCTTTGCACACTGCTCATATGCTGAATGCAACACATGATTCCCTAAGCCTCTTAAATGAGGAGGCTCATTTAAGTGTACCGATTAAGGAAAGTAGCCTTGCAAAACTGTATGGCCTCAGTTATGCTTACTGTCTCCCAAGGTGGGGTGCGTGCCCTAGTAGGGACTGAATGTTGTGTGTATTCCTAATGTCCATCATAATGTTATCCAAGCGCCACAGGCATTATTTTCTGAGACCTGTGCTACTGAATGCCTGACAGGTGATCCCCTGCAGAAATGTTGGGCATCCATAACTACTTAATGGCGGTGGGTCCTTGCTATCTTGGGTGGCAGTGCTTGTGTTTGTTGCTATAGTCTATACTGTTGTTGTATATGGGTGCAGGACTCTGCCCTCCTCACCAAAGGACCCTTGTGGAAGACACGCTTGCATAGATTGTATGGTGAGGAACGCCGAAAGGGTAGATTTTAGGGGAAACGGAGTCAGTCAGGTTCCCTCACCCGTATGTCTAGGCAACTAAGATACGCTGTATTCCCATAGCCTTGAGGATGGGCCCGCATATGCAGAACCATGCTTTTTTATATAGATCTTGGAACCCTGCTCTCTGTGTGCATTTAGTATATAAGGGAGTTGGGACTTCCCCCTGAGCAACACATGGCTTGTGGTTTGTGTGGACCACCCCACCCTTAACTGCAGGCATGTGAGGCATTCCCACAGCTCTGCAAATTTTCTTCCATCTGCCCGAATCCCATGTGAAACTGCCTATTCTTGAAATGCTGCAAGACAGGGAAATGTTGGTAATAATATGGCTGCATAAAAGATCTGAAATTTTCTTGCCTGTGTTCTCCTCTAGGATTTTTTGATTTGTGACTTATATTTAAGCCTTTTATCCATCTTGAGTTTATATTGGTGTATGGTGTAAGTTGGTGCTCAAGTCTTTTTTTTTTTTTCTGCATGTACCTGTCCAGATCTCTGAAGGTCATTTGTTGAGGAGGCTTTTTTACTCCATTTTACACTCCTGTCCCCTTTTGGACAATTGAAAATTTATGGTTTTATATGAGCATACATTATGGAGAAACTATGAAAAAAATTAGGATGACAGGACACTACTGTTACATTATTTTTAATTTTAAGAAATATTATTCTAAAGCAAAAACTTTGGTAAAATCATTGGCCTATTCCAAGATTTCTTAGTATCTTCTGTAATATTCTACTAAGAAAGTAGGAAACCACAAAGTCTATCCCAAAGGCTGGGTATAAATGGAAAGTAATATTGCATTACTGCACTGTATAGAATACAAACTTGAAGACAAGGAAACTCAATTCTTTCAACTTCCATCCCCCAGATTACTTTTGTTGAAGAAATGATTATTTAACATCCTAGAAGCCATTTTGTTGAGACCTGCTCTGTGATCTATGAGTGATAAACCTTTTCCAGTTAACATAATAAATGTGATGCTGCCTACACCTATCTGTGGAACACCTAAAAGGAAAAAACCCTCAGAATTATACATCATCTGTTAAAGAAATTGCACACGTAATTATTTTTTTTGTCAAGATCCTCCAACTAAACAATTTTGAAATAGCTAATATAATTGAGGTCACATTGGTACCATACCTGGTACTAAACACATACACTGTTCCAAAATGTTCAGCTTTATAACAGCATTCTGGAACATTCAACACAGTCACATTTTAAAAATCAAGAGAGGTAAATACAACAGTGAGTTTACAGTGAGTTTACACAATGGCAGAAAATTCTGTTCTTGGTAGTAGGCAGGAAATAATTGGCTGAAGAAATATTGTAGGTTTATGGAGAGGCATAATTTACAATCTAAGTAAGAGAATCATTGGACACTTGAAAAAGTCATATAAACCATAACAGAGTCTAGTATTTTACATTAGTAGTTTATATAAAATGTTAAAAAAACCTAAAGTTGTCATTTCTTATTTCCTTAAATAACCATTTTACTCTAAATTGGTGAAATCATGAGACTACCTTAAGAAACTTTTCTAGATGCAAACTACTTTGAAATGGAATCATTATTAATGAACCCTAAATTGAATACAGAAATTTGTGAAACAATAGTTTCCCCAAATTTGAAAAGCAGGCTTGACAGATGGTAGCATCAAGAGCCAAATTTTAAAATGGCACCCTGGAAATGGTTCAGAGCAAAAACTTAATTTTCTGTTAGTTTTCATCACATGGGTGAAACTGTTCAGTCAGTAGAGAATAGCTGGGAGTTGGGGAGGGGGGCACCTAGTAGGGCTATACCAAGACAATTCACATCTGATGTATCTACACAAGGAAAATGACTTTTTAAATACTTTACTGTTTATGCTATTACAGTTGTCATAGGAAAATGACATTTTGTGGCTTGCAATTATCTTCAGAAAGACAGTCCAGTCCCCTCAACTCCATTGTGTGCATGGTAACAGACAATAAAAATATTTTCAGAAGAGGTAAAGACTAACAGGAAACTACAAGCACACTCTGGAAAAATGTGATAATGTCATGGAAAAGGAGTACCACATGTTGATTACACAGTTCTTTGTTTTTTTGTTTTTTTACTGGAGGAATCTGTCGTGTTTATACCACAGAAAAATAAGAGGCCCCTCCAGAAAGGTAATGCAGAAAAATTATGTGTATAAAAGAAAGTATACATTTAAAGTATGTAAAAATGGTATATATATATTTTAAATATATACAAAATAATAATGAAATGCCTCGATTTGACTGTGACTTAGTACTTATTTCATATTAACCAGATTCAGTTGCTCTGGTAAACCTCTATTACATTTGTTTTTGGAGGTCTTATTAAAAAATACCTATTTTTAAGCCAGTACATAAAACCTGTATTTAAGTACCTATGTAGAAGCTATCCTCCTTCTTATCTTTTGGATCCAAAATGCTAAAAGATTAATAAATTTTTTAAAAAAACCTCATCATAGATTAACAAATATTTCTTCAATTTTTCTCAATCACACTAAGAAAAATAACCTGTATCAACTTATTATAGATTTCCAGATATCAATACCAGTCAATGGTTGGTTGGCTATTAAATCGTAAGTAAAATGATTCTTAGAACTGGGTCGTAGTATATGGAATGCCTTAACTTTTCTTAGTTCTAATCATGTAAAACACATAACCATGCCCTTTTATTTGTTTTAAGCTGATATACTGACTTTGCAGTCCATACTTTGTAAGAGAGCAGGTAACTCTAGCACAGAAGAAACTATATAATGTGGTATGGGTGATGACTTCAATGGCATTATTGAATTTTTATTTATCCAGACTGTTGCCTTCAGCCCTGCATTGAGACCTCCTTGTATATCAGTTTCTAGTGTGTCACCAACCATCACACAGTCCCCAGGCTGTACTCCGAGGAGATCACAGCAGTAATAAAATATGGAAGGTGCTGGTTTCTCTTCTTTCTGTTCTCCACCTACAACAATAGCATCAAAATAGGACTGGCAGGCACAAGCATCAATCTTCTCCCTCTGCGTCTGTCTGTCTCCATTTGTTAATAAAAGTAGATAGACCTCCTTTCGAAGTTCATTGAGCATAGCTTTGACATCTTCTGCTAGTGTCATATGCTGTAAACGTGTAGATTTCCACAAAAAATAACATTCTTCAGCCAACTTCCTATTGGCTGCACCACCTTTGGTTTCCTGAATTGCTTCTTCCCAATGTGAAATCCTTAGATCAGTAATGCATGTATTGGAAGAATGAAAACATTCCTTGCTGAGTTTAACTTGAACTTTGTCACAAATTGTTTCAGCTTCTTCTTTGTAATGGTATTTTGATTGTAAAATCTTTATTACCTAAATAAAAAAAATAACTCCATTAACATTAAAAAACTTTGTCATTTAGAGTTAGACCATGAGATGTGATCCTATAAATCCAGAACACAGAGATTCTAACTCCATTCCTCTGTGTTAAGGCAGCTCTATTATCACATCATTTCCCTTTGGAATTTGTCTTATTTTTAAAGAACAGCCGAATAAAGATCTCCCAAACTCTAAAGGAAAAAAATATATATGTGCACATACACATGTATATGTATATATATATTCATATTTATATATATTAAAGAACACCTGAATAAAGATCTTCCAACCTCTATAGGAAAAAATATATATGTGCACACACACATGTATATATATTCATATTTTTATATATGAATATGTAAAAAACTATGTAGTTATATATTCATATATATTCATATATATAGAAAACTACATATATGTATATATTCATTCAGATTTATATTCTGAAAACATTCTTCATATATAGCTAATAAAAATCCTTCTTTTAGCAGTTTAAATCTACCACTTTTCAGGTCATGAAGATATGAAAATGAAATTTGTGTTTATTATCTGTTGTGGATCACTCCGCCTGGTTCTAGGAATTGTAACTCTTACCCCTTGTGGCTAAGGATGAGTCAGTGACCTCTGGAATGCCAGCCACAGGAGACAAGGCTTGTCTCTGGTAGCAAATGCTGCCTCAGTTTCCTCCCTGCCCTCAAAGCATGGTCAGAAGTCCTTGACCAGTAAGACCCCTCAGAGGAGGGGCAACCTAGGCTAGACACAATCACTTGGGAAGCCATCATAGAAGGACTGGGAGGGAGCCTGCAACAAAGAATAATGGACTCTGCCCCCACTTTGAGATAGCCCAGCCCCAACGTCCTCTGGGAGAAGCACTTCCTGGCTCTAATCCCCTTAAGCCTGAATACCTGATGGGGAGGGGTGCAGCTCCTTGCCTTGCTAGAGCGTGTCCTGGGGAAAAATCTGGCATCACAAAGACTTCCTGAAAAACCTGTGAAATGTGCTCTGCTAAGAGTGCTTTCATTCATATGTTAAGTGTTCGAGCAGGAAACTCTGAAACTCTCTTCCTGACAGACTCTGACTCAGACTAAGCCCTCAGATTTCTTTGAAATGTTATCTACTGTCTGATCCTTGTCACTCAGTATTCCTGTGTATTACAACCCAATAAAAGCCCTTGGAGGAAGGGGCTCAACGCCTTTATCCTGTGAGAAACTGGCCACTGCTCAAGGCCTTTTTCCTCTGGGAAACTGGCCACCTCTCCTCTCCAAGCAGATCACATTATCTCAGTCATGTTTACTCTCATCTGTGGCACACGGAGGATGTGTGAGGAAAGTCACCCCCACATATATCTAGTGAGATACTTTAAATTTCTAACAACTATTATTTAGACTCTTCCCAGAAATAACACAGGTTCATCTCACTTTTTCTCATCTATGTCCCTTTCATGTCTTTTTAAAAAAAATATTTTATTGATTATGCCATTACAGTTGTCCCATTCCCCTCTTCACTCTCCTCAACCCTGCACACCCCTCCCCCACCATTTTCCCCCTTTCATTCATGTCCATGTGTCACCAGTTCTTCAGATTCTGTATTTCCCATAGTATTCCTGCCCTCCCCTCTGTCTATTTTCTACCTATTGTCTATGGTACTTATTCTCTGTTCCTTCTCCCCCCTTCTCCTCCTCCCACTCCCCTGTTGCTAACTCTCCATGTGATCTCCATTTCTATGGTTCTGCTCCCGATCTAGCTGTCCTCTTAGTTTGCTTTTGTTTTAGGCATGGTTGTTAATAACTGTGAGTTTGCTGTCCTTTCACTGTTCATATTTTTTATCTTCTTTTTCTTAGATAAGTCCCTTTAACAGTTCATATAATAAGGGCTTGGTGATGATGAGCTCCTTGAATTTGACCTTATCTGAGAAGCACTTTATCTGTCCTTCCATTCTAAATGAAAGCTTTGCTGGATAGAGCAATCTTGACTGTAGGTCTCTGGATTTCATGACTTGGAATACTTCCTTCCAGCCCCTTCTTGCCTGTAAAGTCTCTTTTGAGAAATCCACTGACAGTCTGATGGGAACTCCTTTGTAGGTGACTGTCCCATTATCTCTTGCTGCTTCTAGGATTCTCTCCTTCATTTTAATCTTGGGTAATGTAATTATGATTTGCCTTGGTGTGTTCCTTCTTGGGTCCAACTTCTTTGGGACTCTCTGAGCTTCCTGGATTTCCTAGAAGTCTATTTCCTTTGCCAGACTGGGGAAGTTCTCCTTTATTATTTGTTCAAATAAGTTTTCCACTTGTGGCTGTTCTTCTTCCCCTTCTGGTACCCCTATAATTCAGACGTTAGAACGTTTAAAGATGTCCTGGAGGTTCCTAAGCCTCTCCTCGTTTTTTTGAATTCTTGTTTCTTCCTGCTTTTCTGTTTGGTTGTTTCTTTCTTCCTTCTGGTCCACTCCCTTGATCTGAGTCCCAGTTTCCTTTCCATCACTATTGGTTTCCTGTGCATTTCCCTTCATTTCAATCTGTTTAGCCTTCATATGTTCCTCTAATTTGTAGGTAAAATCAACCACTTCTGTGAGCATCCTGATCACCAGTGTTTTGAACTGTGCATCTGAAAGGCTGGCTATTTCTTGGTCACTTAGAATTATAGGCTCTGGAGCTTTGAGCTGTTCTTGAGTCATAATGTTTGGTCTGTTCATACCTGTTCTGTATGAGGGGCAGAGTCTTAGGTGTTCACCAGGGCCAGGCAACTCAGTTGCTGGGTTGTGACAGTATATGTGTGGGCGGGGTCAGAGAGGGAAAAAAATGGCGCTTCGTTCCACTGTGTTCTCAGATTTCTGTCCCTCTGCAGCTTCCCACAAGCAAATTGGGCCCCTCTGGTACTGGTTCCCGGGTGTGTGGGCCTGTGCACCCCCCAGGACCCTGTGGGTCTCTCCGATGAACTCTCTGTGAGTCTGGGAGTCTCTCCCGGCCCCTCAACCCTGAGAACGTCTTTCCAGTTGGTGCTTTCAGGATCTAATTCCCGTCGCTGGGGCTGTAGCTTGAGCTGTCTGTCTCACTGTTCGCTCCTTCACTTGGTGTATCTGCGTGCAAATGTGTGACCGCAGTCAGCCAGCCGCCCTGCACCCTCACTGGGTCCGCCCGTCGCCACCCCATGCCTGGGATCCACCAACTGCCTCCGCCTCTGCTCCTGGGTCAATCGGACCCAATGATCTTTCCAGCCTGACCCTGCTCCACCACTGACTCTGCCTCTCTTACTGGTCTGGCTGAGTGGTTCGTTGTTGTCGGACTTCCGTACAGTTAAAGTTTCACTGTTTTGGCTGTGTCTTTGTTTTTCAAACTTAGCTGTCTTTAAATTTAGTTGTGGGATGGGGCACAGTGTTTCCACCTGTGCCTCCATCTTGGCTGGAAGCTCCCGGCCCTTTCATGTCTTAAAGGCCTAAATTGACCACCATATAAAATAGGATCCAATTCTGTACTTTAAAAAATGTGTATACAGCTCTAGCTTGTTAGGCTCAGTGGATTGAGTGCCTGCCTGTAAACCAAAGGGTCGCTGGTTTGATTCCTAGTCAATCAACATGCCTGGGTTGCAGGCCAGAGGCAAACACACATGATTTTTCTCTCCCTTTTTTTCTCTTTCCTTTCCCCTCTCTCCAAAAAATAAATAAATAAAATATTTTTTAAAATGGGTATATAGCTGTAATGAAATCAAGCATGTTCTGTGATTTCAGCAGTTTAACAATCCAGTGCTTCTTCCAAAGGTTTCCAGATGAAAGAAACTTCAAGTTGTTTTGAGTCACTCTCTTTGTTACTGTAGTTCTGATTCCCTCTTCAGAATTACATTAGGTTCCTACCTGGGTGGTGTAGCTCAGTGGATTGAGCACAGGCCTGTGAACCACACAATCACAGTTCGATTTCCAGTCAGGGTACATGCCTGGGTTGCAGGCCAGTTCCCAGCAAGGGACTCACAAGAGGCAACCATACATTGATATTTTTCTCCTTCTCTCCTTCCCTTCCCCTCTAAGGATAAATAAATAAAATCTTAAAAAAAGAAAAGAATTATATTAGGTTCCTAATCATTTTTACTATCTTCTAACATTTACCAATACCCTAATGGCAAGCATTATGCCCAATGCTCACATTCATTATTTCTACCTTTCTAACTTTACAAGAGTTCTCCTCTTGAGATGAGGAATAGAAGTTCAAAATTCAGTACTCGCTTGAGCTGTAATTTTAACCCACACTTGCCTACTTTCAAAGTCTGCATGTTTGCCTTTACACTATTGTATCAGGCACTTGGAGACTGGGTCCCTTGTCTTCATGATGTTATCTGGCGGGGAAAATAAACAGGTATGCAACCACAACAAATGCTGGGTTGAGTGCCATGACAGTCTTATAAACATCAACTGTGGAAATAAAATGGAAGAAGCAAGTCATTCCATAGGATTGCTGGAAAAGCCTTGTCCAAGGGAGTAATATCTAAACCAAACAGTTACAAAGTGTCTCAGATGGGATGGAAGGATCATAAAATCATTCTAAACAGAAGGAACAGCATGAAGAAAGTCACAGAGCTTGGAATTTTGAAGGCAAGAAGTTTAGTTCAGCTAAAATGAAGACACATGAAGGAGGATGCTAACAGATGAGACTATAGGCTGTTTGGTATCAGCTTGTAAAAGAGTGTTATATCCCAGGCTATAACAGAAGCTACACAAATCACCTTGGTATATACTATTCCCATATATGTCAGTGGTTTTATATTGTTAAGTACTTGGGCTTCTCTTCCTGAGGGCTTTATCTGGCCATATCTATACCCATGCACATAGGCTGGGGCCAGTGTTGCCCGAAGAGTGGCTTCAACCAATGAGGAACTGAAACTGGTGAACAAGTATCACAGCTTTTTTGCCCCCCTGGGAAGGGCCAGTAAGGCATATTTTGCATACTGTCTCTCAGAGTTCCCCAACTCTTCATACCAGTAACCTGCTCATTTATGTAAACTTATTTGATTCCTTCAATTCCCCATCTTACTCCACCACTCTGTACAGTGCTTACTGGGATTCCCACTGAAACAAATTACCTGCACTTGAAGTCCCTGTTTTAGGGACATCAGTGGAAAGTCAAGCATGCCAAGACAATTTTAGATCTTAGCAGACAAGTGCAATGTACATAGTTGGGACTAAAATTTGTCTGGTGTTCAAGCAACAGGGGCAAACAAAATGTTCTGTCCTAACCTATACAGGGAAGAGTGATATGCTACTCACACCAGACACTCAATTTACCCTTTGAAAATAAGAAAAAATGAATAGACATATTCTTCTCCCTTCAGACTATAAGGATCACATCAAAAGTAAAGGAAATAAATTTTTCAGGCTGTTTGTGCTCATCAGAGAATTCAAGAGTTAGAAAAAAAACCTGGCTGGTGTAGCTCAGTGGATTGAGCACGGGCCTGCGAACCACATGATCGCAGTTCAATTCCCAGTGCCTGGGTTTCAGGCCAGTTCCCAGCAGGGGACTCACGAGAGGCAACCATACATTGATATTTCTCTCCTCTCCTTCCCTTCCCCTCTAAAGATAAATAAATAAAAAATCTTATAAAAAACCTTTCATTAGTCCAATAAAAATATACCAGCCCTAAGAATTTTAGGTGAAAGTACAACACTGTAAGTTTTTACCTTATAAAGTTAAATTTTAATTAACAAATCAAGCTTCTTCAAACTTCATGGGTATGTTACCATCTTTTACAACAATGTTAATTGAATTATTCTTGAGCTATGCTTAAGGGTCATTCCAAAGTTTTAAAAACTTTATTGCCACACAATAAAAAAAATAGGTCTCTAGGAAACCACTGGGCTTGATCTTAAATCAAAGCTGTGTCATAGTTGTAAAACACAAAGCTTCCAATAAAGATCCAGTTGTTACTGCAACTGGCAATTCACTGGGTCTCTGAAAAAGCAGAATTAGCTCATCTTAAAGGGGAGATTCTTGTAAAAGCATAAAATACTGCTCCACAAGTTTCAAAATTTCTTCCCATTACATCCCCTGAGTTAACTTTCCTATTTGTCACACAGCAACTAATTACAAATTCATTTGGATAAGAAAATAGCATTTTAATAATATTAACATCTTTGAGAAGAAAGTTTATCAGTCATTCACATATAGTAGCTCAAACAGAAATAATCCCCTAGTTGAATTAGTACATGCTATTATTTATATAAACTCTCCTAACATTTGCACTAAAAAAATGGGAGTTCTGACTGAACTGAAGGTAGAAGAAAAAGATCTCTAACTTGGAGATGTGATATTTTGTGCATGGGTTAAGGCAGACTGGAAAAAATATTCTGAGTAAAATAAGCCCACCAGGTACCTATAAGCCTGAAAAAAACAGAACCTAAGGTAGTGGGGGTGGGGAATCAGTTTGTAAACACAATATAAACTCAAACTTCATCAACTTCAAAACTCTATTTAAGGCTGTGTCTTATACAAAAAGGAAACTATTCTTTACTTCCTGTTCTGTGGACTCATAATTAAAGTTAATGTCATCACTACTAATGTTTAGCTAACTGATTTAAGAAAAATTCTTGAGAGTTAGAACAATCTAACATTTTATAACACTATGATTAATATATGAAGTGACTGAATTCCAAATAAGACTAAGTTAAAAATACATTCAAGCAGCCCTCCTGTTACTTTTAGTTCGAGTCTTTGCTCAAACATCATCCACTCAATGTGGCCTTATCTGACGAACCTACTTAAAACTGCGATTTGTGATTTTTGAGTAAATGGCAGCCAAGTTGAGTCCACTTGCTCTTGCACCCAATTTGGATACTTAGCTGATCTGCTGAAAAATAAAGTCAACAGTCAACAGAATCTTAGCTGATATGATGTTTGGAAGACAAAAAGTAAAGAGGATGCTTCAAAATGAGCAGTTAGAAGGTTTTATAGGTAGAGAAGGAAAGTCCTTGGGCATGGTGCTAGCAGCTTGTGCTGCCAGCATCTGTGGAGAGCCTGGTCAGAGACAGCAGCCTAGCAGCTCCCTCCCCTCCCAGGGCGGGACCAGGAGTGACTTGAATATGCAAAGTATTGAGGAGAGCCAGGCTATAGACACACACACACAACTAGCAGCACACCTATAGCTGCAGTGGTGGATGCTGACCAGCAGAATGCCTGAGAATGAGAGAAATACTGTCTGCATCTTGATTGGGTGTAGGACAAGGGCTGCGGCTGGCTGTGATAGACTCTTGACTTTCCGGTGAGGTGGAGAGTGCAGAAAGCCAGACAGTGGTTCAGCACTGCAGTTTGAACACTCACAGAGACTTTTTAAAAAGGGGAACTGAGATGTGCTAGGCAGGGACCCCACCGCCCAGCTGCCCTGCCAAAAAGGAGGGAGGATTGTGGGCTCAATTTGATCCTACTCAATACAGCTGGGTGGATTGATCAAAGGGGAGCATAGCAAAGTAGTTTCTGTGCCTCAGGCCAGTGTGGCTAGTGTGGCTGCTGTGTGCTGTGAGGGTGGTGGACTGGGAAGTGTGTACCTGAGATTATTTGAAGACAGTCTGCTCCCCCTTCCCTGGTAAGACCTTCAGGAAGGGAAGGTTGTACCCAGCTACTACCTCCTGTAGTAGCAGGGGAAGATCTGCAAAACTGGCTGGACAGGCTTAACAACCCTGCAGGGGGGAATTTCTTCAAGAGAAAGAGAGGAAGATGAACACCTAAAAGGGCCTAGTTTGAACTCCTCACAGGGAGACAAAGCACATTGGGTCCTAGGACCCTATTTCACTGAGGCCATCAAAGCAGGAAGTTAAGAAAAAGGTATATAGCAAGGGGGATTCCGGGCTCCGCCCTGCCTTGGCTCACGCCAAGCGGGAGAACTTATGCTCTTACACAGATTGCTCCCTCCAACAAATGACATGGACACCTATTTAAGCAGAAATTATATATTATTGGGAATAAATTGGCACAGAATTAATATGGGAGGTGTAGGGGCAGGAGGAACACACACACAATTTTCCCTGATGACTGAATAGTGCCTCCCAGGGGAGAACCAGAGGCCCCCTCTTGAGCACAACAGAAGCTTCGTCCAGAAACAGGTGAAGGAGGTACAGGTGGTGTTGCTAGAAGTTGGACACCCATACCTGGACCTTGAGCTGATAAAAAACCACAGACAAATACAGAAAGAAGTCTATGATGACCATTCTCACCAGTGTGAAGTGGTATCTCATTGTGGTTTTAATTTGTATCTGTGATGGCTAGTGATGCTGAGAATTTTTTCATTTGTTTCTGGGCCCTCTGTATGTCCTTCTTAGAGAAGTGTCTGCTTAAGTCTTTTGCCCATTTTGTAATTGGGTTGTTTGTCTTCCTGAAGTGGAGTCCTGTAAGTTATTTATATATTTTGGAGATCAAACCCTTGTCCAAGGTATCTTTGGAAAATATGTTTTACCATATAGTTGATTATCTTTTCATTTTAATGCTGCTTTCTTTAGCCATGCAGAAGCTTTTTAATTTGATGAGATCCCATTTGTTTATTCTTTCCTTTATGTCCCTTGCTTTAGGGGACATATCAGTGAAGATATTGCTGCATGAAATGTCTGAGATTCATAAACAAATCAACAAATAACTGTAGGAGAAGATGAAGAGAAAAGGAAACCCTAGTACACTCTTGGTGGGAATACAGACTGGTGTAGCCACTGTGGAAAAACATTGTGGAATTTCCTCAAAAAACTAAAAGCGTAACTGCTTTTTGACCCAGCAATTCCACTGCTGGGATTATACCCTAAGATCCTGAAACACCAATCCAAAAGAACCTATGCACCCCAATGTTCACAGCAGCACAATTTACAATAGCCAAGTGCTGGAAGCAACCTAAGTGCCCATCAGTAAATTAGTGGATCAAAAACTGTGTTTCATTTACACAATGGAATACTATGCAGCAGAAAGAATGAAAGAATTCCTAGCCTTCAAGACATTATGTATGGAACTGCAGAGTATTATTCTAAGAGAAATAAGCCAGGCAACAAAAGACAAATACCAATATGATCTCACCTATAAGTGGAACCTAATAAACAAAACAAACAAGCAAGCAAAATAGAACCAGAAACATGTAAATAGGGAACAATCTGATAGTGATCAGAGGGGGTAGAGGGAGGGAAAGTGGGGGACAGAACAGGAAAGGTCTAGTCAAGGAACATGTATGAAGGACCAATGATAATGGACAACCAGATGGAGATTTACTGATGGAATGGGGAGTGAGCTGGGCAGGGCAGGGGAGAGCCAAAAGGAAAAAACTGCGACAACTGCCATTGAACAGCAACAAAAACAAATAATATTACTTAAAGGTTTACTATCACACGATTTCTTAAAAGAATCCGAGCTCTCAAAGTAGTATTTACAACACTAAACTCCCTGAAGTTTATTTTTGAACTTGGATTAGATCAATCTTTACATGATATAATTTTATAATTGTGAAATGAGTGAACTGAGTCAACAGATGAAAACTCACTAAGGAGAAGCTAGCCCAACAAAGACCTCTGGGCTCTCTGAAACTTCTGAAAACTAACTGGCATCCTGCGGCCTGGGATAGGAACCAGGCCCCATGGACCCTGCAGCCAGATTCCACAGTCAATGTATTAGACGCCCAACTTTCTATCTAGAACTTTGCCCTTTCTTCTAGATGACTTTTTGGCTATTTTCAGAAGTGTGGCTGGGGGTGGGGGGAGGGTAGGCTGGGATGGGAGTGAAAGGCAGTAAACTGTACTTGAAAAATTAAAATTAAAAAATCACTTAAAAAAAAGTATGGAGAGGTGCTCAACCTGGTGCTTCCCAGGAAGAAGACAGGCACTGCTGTGGTGGAGTTTGCAACCCTCAAGGCTGCGGAGTTGGCTATCCAGAATGAAGTGGGCCTGGCCAATAACCCTCCAAGATTTACTGGTTGAAGGTACAGCGCCAGGGCAAGAATGGCCCCAGCCACCCAGGACTGGCACAGGGCTCACTGGTGTCTGAGAGGGACTGCAAAAGCCTCGTCATGATGCGCAAGCGCCAAGTAGCTGAGTGGCAGCAACAGATTGCCCAAATGCAGCAGGACAAGGTGGAGCAACCCATGTAGCTCCAGTCCTGCTACCTCACAGCCTTTTCCTTAAACCTCACCAGTAAACTTAAAGAAGACGCAGAAAAAGAAGATGACGACGACTATGGGCATTTCGGCAGAGAAAACTCTCTGGAATGCATTAAGGCCAAGCTCACTACTTATAGATCTGTAACTTCTTGGGTCTCCTCAAAGATCTACTGGAGAACACACGGTGGACCCTCCCCCGAGGTCAATCACAGAAAGCGTGCTGCTGCGTGTACTCTTCCTGACTCAAACGTGTCCTACCAAAAAAGCCAGGTGACGTGACTTGGCGTGGTGTGACAGTCTATGTTTTAGGGCAACACTGCCATCGTGGCAGCTTCAGTGACACCCTTCCAGGTCCCAAAGCGGTAGAAAGAACTTCAAAACCTCAGTCCCCCAGAGCCTGCAGGCAGATAGGCAGATAACCTAAGCCGGCAGGTTTTAGAGAAGGCAACCTCCCTACCTCACTCAATCTTCTTTTTTGCTCCTTCCCGCAGGAGAGTCCCCAAGTACGAGAGGCCGGTGCTTCCGGGGCCCCCCGCAGGATCACCAACCCAGGGCGCAGTGTGAGTGGAAAGGGAGGACACCAAGAAAATGGGAAATAACACAGTACCGGGTGGGAGGAAATGACTAGACTGAGAAGGGCTGTGGGTACCCAGAAGCAGTTACCTCCAACATGCCTTTCCTACTCGCCCCTGCGGTGTCGATGAGAGTGTTGTCCAGGTCAAAGAAAACGGCCCTGACGCTTAGCCCCATTACATCAGCAAGCTACACGCTCCAACTCCCCTCCCCCGCCGCCTGCGCAAGCGCAAGGGTAGTGCAAGAAACAAGTGGGTGGAGCTAGGAGGGTCAGCTGACCCTTTCACGCTGCCTTGCAAGTAAAACGTCTGGAAATAGCCGGATCCCAGACACTCCAGAATAACGCTTAGGTTGCAGGAGGTAGGCTCGCGCATAACCGTGACCAGTTGTGTGAGCAGCTGTGAGAAGCTAAGAAGTGCAGGTCTGTGGCCCGTTAGAAATCAGTGGCAAACAAAGCGTTAGGAGCTCCTCCTTGCCTTTTCTTGCTCCTCTTCCCCCATCCATAGCGAGTGAGCCAGGAAGGAGGCCTGAGCTCTGCTTCCTTCTCCCCACCCCTAAACCCTTTTTCTGAGAAACCTGTCCCTGGCGCCAAAAATGTTGGGGACCCCTGGGTTGGAGCATAGTATCATCTTGATACACCAAGGTTGTGGGATTTATCCAGGGTCAGGAAATATATATAAGTATTTTTTAAATATATTTCATTGATTATGCTATTATGGTTATGCCATTTTCCCTCCTTTATCCCCCTCTGCCCTGCATGCCCTCTCCCACCCGCATTACCCCCCTTCAGTTCATGTCCATAGGTCATACATATAATTTCTTGGGCTTCTATATTTCATATATTATTCTTAACCTCCCCCTATTTTCTACCGACCTTCCCCCCTCCCTTGCTGATAACCTACTCCCTGCTGATAACCCTCCATGTGCTCTCTGTTTCTGTGATTCTGTTCCTGTTCCAGTTGTTTCTTTATTTTGTTTTTGGTTTTGTTTGTTTTTTAGGTTCAGTTGTGAGTTTGTTGTCATTTTATGGTTCATAGTTTTTATCTTCCTCTGTTTTTAGTTAAGTCCCTTTAACATTTTATATAATAAGGGCTTGGTAATGATGAACTCCTTTAACTTGACCTTATCTGGGAAGCACTTTATCAGCCTTTCCATTCTAAATGGAATGGATAGTTTTGCTGGATAGAGTAATCTTGGAAATAGGTCCTTGCCTTTCGTGACTTTGAGTACTTCTTTCCAGCCCCCTTTTGCCTGCAAGGTTTATTTTGAGAAATCAGCTGATAGTCTAATGGGAATTCCTTTGTAGGTAACTGTCTTCTTTTCTCTTGCTGCTTTTAAGATTGTCTCCTTCATTTTAATCTTGGGCAATATAGTTATGATATGCCTTGGTGTGTGCTTCCTTGGGTCCAACTTCTTTGGGACTCCCTGACTTCCTGGAAGTCTATTTCCTTTACCAGATTGGGGAGGTTAGTTTTCATTATTTTTTCAAATAAGTTTTCCATTTCTTGCCCTTTCTCTTCTCTTTCTGGCACCCCTATGATTCAGATGTTGGAATGTTTAAAATTGTCCTGGAGGTTCCTAAGCCTCCTCGTTTTTCGGAATCCTTGTTTCTTCATTCTGTTCTGGTTGAATGTTTCTTCCTTCTATGCCAACTTGTTGATTTGAGTCCTGGTTTCCTTCCCTTCACTCTTGGTTCCCTGTACATTTTCCTTTATTTTACCCTTCATAGCCTTCATTTTTTCCTCTATTTTGCAACCATACTCAACCAATTCTGTGAGCTTCCTGGTTACCAGTGTTTTGAACCATGCATCTGATAGGTTGGCTATCTCTTTGTCACTTAGCTGTATTTTTTCTGGAGCTTTGATCTGTTCTCTCATTTGAACCAGTTGTTTTTTTTTTCAGTCTGGGCAGGCCTGTTATGTAGTGAGGGACAGCACTTTAGGTGTTCACCAGGGCAGGGCAACACAAGACTCTGTTGTGATGCTGTCAGTGGGGGAGGGGTCTGAGAGGGAACAGTGCTGCTTGCTCCACTCTCTGCCAGCTTTGAGTCACTTTGCCGCTACTCACAAGCAAATTTGGCCCTTCTGGTGCTGATTCCTGGGTAGGTGGGTTTGTGTATGGTCTAGGACCCTGTGGCTCTCTCCAATGAATTCTCCTATGATGCTGGGAGTTTCTCCCATTGCCACAATACCCACAGGTTTTTTTCAGTCAAGGGTTTTGAGGCTTTATTTCTGTTTGCTGGAACCTTGGGTGGTGCGGTCAGTTTGGTTCCCAGTTCTTCCAGTTTATCTGCATGCAAATGTGGGACCACCTACTCAGCCAGCAACCCCCTCACCTGCCCCTCCAGGCGCTGCCTGATTGTGGGTCCTCTCCGTCCCAACTGCCTGTTTCTCCTGCTCCTACCAGTGTGGATGAATGTTTATTCTTTAACTCCTTGGTTGTCAGACTTCCATAATGTTCAGTTTTTTGTCAGTTCTGCTTGTTTTTTGTTTTTAAATTTGTTGTCCTTCTTCTGGTTGTGCAAGGAGGCACAGTGTGTCTATCTATGCCTCCATCTTGGCTGGAAGTGCAGGGTATACACAATATTAAACAACAAATTGATGTTTCTCTCTCCTTTCTTCTGTCTAAAAAAGGTAAATGAGTTTTTCCTACTTTGTAGCTGCTTTCTGCTCATCTTTTTAAAATTTTTTAAAAATATTTTATTTATTTATCTTTTTAGAGGGGAAGGGAAGGAGAGAGGAAAGAAACATCAATGTATGGTTGCTTCTCATGCATCCCCTGCAGGGAACTGGCCCCTGCCGGAAACTGGCCTGCAGCCCAAGCATATGCCCTGACTGGGAATCTAACTGCGATCGTCTGGTTCACAGGCCCGCGCTCAATCCACTGAGCTACACCAGCCAGGGCCATCTTTTTAAAATTTTTATTTATTGATTTGAGAGAAAGACATCAATTTGTTGTTCCAATTATTTATGCATTTATTGGATCCTTCTTGTCGTTCATTAGTTGATGCTTGTATGTGCCCTGCCTTTGGGGATGGAACCTGCAGCCTTGGTATATCAGGACAATGTTCTAACTGAGTGAGTTACCTGGCCACTGGTCTTCCACTTACCTCTTTTTTCCTTTTGCTGCCCAGGTGTGAGAAAGATGTCATAACTGGGACAGGGGTTGAGGGGCGGGGTGCAGGGTGGGGAGGGGGTTCTGTGCCATCTGGCATCTGGGAAGGAGACTGAGAAGAAGCTGGCTTTTTCAGTTAAATAGGCAGGGTATTCCACAGGGAACTGCTGGTATCTCTGAAACGTTTGTTTTAAGTCAGGGTATGAGTGAGTGGGTATGTGTGTGTGCGTCTAGTATCCTAATTCTGCAGCCACATGAAAAGTCACCATTAGTAATAGGAGCATTAAAAATGTCCACATTTGTAAGGAATTTTTATGAGTTTATTTGAGCCAAATTGACAACAGTTCTGGGGAAGCAAAATCTCAACAGATTGAGAAAAGACTCTGGAGAATGGCAGTTTTGCAGCTTATTTTATGCATTAGAGCAAAAGGGGGAAATGTAAGGGTGTTTACGTAAAATCCATTGGTGGTAGGTTAAGGGATCAGAAGAAAACAAAGGAAAATCTCAGGGATTGGATATAAAGCAAAATGGAGAGACATCTTTTACATTGGTGGGTACAGGATAGTTAACCTTCATAGTACAAAGAGAAGGTATGTGAGTGACAAGATAATGAGGGGTTCTGTGGTCTCGTGCTCTGATGCCGTGGTTGTGCCTTGCAGGGTCTGGAAAAGATCATTACTCTGACATTTCAAAACTATGTTATCTTAGATACAAAAAGACGATAGAAAGGCTCACTTAAGGTAAAGATTGACTTTTGTCAGGGAAGCCATAGGCCTAGGATGTGACTACCCAACACGACCCTCTTTTGGTTAGGAATTTTGTTTAGACCATTGATGCAGACCCTGGCTCATGGGGTCTGTGGCATTGTAGATGCGATACATGACAAATCCACATGGACTACTGAGTCCTGTGGAGGAAAAGGGATGGTGCAGCTTCTTTCTCAAGAGGAAAAAAGCCTCAGATCATCTTGGCCTCTCTCTCAAGGGGAGAGCCCCCCAACCCTTGCTTTGACAAACTTTTACACCTTTTTCTGGGCACATTACATGATGGTCCTCATTTACTATGCAGAGGTTCACTTTAGGTGGTTACCTTTTACAGAAAACAAAGGAGAGGATGCCACTAATCACATCACAGAAGAAGGATATTTGTAAATGCAAAGGGAAAAGTGGTTAAACTGTTTACACTCATCCTTAGAAGGTTTAGCATAGATTTTAGGAAGTTACTTTAAAGACATGCAGTAAATGCAAGCTGTCTCAATTCAGGGTGAGGGAGTTTTAGCAAAAGCAAGTCTCAAAGCAGTATCGGTACAATGCAGGCCTGATTCTCTATGGGAGAACCTGTCCATGGGTGCTGGTCCTGTGCATCTCCAAGTGGGAGCTGGGCTCATGCCACACAGAACAGTCCCCTATAGACTATCCTGTGTGGTTACTGAGTTTGTAAGGCCCACCATACAGGCCTTCACATTTAGTATGTGGCCTCCTTTTCATCCACAAATGTCATAGCCGGTGTTTTAAAGTCTTATTTCATAGCTTATTATGTGCGCTTTATTTTCCAAGCTCGGAAACCTCCCAACTGCGTCTTACTGTGTTTATTCTACTAGACTGTTGTAGCCATGTTAGAACTGAATCCCTCACTAGTACATTTTTTAAAGGTATAACCTGAATTTTTTAGGGCCTTTGTTTGCCAGCTGTTCATGAAGGCCACGAGCTCTGTAGTGTCAGCCTGATATTTTGTTCACTTTAATTGCTTTTCCCAAAGCCTTATATTTCTGGGTCTTTGGGTACCTTTAAACTGGTATTGCAAGAGGCTGAGTAACCTGGACAGTCTATTAGTGCTCCATAAGGGCAGTAACAGCGACCTCCTTCTACTGTTAGTGTTACAGAACAGGGCCAATGGGGGTACAATGTGTTATTACCGAAATTACCCCCACTAGATTTGCATTGTCTGCTGCCAGAGGAAAGATGTCTCTGAATGCCAGAGATTTTTGAAAAGGAAAGGAAATACTTATTTAAAGCTATACAAACTTAAAGTAGTGACCTAATGCTTTCATTAAAATATTAAAATCCTTTAGGATACCCACAGACGCACACAGTCCTTCCTTCTCCCTCTGCCCTAATATGGGGTACCTTATCTCAAGAAAAGAAGTAGATGTCTGTGATTCAGGCTCAAGACGTCATCAGCTGTGTTGCTGTCAGGAACCTCAGATAATCCAAAGCCATGTGTCACCTTCTCATGGCTCACTAGCAAAAGTCCTTGCACCCCTTTTCTTCCAGGCAAAAAGTCTCTCCTACTTCTTAAGCCATGTGGCCAAGGAGTATACCCCAAAGCCATGGGGTACTCACTCTCGCCAAAACCATTTGATTTTCTCCTGCCAAGGCTGTAGAGGTCCCCACTCTGCCAAAAGCACATGGTTCTCTCCTCACATGGTTCCTGAGTCTGCATTTAAATCCCCATGCCAATTTCCTCTGTACCCCCATTTCCAACTCCTCCTACAATCAGTTACACTGCCAGCATTCCTGTATTATTCCAGGTTTACTGGGCTGCCATAGAGATTCTGGGCAGGCGTAGCCCCATGTCATGTAGCCAGTCTTCTCCAAGCTCTCATGCAGGTGCTGCAGCCAGGGGGATCTGCCCCCCAGTTACATCTTGGTGGAAGTCACTTCCATCCCCCTGGCTAAAAGCATGACCACAGCTATTTAACATATTATGCAACCAGTTAAAGGTTATAGATTTGTTAAATGACCATGCCAGAGGTTAGCTGCAAAGCTGCAGTTGTACAAAACAGCTCTCAATGGCCCTGCTCCATTTTTCCCTTTTCCCAACTCACACCTGTGAGGGGAAGGGGTGAAGACATCCTATATATCTTTCTACTATTTCCTGGACACCTTTAGTTATGAACCCCATTCCAAATCCCTATTTGGGGTTCCCCTCTTGGCTGCACCCTGTTTCATTAGCAGAACAAGGATCTTAAAACTGTCAAGTGAAATGTCACTGCTGATTGAAAACCAACAGGAGTCCCCAATTTAGGGTGTGGTGAAGGGGCAGACTTTATTCAGTGAAACAGCTCAGTTGTGAAATTAGCTTAATTATGGAAGGGCTAGGCTGTGAGGCAGCACAGGTGAAGCAGCTCTGAGGAGCAGACTTAGGCATTACAGCTCCAGTGTAACAGTTTCTGTTACAGGGTGAACAAAACTGATCTCTAATTTTCTGTCTACATTGTCTCTATTGGCTATCTTTAATGAAATTTGGATATGTGGTCATTATTAGTAACCAGAAATTGTCTTTCAGATAGAGCAGGCGGTATCTGGCCTGGATCTGTGAGTTAACAGTGGTTTTCACATTTTCTTAAGTGATTGAAAAAATCAAAGAGTATTCATGACTCGAGAAAGTTATATAAAATTCAAAGTTTAGTGTTCATAAATAGTTTTATTGGTACACAGCTGCTCCCATTTATATGTGTATTGTCTTTTGCTGCTTTTGCCCTACAATGGCTGAGTTGAGTAGGTACATGTGAAACCATATGAACGCCTAAAATACTATCAGGCACTCTACAGAAAAATATTTTTCCACTCCAGAGGTACATGATTAAGAGTTGTGTAGTAGAATTAGATTGTTTTATCCTTCTGTTAATAGACTTTTGGTAGCAAATTCCGGTTTCTGTATTTTGGAGCAGAATCACAATTGACCTCTCTTTGCCTCTGTGGAAAATAAACATATTAATTCTTCAAAATCATGACTCTGTGGTTATCCTGTTGAAGTGCAGAACTACTCCATCAATTTTCTTCATTTAGATTAGCAATCAGCCCAAATTATGACTGAATTAATTAGTTACCTTTTTCAGTTGCCTGAAATGTCAGAATAAATTTAGCTTAATACTGCTTATAGGTACGTGAATTTACAGGATTAGAACAGATTTTTTCTTTTGACGTACATATAAAGTTTATTGACTTAAGCACAAATCCAAACTTAGAGGAAGTGTAGCAGTCTGTATAATCAGTCCTCTAGAGTTAATGGGTTGGAGTGTTTGAAAGACTTCGCTTTGAGACAAGTAGTCTAATGGCATTCCATGATTTGTCCACTTTGCTACTTAAAGTGAGGTGATGGCTAGATACAGTACATCCTGACAATATTAGTTTCTTTTAATTAAATGTCTTGAGGTTTCAGGTTATTGTTGTTAATATTTGTGAAATGATGAGTTTTTTTTGTAGCATTTTAAGGTAGTGAGATGTACTGACCTCTAATTATAGATGGGCCTTAGATTATTAAGTATATACTGTACTTTAGCTGATCAACTTGGCACACTTAACACTAATAGCTAAAGAATCTTCATATTTGTAGGAAGCAAGGTCTAAGTAAAAGATTGGTAACTGTGAGACTTTACCTAAGAACAAATTAAAGTAAAAACTAGATGGTAATGCTGCTTCTCTTGCATTGTGCACGGTGCATAATACATCATTGTCATGCAGTTCCTGCTGCCCAGCATTGATTCTGTCATTTCCTAAATTAGGAAATGGGGCTTTGCCTTTTCATGACTTAGGAAATGTTTTTCTCCAAGGCCTTCCCCACCCTATTTTCCTGTATAAATTTATTACAACTCCATCACCTGAAAAGAGCGGTTTGCCTTCTGGTTTAAGTTTTCTCAGAATGGGGCTTTGCTAAGTTAATAGGGATAAAATAGTAGCAACCAGAAGAGATTCTCATGGACTCCCATTTTATCTACCCAGCTGTCATCATCTGTACCCACCCATCCTGTCTGATAACCTTAAAGAACCATCTCTGCTGCTTTCTGTGGCCATTCCTTTCAGTTCCCTATATCCCTACCCCTACTTAGGGACATTTTTTCAGTAGTTCCTCCCTCCTCTCTTTTGTATCGTAAATTTCTTTGCATCTTCCTTTCAAAGTGAAAGACAACACCATTTATTTGCAATCCAAGAGTAGCTATTTGGGATGCATTGATTCAGGCAGAAGCTCAAATAGTGTTCCAATTAGAAGAAAAAAAGCAATGGATATTTATGAAAAGGGGAAGGGGAACAATTATATCAATAAGAGGAAGGCATTTCTGTTGGTGCAGATAATGTGATGTTAATTCTAAATAAGGTTTTACATTTTCAGTTCAATAGCTGTCCGTTTAATAGTCATAATATCTGCTTTCCTGTTATCTTTTTGAACAGTTCTGTAGAGCACAAGGTTTCTTTAGGCCCAGTCCAAATATTATTTGCCTATTTTTAACATTCTAAAGGTTTGAGGCATGACATACAAGGTATTTTCTCTGAGATGACACCTCTGGCTCCATTTTATCTATCTATCTATCTATCTATTTGTTTTCTTACTTATCTATTTATTTTTGTATCCTTACCTGAGGACATTTTTTCATTGCTGTACACAGAGAGAGAGAATATGAAAATGCTTGCAATGTAAGAGAAACATTGATTGCTTGCCTTCTTTATGCATCCCAACCAGGGATTGTACCTGCAACCTAGGTATGTGTCCTAATCAGGGGTTGAAATTATGAGCTCCTAATTATGAAATTAGGAGCATTGTCCTTTTGGCTATAGGACAATGCTCTAACCAACTGAGCCACAATGGCCAGGTCCTTTGCCCATTTTTAAATTGGGTTGTTTGTCTTCCTGGAATGGAGTCTCATGAGTTCTCTATATATTTTGGAAATCAGACCCTTGTCCAAGGTATCACTGGCAAATATAGTTTCCCATACGGTTGGTTCCCTTTCATTTTTTTTGATGTTTTCTTTAGCCATGCAGTAGCTTTTTAATTTGATGAGGTCCCATTTGTTTATTCTTTCCTTTCTGTCCCTTGGTCTTGGGGACATATTGGTAAAAATGTTTCTGCATGGGATATCTGAAATTTCCATGCATATGTTCTTCTCTAGGACTTTTATGGTATCACAGCTTACATTGAAGTCTTTTATTCATCTTGAGTTTATTTATGTGTACAGTGTCAGTTGGTGGTCAAGTTTCATTTTTTTTGCATGTAGCTGTCCAGATCCCCCAACACCATAAGTTGAAGAGGCTATTTTTACTCCATTTTATGTTTCTGTACCCTTTGTCAAATATTAATTGACCATAGAGACATGGGTTTATTTCTGGGCTCTCTATTCTGTTCCATTGATCTATGTGTCTGTTCTTATGCCAGTACCATATTGTTTTGATTACAGTAACCTTGTAATATGGTTTTTATCAGGTATTGTGATCCCTCCTACTTCTCTCTCAAGTTTGCCAAGGCTATTCAGGATCATTATGGTTCTATATACATTTTTCAAATGTTTGTTCTATATCTGTGAATTATGTCACTGGTACTTTAATAGGGATTGCATTGAATCTGTAATTGCTGTGGGTGATATAGACATTTTGATGATCTTCACTCTTCCAATCCATGAATGTGGTATATGCTTCCATTTATCTGTGTCTTCCTTAATTCCTTCCTTCAGTGTTATGTAGTTTTATGAATTTAGGTCTTATACCTCCTTGGTTAAGTTTATTCCTAAGTACTTTATTTTTCTTGTTGCTATAGCAAATGCTATTTATCTCTTGATTTCTAGTTTTGGTATTTTGTGGTTGGTATACAAAAATGCCTTCAATTTCTGAATATTGACTTTATATTCCACTGTTTTGACAAATTCACTTATTAGGTCGAGTAGTTTTTTGGTGAAGTTTATAGACTTTTCACATACACTCTCATGTCATCTGCAAACAATGACAGTTTTACTTCTCCCTTTCTAATTTGGATGTCTTTTATTTCTTTTTCTTGCCTGATTGCTATGGCTATAACTTCCAATACTATGTTGAATAGAAGAGGTTAAGGTGGACACCCTTATCTTGTTCCTGATCTTAGTAAGAGTGGTTTTACTTTTTGCCCCTTGAGTGTGAAGTTGGCTGTAGGTTTCTCATATAAGGCCTTTATTATATTGAGGTATGCTCCCTCTACTTCTGCTTCACTGAGGTTTTTTAATCATAAATGGATGTTTTACTTTATCAAATACTTTGTCATCATCTATTGATGTGGTTTTGTGGGTTTTGTCTTTCGTATTATGTGAATTATTACATTTATTGATTTGCATATATTGTACCATCGCTGCGTCCCTGGGATAAAATCACCTGATCATGGTTTATGATCTTTTTAATGTATTACTGGATCTGCTTTGCCAATATTTTGTTGAGGATTTTAGCTTGTATGTTCATCAGTAATAATTGGTGTGTAGTTTCTTTCTTTGTTGTATTATTATCTGGTTTGGGGATCAGAATAATGCTTGCTTCATAAAACAAGTTTAGGAGTTTTCCATCTTCTTGGATTATTTGGAATAGTTTGAGAAGAATCAGGGTCAACTTTTCCTTAAATGTTTTGTAGTATTCTCCTGGGAGACCATCCAGTCCAGGGCTTTTGTGTTATTGGGAATTTTTTTTATTACTGCTTCAGTTTCACTAGCCGTTATCAGTCTGTTCAAACTTTCTGCTTCCTTTTCATTCAGGTTTGGAAGATTAATTTTTTTCTGGAAATTTGTCCACTTCACCAGGTTTTCAATTTTTTTGATGTATCATTTTTATAGTTATTTGTTAAAATCCTTTGTATTTCTGTGAGCAGTTGCAATTTCTCCTTTTTCATTTCTGATTATATTTGGGTCCTCTCTTTTTTTCTTGATGAGTCTGGTTAATTGATTGTCAACTATATTTATCTTTTCAAAGAACCAACTCCTGAGTTTATTGATCCTTTGAATTGCTTTTTAATTTCTGTGCCATTTAATTCTGATCTGATATTGGTTATTTCCTTCCTTCTTCTTGCTCTTGGCTTTGTTTGTTGTTGTTCCTCTAGTTCTTGTAGATGTAGGGTAGTTGGTTTATTTGAAATGTTTCAATCTCTTTGGTGGGTCTGTATTGCTATAATTTCCCTCTCAGGACTGCTTTCACTGTGTCTCATAGGTTTTGGATTGTTGTGTGTTCATTTTCATTTATTTCCAGGAACTCTTTGATTTCTTCCTTGATACCATTATCAACCCATTCATTGCTTAATAGCATGGTATCTAATCTCTATGAATTTGAATGTTTTTGAGTTTTTCTTTGAGTTTAGTTTCTAATTTAAAGCCTTTGTAGTCCAAGAAAATGCTTGATATAATTTCAATATTCTTGAATGTGTTGAGGCTTGTTTTGTGTGCTATCATGTGGTATGTCTTTGAAAATGTTCTGTGTGCATTTGTAAAGAATGGTATTTTGCTTCATTGTGATGAAAAGCTCTGTATATCAGTTAAGTCCATTTGATCTATTGCATAGTTCAGTGCCAAAATATCCTGTTGATATTTTGTTTAGAAGATCTATCCATTGTTGACAGTAGGGTGTAAAATCACCCGCTATGAGTGTGTTGCTGTGTATATCTTTTTTGAAGTCCTCCTAGATTTTCATTATATATTTGGGTGCTCCTATGTTGGGTGCATATATATTTGCAATATAGAAATTGTATAGAATCAATGTGTAGGTTATATAGAAACAATGTATAGAATCCTGGTGGAGTCTTCCTTTGAGTATTATGAAGTGACTTTCTGTATCACTTTTTATATCCTATGTTTTGAAGTCTATTTGTCTGATCTATATTACTACCCCAGCTTTTTTTTCTGTCCATTTACTTGGAATATTTTTTCCAACCAACTCTTTTTTTCTTTTTTTTAAAATATATTTTATTGATTATACCATTACAGTTGTTCTATTCCCCCCCTTCATTCCCCTCCACCCGCACACTCCCTCCCCCACCATTCTCTCCCCCTTAGTTTATAACCACGTGTCTCAAGTTGTTTAGATTCTATAGTTCCCCCACTATTCTTGCCCTCCCCCCTATTTTCTACCTACCCTCTATGCTATTTTCTGTGCCTTCTCCCCCCTTCTCCTCCTCCCACTCCCCTGTTGCTAACCCTCCATGTGTTCTTCATTTCTATGGTTCCACTCCTGATCTAGCTGTCCTCTTAGTTTGCTTTTGTTTTAGGTGTGGTTGTTAATAACTGTGTGTTTGCTGTCCTTTCACTGTTAATATTTTTCATCATCTTTTTCTTATATAAGTCCCTTTAGCATTTCATATAATAAGGGCTTGGTGATGATGAACTCCTTGAACTTGACCTTATCTGAGAAGCACTTTATCTGTCCTTCCATTCTAAATGAAAGCTTTGCTGGATAAAGCAACCTTGGCTGTAGGTCTTTGGATTTCATGACTTGGAATACTTCTTTCCAGCCCCTTCTTGCCTGGAAGGTCTCTTTTGAGAAATCCGCTGACAGTCTAGGAAGTCCTTTGTAGGTGACTGTCCCATTATCTCTTGCTGCTTCTAGGAGTCTCTCCTCATTTTCATCTTGGCTAATGTAATTATGATGTGCCTTGGTGTGTTTCTTCTTGGGTCCAACTTCTTTGGGACTCTCTGAGCTGCCTGGATTTCCTGGAAGTCTAGGTCCTTTGCCAGACTGGGGAAGTTCTCCTTTATTCTTTGTTCAAATTAGTGTTCCACTCGTGGCTGTTTCTTTCCCCCTTCTGGTACCCCTATAATCCGGATGTTGGAATGTTTAAAGATGTCCTGGAGGTTCCTAAGCCTCTCCTCATTTTTTTGAATTCTCATTTCTTCATTCCTTTCTGGTCGGATGTTTTGTTCTTCCTTCTGGTCTGTTCCATTGTTTTGAGTCCCAGTTTCCGTTCCATCGCTATTGGATTCCTGGACATCTCCCTTCATTTCAATTAGTTTAGCCTTCATATGTTCCTCTAATTTGTGACTATAATCAACCAGTTCTGTTAGCATCCTGATGAACAGTGTCTTGAATTGTGCTTCTGAGAGGCTGGCAATTTCTCGGTTGCTGAGAGTTATTGGCTCTGGGACTTTGAGTTCTTCTTGCGCCATCTTCCAGACTGTTCCTTCCTGTTCCGTAGCAGGATCGGAGCCCTAAGGTGTTCACTAGAGCAGGGCAACTAAGTCGCTGAGTTGTGACGCTGTATGTGGGGGCAGGGTCAATGAGGAACTATGGCCTCCGGTCTTCCGCCTCCCGCCGCCGCCCCCACAGGTGCTGCAGCTGTCACTGTCACCGGGCCCATGCATTTCGTCCCACTGCACGCGAGTGTGTCACCGCCGTCAGCCCTCGCCCCCTGGGGCCTGCGTGGTCCGTCTCACTGTGTGCGAATGTGCGACCGCGGTCAGTCTGCCCCCCCACCCTGACTGGGTCCGGGCTGCCTGCGTACCTAGGTCTGAAGATCTTTCCTGCCCGACCCAGCTCCGCTGCTGGCTCCGCCCCTCTTACCGTCCCCGTTGAAAGGTTAGTGGTTGTCAGACTTCCGTATAATTCAATTTTCTGTTTTTTGGCTGTGTCTTTGTTCTCCAAACCTTTTTTGTATTCAAACTTGGTTGTGGGAGAAGGCACAGTGTTTCCACCTATGCCTCCATCTTGGCGGAAGTCCTCCAACCAACTCTTTACTCTCCTTCTGTGTAGGTCTTTTTTTTCTGAGAAGGGTCTCCTGTAGACAGCATATATATGGGTCATGTTTTCTTATCCATTCAGCTTCCCTTTGTATTTTGATTGGAGCATTTATTCTATTTACATTTAAGATTATTATTGAAAGGCATTTATTAATTGCCATTTTTCCTTTTGTTCCTGTGCCCTTCCCTCTCTCACTTTACACTCTCATCTTTTTAAAGCAGGTTTGGTAAAGGTGTATTCCTTTAACCTTCTTTTGTGTGGGGAACTCCTTATTTCATCTTCCTTTTTACAACCTTGCCGATTAGAGTAGTCTTGGTTTCAGGCCTTTGCTTTTATTATTTGGAATATTTCTTGCTCTACCTTTTTGGATTGTAGTGTTTCTGTTCTGAAATCAGCAGGGCAACCCTCTTTGCTGCACTGCAGCACTGCAGCACTGTTAGGGGAGAGGCCTGAGAAGGAACAATGCAGTACACCTGCTCAGCTCTAGCCCAATTTTCAATGAACTCTCACATGACACTGGGAGTTTCTTCCACAGCGGCAACCATCATAATCCACAGTCAACTCTGAGTCTCAGTTTTACTTTCAGCCAGCCCTACCTGTGCAGTCTACCACCTTGCCCCGATTTTTCTAAGCTGGTCCCAACCTAACAGTCTGCTGTCACTGCACGTTCTTAGTAGTCTGGTTGTTCTGGTTGACTGTTTGTTTAATTGGTTGTCAGAGTTCCATGCAGTTTGATTTTCTGGCACTTCTGGTTGTTTATTGATTTTAGATTGGTTGTTATCCTCCTTTGGTTGTGCAAGGAAGTGAAGGGTTTCTACCTATGCCTCCATCTTGGCTGGAATATCTGGTTCTTGTTTATAGTTTCTATCTCCTTTTTCATGTTGTTGTTCCTACTCAGTTTCTTGTATTTGTCACTGAGTTCCTTGAACAACCTTATAACCACTTTTAAAAAAATTCTATGTCTGCTAGGTTCCTTGCCTCAGTTTCATTTATCTCTTTCTCTGGTAACTCTTCCTTTCTTTTTGTCTGAGGGTTCTTTCTTTGTGCCTTCATTTTAGGAGACTCTTTTTGTTTGTTTCTGCATCTCAGGATAATCTCTTGCTTTGCCTGCTTGTCTTCATGGAATCGACTTCTGTGGTAGGAATTCTGTGGGATGCAGTCTCTGTGATCTGCTTGGTTGAATGCTCTAGGGTTGCCCTTTCTTTAGTTTGTGTGGGCACTCTTGTTTTACTTGGACTTTGCTTGTTTGTGGCTTCTCTGTTGGTGTGTTCTCCCCTCTAGCTGGCTACAGGTAGTCACGGCTCCCACCTTGACTTATATGCTGTTGTACTGGTGTTGGTGAACAAAGTAGTATTACCAGAAAATCAAACCCCCCCAGCAAAAGAAATGCCCCCCACTTTATTCCCAATAGTAACTCTTATTGAACAAAGATTAATGAAATTGAAGAGAGGTTAAGACAATTATAAGATACAAAAAAGGGAATATGAGATTACTAAGTGAAGATAAAATGTTTTTGAATGGGAATAGGGAGAAGAATTAATAAGTACAAAATTTTAAATGCAAGTAAAACATGGTAGGGTGATAGCCAAAATAAAGTAAGAAAAGGGAATAGTATGCTGTGAGGTTTGAAGTTAAATTAGGAAGGTATTGGACCAACCAGAATGACATTGCAAAAATACCACAGCAAGGTCAATAACAACGATAGCTGAGTGAAGGTTAATAAAGGTGGAAAGGGAATAAGAATGTTATAGAAAACAGAAAAGTGAATATGAGATGTCTACGTAAGACAAATGATTTTGAGAGGATGGGGGAAGATAACTAAGAGTAAGAAGTAAAGCCCAGGCTAAGAGAGGGAAAAAATTAAAATTCCTCATTCTGCTGACTAAGGGCAGGCAGAGAGCATCCTGTGGGATTTAAAGTAGAAACAAATAGTGTAAATAGGAGTGCCATTGGAGAAAACAGCAATAACCATAATATCCTCACCCGACTAGTCACACTTTATAAAGGTAGGAAGGAAGGAAGATTATTATAAGAGGGGGAAAAGAATGTGAGCTATCTTAAGGAATGAAAAGTGCTCAAGCAAAGTTAGATGGAGGAGATTAGTAAGAGAAAGGAATAGGAACATGACACACTGTGAAGGAAAATAAAGTTTACAACAACAGTAAGAAAGGTCAGGAAGATAGCAAAATGGAGTAAAGGTGCTATGTGGGATTTGGAATAACAATAATATGACAAAATATATAATCTGAATAAAAAGAATAAAAAAAGACCAAGAGTAGTGAGTTAGCTGGAATATGAGTGAAGTGAAAGAAGAAATATTAAAATGCTATATGAAAGAAAAAAAGAAGAACAAACATGTAAGTTCTGAGGAAGAGCAAGGTGAAATTCATCTCAACTGTTGATGTTTGCCTTTTGACTTCTTTGTGGATCTGTCTCTGTTTTTTTTTTATGTATATTTAGAGATAGAGGAACGGAAGGAGAGATACATCGATGTATGCTGCCTCTTGTGTGCAGGACTTGGCCTGCAACCCAGGCTTGTGCCCTGACTGAAAATCTAACCAGCAACACTTTGGTGTGCAGCCCATGCTCAATCCACTGAGCTATACCAACCAGAGTGTTTTTATCTGCTCAGTGTCCCAGAGTGGGTCTTCCAGCTTCTGACAACACCATCTGTATCTCCTTCCCCTGCCTCTGGATATAGCTTCTGTTGTGATTGAGAGGGTGAAGTCTTTGTGTCTTCCCTGGGATGCACTGTTCAGTCTTCTGGGGAAATTGTATTTGTTCCCCCTGCCCTTATACCTCCTGTCTTAGTCTGTCCCTGTTTATTATTGATAATGTATAGTTTCTGATTAAATAGTTATCTGTTCCATGGGGGGTGGGGGCACTCTATGTAAGACTGTCAGTTCTCTCCAGCATAGTGTCCTGAATTCAGGGCATTACTTGGCAGTGCCCTGCATCCTCCTTTTTGTACCCTTTCTTAACTTCCTGCTTTGTTGCCCTCAGTGAAATAGGGCCTTAGGACCCAGTGTACTTTGTTTCCCTGTGGGGAGTTCAAAATCGATCTTGTTCAGCATTTATCTTACTATCTTTCTCTTGTAGGAATGCCCCCTGCATATTGTTAAGTCTCCTCATTTGGTTTTGCAGATGATCCCGCCCTGGCTACAGGTGGAGGCTGGGCTCACTGTTCCCTTCCTGGAACTTCCACCAAGGAAGTGGTCCTACCTGGCCTCAGTTAATCTCAGGTGCACAGTTCCCAGCCCACCCCTCACAGCATGCTGTGGTCTGCACTGTCCACTCTGTGCCTTGGCTCCAGGCAGAGGCCAAGAAACCACTTCACTTTGCACCCCTTTTATCAAACACCCAGGTGTACTAAGTGGGAACAGATTGTACCCACAATTCTCTAAGCCTATCAGCTGCACATGTGGGGTTTCTGCCCAGCACACCTCAGTTCCCCTTTTGAAAAAAGTCTCTCTGGGAGCTCCCACCATAGCACCAAGCTACTGCCTGGCTTTCCATACAGTCCAACTCTCTGAAAAGTGAAGAGCCCATCTCAGTCATGTCCAGTCATGGCTCTCCTCTTCCCTTAGTTCCAGGTGCAGCCAGAATCCCCCAACTCTCTGGTACTGTCCTAGTTGGTGTCCACTGCCATAGCTAGGGTGTGCCACCAGCTGTGAGCATGTGAGCTGCCTGTTTCTCCCTGGTGACTCTGCATATTCAAGTCACTACTGGCCACCGGTTCTGTGGATTCCTTGCCCTGGAAGGGGAGGGAGCCACTAGGCTGTTATCTCTGACCAGGCTGTCCTTAGATGCTGTCCCCAGGGCATCTATGGTTTCTGGTGCCATGTCTGGAGACTTTCCATGTCCACCTATAAAACCTCCTCACTGCCCATTTTGAAGTGTCTTCTGTACCCTTTGGCTTCCAAACTTCGTATCAGCTAAGATTCTGTTGACTCTTCACTTTGTTTTTCAGAAGATCAGCTAAGTGTCTGAGTTGGGTGCACTAGCAAGTGGGCCAGACTCCCACCTACTTCACTGCCAATTTCCTCTCTTTGGGTCTCTTGATAAGTGTCTTGGCACTCCAGATGGCAAGTGGAGAGTTTCCCCAGGAACCCGTCTGTGAGTGGCCCTGCTCTGCAGAAATGGCTGTTCTGATCACATGTGCAGCTACCTTAGGTGTGTCTGCTTGCCAGATATGTCATTTCTGATCATGTATGCAGATATCTTAGGTGTATCTCCTTGCTGCCTGTGTCTAGCATGACTTAGGTAGTTTCCCTCTTGAATCAAAGTGTCATGGCTGACTGTCAGCCATCTTGGTTGACATGAATGACTCTGTTTTGTTTTATATACTTTATACTATCTTGACTGGACCAATGTCATTTTATAGGTCCTCCTCTTCATACTCATTCACTCAGAATTAAGCTGGTCAACTAGCTCCAAGATGGAGTCTGCTTTTCAAAATGGAGTCAGCTCGGTCTTCACAGTCATTCTGTGGCCTCATCATACTTGTCATAACAGCAGAAAGCATTCTCAGGTTGATAATGCATCAACAGTGCTACCAAAGTATTATTAGAATACTGATCCATTACTCAGGTTACTCAGGTTAATATATATATATATATATATATATATATATATATATATATATATATAGTCTGTCCAGAAGGTATCCAGCCTGTAATATGAAAAATAGAGACATTATTGGAAAAAATACAGGATACAAGAAACATTCTACATAGGACAGTGATGCCCCAGTCTTCTTCAAAGCAGGCATGTTGGGATCTCACACAGTTCTCCCAGTTGCCATCAGCTGCTTTGTTATATTTTCCTGAATCTCATCAACAGTATGAAATCTCTTCCCTTTCAAAAGTGATTTTAGTTTTGGGAAAAGCCAGCAGTCGCAGGGCACTAAATTGAGGCTGTAGGGGGGCTGAGTCACCTGGGTGATTTGATATTTCACAAAAAAACTCTGCATGAGATATGATTATGAGTAGGTACATTGTCATGATGAAGCTGCCAATCACCAGTAGCCCATAGCTTCAGCCTTCAAAATCATATGAATAGTTTCTGTGCAGCAATGTTCAAGCTTAACACAGAATTGATGCAGATTTGTTGTTCTCCTCTCAGTCATTTTGAATGTGATGGCCACACAGTATACATGCTCATTTGACAGGGTCTACTGCCCCCACTGACTAGTATAGTGAAGTTATCATTGGTCACTCGCACATTACAGTCCATTCTTCGTGGCTGCCAGTTTACATTGATGTTGCACAAACAATTCTCATTATAGTAACAGTGGCTAGACTTTTTCCAAGCAAACTTCATATATAATGTAACACCTCAGTATTCAAAATTTCATAATCCAGATTCCCCTACTCCCCAAATATCTTACTAAATCATTCAGGGGGCAATGACAAAAATAAAAGAAAGTATCTGTCTTTCTCATAGTAAATACATAATTTTAAAACCTGGAGTTGTAGTACTGAAACTGTTGTTTACTTTGTTCTTTAGGTTGATTCTAAGTTGATTTTATTGATTTTTTAAAATTAAATTTAATTTTAAATTAAATTGGGATTTTAATTAAAATTTTTAATTTTAATTAAAATTGGGATTTTTAAAAATTGAATCATTTTAAATTATTTTAAAATAATTAAAATTATTTTAATATTAAATTATTTTAATTATTTATTATAAATACATAAAATTTATTTATTTAATAAAATTATTTTATTAAATAAATAAAATTTATTTTTAAAATAAATATAAATTTTATATTTAAATTTTAAATTCAATATTTAAATATTAAATAATATTTAATATTTAAATAAATATAAAATAAATATAAAATAAATTTAAAATTAAATTAATTTAATACTTTAAATTATTAAGTTATTATTATTATTTGAACCAAAATTAAATATTGGTTCATAAAATTATATAGTTTTCAAGTATACAATTCTGTGATACATCATCTGTATTTTGCATTGTGTGTTTCTTTAGGTAAATTCCAAGTTTACGTATTCTTTTATCTATTGAAATTGATTATTTGCCCATCAGTAAATGAATGGATCATAAAACTATGGTACATTTACACAGTGGAATTCTGTGCAGCATAAAGAAAGAAGGAGCTCCTACCCTTTGCCACAGCATGGATGCAACTGGAAAGCATTATGCTAAGTGAAATAAACCAGGTGGTGAAAGACAAATACCACATGATCTCACCTTTAACAGGAACCTAATCAACAAAGTGAACAAACAAGCAAAGTACAACCAGAGATACTGAAATTGAGAACAGGGTGACCAGAGAAGAGAGAGGGGTGGATAATGGGGAAAAAGGGTGAAGGGTTTACAGGAACTATTATAAAGGACACGTGGACAATAACAAGGGGGGGGGTGGAAACAGGGGAGCAGGTGGGAAGGGCTGGGGTGGTGGGGAGGGATGGGAGTAAAAGGCAGAAAACTGTCCTTGAACAGCAGTAAAAATATGTTTAAAAAATAAATAAAAAGAACAATTACAAATTTTTTTAAAAGCTTCCTGTTGGCTTTAAACCAGCCAAGCCAGTTCTGCTAGTCTTCCTAGCTGCAGCAGGCTGAGGGGGAATTGGTTTAGCTTTTCTCCCTTCCTGAGCTGCACTCTTCCCTGTTGCCCAGCCTCCAGCCCAGTTCCTGAGTTCACAGCCATCCCCTAGTGCCCTTTGGTGCCCATCCTACACCTTCAGTCCCCCAGTTGCACTGCCCTTGAGGTGCACCAATTAGGGGCAACTCACACACCACCTTCTCACTCTTTGCTGTCCTAGATGCTAGGGACTTTAAGGGTCTCTTCAGGGTAATTCAGCCCTCGCCTGACCCCACCGAATTAAGCCTTTCTGTGCATTGCTGACTCCTTGAGCCCTGCAGCTCTCCTCTGGGGAAGGCACTCTGCCTTCCTCTTAAAGAGCAAGTTGGCCCTGCAGGGCAGGGGCCTAGCCATGGCTGCCAGGGCTGATTCCGGAATGTACCTCCCTGCTGCTGCACCCGGGGCGCTGGGGTTGGCTGTAAGCTGCCTCTGGGCCGTGGGGTCAGGTACCCTCTGTCCCCAGGCTGCAGGTGTGAGTGCTCAGCCTTCACTGCTGGTGCGGGATGGGCAGCCGCTGGGCCATAGGTTCTGGTATGCACTGTCCCAGGGGCTTCGGGTGTAAGTGCACCGGCTTCCACTGCTGCAGCAGAACAGCTGCTGCAAGGGTGGGGAGGTGTGCAGGAGGCAGGGGCAGCTGCTGCAAGAGAATTCCCTGAACAGCTGCTGAGTGCCTCTTTTTTATTCTTTTTCTTTTTAAAAAATTCCTCCTGTTCAAGCCTGCCACTCCAAACAAGCGCTTGGCCTCTCACACAGCCCAGTTCTGCAACCAGACTGGGGACTGAGCATGTCAGGATCCGGCACTGCCCAACTCTTCCTGGCTGGCATCCACAGTCTCAGGGGGTGCACACCGCACCTGTAGTGTTTGCCACTTCATCCTTATCTCCCCCCCCCCCTCGCTTCAAGCATCCAGGTCCCTTCTGGTGCTGCTCAAACCTTGTTTGGCAGGGGAGAGAGCTCTCAACCTTGGCTCTCTCCCAAGAATCCTGAGGCAGACCTGGTAGACGCTGGTCCTGAGGCTGCAACTGCCCTGGGCCCTGCACTGGTCCCAGGGACCTTATTGTCCTGAAACCCTCTCCTTACTCTCTGATTTTTCAATGTCTCCTGAAATTTTTGGTCTCCAATCTTTATATATGTGGGATACCGTTGCCTGTTCACTCTGTTCCTCGGAAGATCAGCTAGGTGTTTCACCCATGCACAGGAGGAAGTGGACTCTGATTCCACCTATCTTGCCACCATCTTACAGTTTTTAATCTAGTTTTTTCTTATACTCTTTTTAAAACTCAGTTTTTATTGTACCACTATTACAAATGTCCCCATCACCCCCGCCTTTGCCCACATCCACCCAGCCACTGCCCACCTCCCTCTGGCCATCACCTCACTATTATCTGTGTCTGTGGGTTATTCATATATGTTCTTTGGCTAACTCCTTCACCTTCTTTCATTCAGTCCACCACTCCAACCTCCCCTCTGACAGCTGTCAGCCTGTTCCATGTGTCCATGCCTCTGTTTCTATTTTGTTAATTAGATTTCACATATAAGTGAGATCATACAGTATTTTTATCTCACTGACTAGCTTCTTTCACTTAATATAAGTAATCTCTCTACCCCTCCAATTTTGGGGTTGCTGAAAATTTGCTCTGTAACCTGACACTTTCACTGCTGTAAGTCCCCTTGTGTAGGGACTACTGCAGGTTCTATGAGGTTTAGGGAAGGCAGCTATGTTTGTGGGTTTGTTTTATGCATGGTAATGGTGGCTGCTACATCACAGGTACCACTTATTTTTTGTCTCATTTCTGGCCTTGTCTTTGGATTTAACCTTAGCATGTGCTGACCACACAAGAAGGAATGTGGATTCTACCCCTCTGCTCCTTAGGGCTGCAGAGTATGTTTCTGCAACCTGATTGCTCTCATACCACTGAGTTCACTGGGTTGCACTGAACTACAGGCTGCATCTGTCCTATTCCCTTTCCTTTTCTTTTGTTTCAATTAAGTATGCCCACCATTAGATGTTTTAATGCAAAAATATCTGATATGTTTGTGTTTTCAGCAGGGAATCCTTTGTTGAATTATAGTTGCCAAACTTGTAGTGACCTCAAGGGGAGTGACCCAGAGGACCTCTCACACTATTATGCTGCTGACATCACTTCTTTGTCATTAATTTTTTGGCCAGTTTGATATAAAGTACGTTGGAGAATACATTTTGGAGTATGAGTATTAGGTGTCCTGTTAGCCTTTCAGATTCAAGGATCTAGGTTTGCTTGTTTTTTTTTTAAATGTTTGTGAAATTCTCATGGATTATTTGTTTGAATAGGCTTTCTGTTCTCTTCTGATATATCCATTACTTTTATATTGCTTTTTCTAATAAAGTCAGATAGTTCTTGTAGAGCTCTTTCATTTTGTTATTATTAATTTTCTCTCTTTTCCACATTACTCATTTCTATCTTTAATATCACTAAAACTCCCCTCCATCTAGTCTGCTCTGTCTCCTAAGCTAACTAGTCCATTCTTCATCTCATATCTCAAGTCTTTTAGCTCCATAATTTCTGTTTGATTCTTTTAATAATTTCAATCATTTTGGTGAAGTACTCATTTTGTTCACTGATTTTATTTGTGGGTGCATTAAATTGCTTTTCTGAGTTGTCTTGTATCTTGCTCAGATTTTTCAGAACTACTCCTTAGAATTTTATGTCATTTAAATTACAGTCTTCCATGTCTTTAAGTTTATTTTCTGAAGATTTAAAATTTTTCTTTCTGAAATCCCATACTGGATGGATTATTTCTCTGCTTGGGCCCTTGTGGGTATAAACTTTTTTAAAAAAAGTATTTGAGCCCTGGCTGGTATGGCTCATTTGCTTGGAACAATGTCCTATAAACTGGAAAGTTGAAGGTTCAGTTCTCAGGGCATATGCCTTAGTGGTGGGTTCAGCCTCTAGTTGGGGTGCATATGAGAGGCAGCTCATCAAAATTCCTCTCTGAGATTAATGTTTTTTCCTTCATTTCCCCTCTATCTAAAATCAACAAGCATCCTCAAGTGAGAATTTTAAAAAATGATTTAACTTCCACAGTTTAAGGGTCAATATGTAGAGGTCTTTCTCTTGTTTCCCAATAGGTGGTGCTGAAGCACAAATTTTTATTTTTTCTTACTTTCAGTACTGGGGCTCTGAGATCTCGGTGAGACAATGTTGCTTTGGCCATAGGAAATGGTACAAATTACAGGAGGAAGAGGTCATCCTTTAAAAAAAAAAATTGTCCATATTGACTGAGGAGTTGGTTGTTTTTGCCTCAGTCTTGTGGTGCCAGCACTGTGGTGGTAAGTTGCATGTTATGGTGCTCCTGATCTTTGTGTTCCTGGCATTACCTTCCTGTAGCTAGAAGCCACAGGCAGAACAGTTATTATGAATTAGTTGACCCGGCTGTCTACTAGCTTCCACTGTAGTGGATGGAAGAGGAGTGGATGGGAAGAAGTGGCTTTGTGTATCTGCAGCTCTGTATTTTCCAGTGATTTTAGCCACAGTACAAAACACTTAGGCTGGAAAGTTTTTCTCTACCTTTTCGTGATCTGCTGAGTGAAAATTTTACTGCTGGATGGGCCTCAGGAGAAGAATCACAGGAGCAAGTTTTTGTATCTGATAACTTTTTAAAAAATATATTTATTGATTATGCCGTTACAGGTGTCCCGTTCCCCCTCTTCACTCCCCTCTACCCTGCACACCCCTCCCCCACCATTTCCCTCCTTTTGTTCATGTCCATGTGTCACCAGTTCTTGAGATTCTGTATCTTACGTAGTATTCCTGCACTCCCCTCTATTTTCTACCTACCATCTATGCTACTTATTCTCTGTTCTTTCTCCCTCCTTCTCCTCCTCCCACTCCCCTGTTGCTAACCCTCCACGTGATCTCCATTTCTATGCTTCTGCTCCTGTCCTCTTAGTTTGCTTTTGTTTTAGGTGTGGTTGTTAATAACTGTGAGTTTGCTGTCCTTTCACTGTTCATATTTTTTATCTTCTTTTTCTTAGATAAGTCCCTTTAACAGTTCATATAATAAGGGCTTGGTGATGATGAACTCCTGGATTTGACCTTATCTGAGAAGCACTTTATCTGCCCTTCCATTCTAAATGAAAGCTTTGCTGGATAGAGTAATCTTGGCTGTAGGTCTTTGGATTTCATGACTTGGAACACTTCTTTCCAGCCCCTTCTTGCCTATAAGGTCTCTTTTGAGAAATCAGCTGACAGTCTGATGGGAACTCCTTTGTAGGTGACTGTCCCATTATCTCTTGCTGCTTCTAGGATTCTCTCCTCATTTTCATCTTGGCTAATGTAATTATGATGTGCCTTGGTGTGTTCCTTCTTGGGTCCAACTTCTTTGGGACTCTCTGAGCTTCCTGGATTTCCTAGAAGTCTATTTCCTTTGCCAGACTGGGGAAGTTCTCCTTTATTATTTGTTCAAATAAGTTTTCCACTTGTGGCTGTTCTTCTTCCCCTTCTGGTACCCCTATAATCTGTATGTTGGAACGTTTAAAGATGTCCTGGAGGTTCCTAAGCCTCTCCTCATTTTTTTGAATTCTTGTTTCTTCCTGCTTTTCTGTTTGGTTGTTTCTCTCTTCCTTCTGGTCCACTCCCTTGATTTGAGTCCCAGTTTCCTTTCCATCACTATTGGTTTCCTGTGCATTTCCCTTCATTTCAATCTGTTTAGCCTTCATATGTTCCTCTAATTTGTAGGTAAAATCAACCACTTCTGTGAGCATCCTGATCACCAGTGTTTTGAACTGTGCATCTGAAAGGCTGGCTATTTCTTGGTCACTTAGAATTATAGGCTCTGGAGCTTTGAGCTGTTCTTGAGTCATAATGTTTGGTCTGTTCACACCTGTTCTGTATGAGGGGCAGAGTCTTAGGTGTTCACCAGGGCCAGGCAACTCAGTTGCTGGGTTGTGACAGTATATGTGGGGGCGGGGTCAGAGAGGGAAAAAAATGGCGCTTCGTTCCACTGTGTTCTCAGATTTCTGTCCCCTCTGCAGCTTCCCACAAGCAAATTGGGCCCCTCTGGTACTGGTTCCCGGGTGTGTGGGCCTGTGCACCCCCCAGGACCCTGTGGGTCTCTCCGATGAACTCTCTGTGAGTCTGGGAGTCTCTCCCGGCCCCTCAACCCTGAGAACGTCTTTCCAGTTGGTGCTTTCAGGATCTAATTCCCGTCGCTGGGGCCGTAGCTTGAGCTGTCTGTCTCACTGTTCGCTCCTTCACTTGGTGTATCTGCGTGCAAATGTGTGACCGCAGTCAGCCAGCCGCCCTGCACCCTCACTGGGTCCGCCCGTCGCCACCCCATGCCTGGGATCCACCAACTGCCTCCGCCTCTGCTCCTGGGTCAATCGGACCCAATGATCTTTCCAGCCCGACCCTGCTCCACCACTGACTCTGCCTCTCTTACTGGTCTGGCTGAGTGGTTCGTTGTTGTCGGACTTCCGTACAGTTAAAGTTTCACTGTTTTGGCTGTGTCTTTGTTTTTCAAACTTAGCTGTCTTTAAATTTAGTTGTGGGATGGGGCACAGTGTTTCCACCTACGCCTCCATCTTGGGCGGAAGTCTTGTATCTGATAATTTTTTATTTAGTGATTGCAATTTGTGGAACATTGCCACTTGTTGCAACCCTTCTCTGCCCCTTACATGAAGCTCTGCTTCAAAGTGTGCTGGCCACCAAGGCCCAATTGCTGGTCTTGCCCCTCCACTTTGCACAACAAGGGTTTCATCTTCTGGGGCTGTGAAGAGTGCAGAATTGCATCTGTGGCTCCTGTTCCTGTTCCTTATCCATCTTATATCTCCTATTCTCTCAACATGCCAATCTTCAGATGACTCAATGTATGGATCTCTCAGCTATGTTTGTATGTTGAGCAGAGAATCCTTTGTGAAATTAAAGCTATCTCACATGTTCTGACTTCAAGGGGAGAGACCTGGAGGTCCTCTCATGCAGTCATGCTGCTGATATCACTAATTGTGTAGTTTTTGACACATGTCTGTTATGAATTTAATGTTACATGGCTAAAAAATTAAGTTTACATCTCATATTTTATTTACATTTATATATAATTTTATAGATGTCAGTGTATATGTGTAACCATAGATATAGACATTAGTGTGGTGATGGCCAGAGGAAGGGGGTCATGGGCTAGGTAAAGGCAGGCAAAGGAGGGTGGGGAAAGAGGGACATCTGTAACAGTGTCAACAATAAAAATAAAGAAAAAAAATTTACAGACAAACAATATTAAACAAGAGAAAAATAATGGGAAGAGAAGATTACTTAAATTAACAACATATTTGTGGATATACATGTGTATATGAACATTTAAATAATATATTTTCTTTAAAACCCATGAGAATTTTTAAATTCTTATGAGGTACTTGATGTGAAAAATAAACTGCATTTGAAAAGGCAGAAGTTATACACTGTGTTAACCAAAATGCAGAGAGAACTGTTACAAGAAATCTATCCATCTGGATTTTAAAAACATTCATTGAAATAATTTTTGACTTACAGTAGATATAAAAATAAATGTTACAACATATAAAAATAAATAACTTTCAGAGGATATTCAAAATCTTAGTGGTATTTTGACAAAAACAAAAAAAAATAAGTGAACTTAATTTCAACATATGAAACTTTAAAAGGAAAACAAAACAGATTTAAAGAACCTGGATCCCCTGGCTGGTGTAGCTCAGTGAGTTGAGCGCAGACCTGTGAACCACACGATTGCAGTTCGATTCCTAGTCAGGGCACATGCCTGGGTTGCAGGGCAGCTCCCAGAGGGGGACTCATGGGAGGCAACCATACATCGATATTTCTCTCCTTCTCACCTTCCCTTCCCCTCTAAGAATAAATAAAATCTTTAAAAAAAATAAAAAATAACCTGGATGAGGAAATAAATATAAAACATAAGTTTGCAAAACAGAAAATATATTAAGCTAAATGAATGGGCAAAACCCGACAAAATTTGTTGTCTGATCAAGAATTAAAATAGAAAAATATTTGACTTCTTACAAATGGAAATAATAAAGAATAAAAATGAAACATGAATATGGAGGATATTATTTAATTATAAAGGAAAAAAAGTATAACCCTGGATTAGAATAAAACTAAAAACCTAGAAAAAAGTATGCTTTTCTAAGACACTATGTTTCTTATTAAAAAGTGTTTAAAAACTGTGCTGGCTAGTGTGACTCAGTGGATTGAGTGCTAGCCTGCAAATCAAAGTGCTGGGGATTCGATTCCCAGTTGGGGCATACGTCTGGGTTGCTGGCCAGGTCCCCAGTCTGGGGTGCATGAAAGGCAACCGCACATTGATGTTTCTCTCCCTCCTTTTTCCTTTCCTTCCCCTCTATCTAAACATAAATAAATAAAAATCTTTAAAAAAATTTTTAAAATAATTTTAAAAAATGTTTGAAGATTAAGAAACACCTTTGAATCACCAAACTGCAGGTCCCCATTTCTTGGTGGGTTTGAACCAGCACTTTTTGTTTCAAAATTTTATTCTATGTTGTGTTTAAGTATCAGTAAAGAATATATGTAAATGGTACTAAACTTTTTAGTTTATAATTTGTTTAAAAGATTTTAGTTTATAAACTTTTTAGTTTATAATTTTAGTTTAAAAGTTTACTTTTTAAACTAAACTTTTTAGTTTATAATTTGTATACAGGAAGTTTACTTTTTTTTCAGCCTAACATTGTTTAAAAGTATGTATGTGTTTGTGAGTATATGTGTGTACTGAGGTATATGAATATACATTTATTTATCACTGAGAGTCATCCAGTGATTTTTAAAATTCAAGGTAAAGGACAAAGAACTATGTGGAAATAAACAAAGGCAGCCCAAATAAGAAGTAGACTGTTAATTCAGGAATTGCTAGAGCATGAGAGTCAGCCACTTGTTTTAGGCAGAGGAGCGAGAGGGCTTCAGGTATGCTCTGACTGGAAGTTGTTTATATGGTGACATTAGAGTTGGCTGAGTAGCAGGCATTCTATGTGACTGCTTAGGGGAAAACTTTTTTTTCTGTTTAGTCCTGAGTTGGAAGTGAGGGCAAAAGTTAGGAAATCTACAGTCATTGATCAAGCGCTGACTGTTTTGAGCTGATTGCTACAGAGGTTCCTGATTTGGCTTTCTGGGCTCTTTGCTGTAGACAGTCAAACCCTTCTGAGCTTGTCACTAACAAATGTATGTATGCTGACTTGGAAGTGAATTGAGTGGTAACACCACTTAATGGTGGAGTCAGTGAGTTTCTGACCTGATCACTTAATTTGAGGTGATATTCACTACTTTATTTCTTGATTGATTTCTTTCTTTTTTATCAAAGTTCAATTCATATAACATAAAAGTAGCCATTTTAGAGTGAACAATCTAGTGGCATTTAGTACATTCACAGTGCTGTGCAGCCACTTTTCCTAATTTCAAAATATTTCTGTCACCCCAAAGGAATATTTACCCATTAATCAGTTTCTCCCCCTTTCTCACGGGGGAAAATCACTGGAGAAAATTGTACCATGGTGGTGGTGGAGGGAAGAGTCATTTGCTGGGATGTAAATGAAGTGGGTAAATACTAATGCGTGGCTCTGAATCTTTAGGTTTTAATAATATATTCTGGTTGGTTTGCACAGTTAGTGCAAATTCCAGTGTTAGTTGTCAAACGTTAGTGTCAATAAATATTTAGTTTAAATTATTTAAATCACAATTATTTAAAATTTTTGGATCAGGACATTTCTATTCCCAGTCATTTTTTAGGTATTTGTGGAGAATTAGGTTGGCCAATTCAGGGTCTCTTGTTTTTTTGTATTCTCCCTTTTTACATCTCATATCCTGCTACTTTGCTGAATTCATTCATTAGTTTCAGTAGGTGTGTGTGTGTAATGTTTAGTGTTTTCTATATATAAGATCATATCATCTGCGAACAGTGTTTAACTTCTTCCTTTCCAAATTGTATGCCTTGTATTTTTAAAAAATTTTATTTATGTATTTTTATTTTTTAAGGTTTAGAAGGTTGATTTTGTTTTTTCTATTCATATAAATTCTTTGTGTGTGTGTGTGTGTGTTTTTAAATATATTTTTATTGCATTTATTGGGGTCACATTGGTTAATAAAATTATATAGGCATCAAGTATACAATTCTATAATACATCATCTGTATATTGTATTGTGTTCATGCAAATTCTTTTAAAAATTCTCCAGTGATTTTTTTGTTTTGTTATTTTTATTTTTACTATTATGATTTTTAATATATATTTTATTGATTATACCATTACAGTTGTTCTATTCCCCCCCTTCATTCCCCTCCACCCGCACACTCCCTCCCTCACCATTCTCCCCCCTTATTTATAACCACATGTCTCAAGTTCTTTAGATTCTATATTTCCCCCACTGTTCTCGCCCTCTCCCCTATCTATTTTCTACCTACCATCTGTGCTATTTTCTGTGCCTTCTCCCCTCTTCTCCTCCTCCCACCCGCCCTGTTTCTAACCCTCCATGTGTTCTTCATTTCTGTGGTTCCACTCCTGATCTAGCTGTCCTCTTGGTTTGCTTTTGTTTTAGGTGTGGTTGTTAATAACTGTGTGTTTGCTGTCCTTTCACTGTTAATATTTTTCATCTTCTTTTTCTTATATAAGTCCCTTTAACATTTCATAGAATAAGGGCTTGGTGATGATGAACTCCTTGAACTTGACCTTAACTGAGAAGCACTTTATCTGCCCTTCCATTCTAAATGAAAGTTTTGCTGGATAAAGCAATCTTGGCTGTAGGTCTTTGGATTTCATGACTTGGAACACTTCTTTCCAGCCCCTTCTTGCCTGTAAGGTCTGTTCTAAGAAATCAGCTGACAGTCTGATGGGCACTCCTTTGTAGGTGACTGTCCCCTTATCTCTTGCTGCTTCTAGGAGTCTCTCCTCATTTTAATCTTGGCTAGTGTAATTATGATGTGCCTTGGTGTGTTCCTTCTTGGGTCCAACTTCTTTGGGACTCTCTGAGCTTCCTGGATTTCCTGGAAGTCTATTTCCTTTGCCACACTGGGGAAGTTCTCCTCTATTATTTGTTCAAGTAAGTTTTCCACTGGTGGCTGTTTCTTTCCCCCTTCTGGTACCCCTATAATCTGTATGTTGGAATGTTTAAAGATGTCCTGGAGGTTCCTAAGCCTCTCCTCATTTTTTTGAATTCTCATTTCTTCATTCCTTTCTGGTCGGATGTTTCGTTCTTCCTTCTGGTCCATTCCATTGATTTGAGTCCCAGTTTCCTTTCCATCACTATTGGTTTCCTGGACATCTCCCTTCATTTCAATTAGTTTAGCTTTCATATGTTCCTCTAATTTGTGACTTTGTTCCTCTAATTTGTGACTATAATCTACCAGTTCTGTGAGCATCCTGATAAATATTGTCTTGAATTGTGCTTCTGAGAGGCTGGCAATTTCTCGGTCGCTTAGAGTTATTGGCTTTGGGACTTTGAGTTCTTCTTGCGCCATCTTTTGGGCTGTTCGTGCCTGTTCCATAACAGGATCAGAGCCCGAAAGTGTTCACTAGAGCAGGGCAACTAAGTCGCTGGGTTGTGACGCTGTATGTGGGGGCGGGGTCAAAGAGGGACAACGGCTTCCCTCTGCCGCCTGCCGCCGTGGCCCCCACAGATGCCGCAGCCACCACCGTCACCAGGCCCACGCGTTTCGTTCCACTGCACTCGACTGTGTCACCGCCGTCAGCCCTCCACCACTGGGTTCGCCCCCTGGGGCCTGCGTGGTCCATCTCACTGTGCGCGAATGTGCGACCTTGGTCAGTCTGCCCCACACCCCGACTGGGTCCGGGCTGCCTGTGCGCCTAGGTCAGGGGATCTGTCCTGCCCGACCCAGCTCCGCTGCTGGCTCTGCCGCTGGCTCCGCCTCTCTTACTGTCCCCGTTGAAAGGTTAGTAGTTGTCGGACTTCTGTATAATTCAGTTTTCTGGTCTTCGGGTGTGTCTTTGTTCTCCAAACCTTTGTTGTATTCAAACTTGGTTGTGGGAGAAGGCACAGTGTTTCCACCTATGCCTCCATTGTGGCGGAAGTTACTATTATTATTTTTATTGTTGTTCAAGTACAGTTGTCTCTATTTTTACCCCACCACACCCCCCAACCCCACCCATCCTTGCCTCTCGTCCTCAAACCTACCCCCTTTGGCTTTGTCCATGTGTCCTTTATACATGTTCTCTGATGGTCCTTCTGCTATTATCCCTGTCCCCACTCCTCTCTGGCAACTGTTAGTTTGTTCTTTATTTCGATATCTCTGATTGTATTTTGGTTCCTTGTTTGTTTTGTTGACAAGTTCTACTTCAAGACAGCATGGATAAAACTGGAAAGCATTATGCTAAGTGAAATAAGCCAGGTGGTGAAAGAGAAATACCATATGATCTCACCTATTTATTTTTAGAGAGAGGAGAAGGGAGGGAGCAAGGAGGAGAGAAACATCAATGTGTAGTTGAGGTGGACACTGGCCCCCAGTGTCTGTGGCATTATGGATGAGACAAGACAAATTCACAGAGACTACCGAGTCCTATAGGAAAAAAGGGACAGTGTAGCAGGAAACCTGCTTAGACAAGCCCAGATAAGTCAGAAGCACATGGTCCCTTTGCTGAGCCACTAAGATAAGGAAGGGTGAGCAACTAAGTAACTAAGAAGTAAGAACAAAAGAACATTGTGTGGCCCTATCAGCAGCCCTGGTTTCTCAGCAGCCCTGCTTTCTTCTGTAAACCTGCTTCTGCCATGTAGGCTTAGTAAAATCACTTCCAAATGCCACGCTATATAAACAAGACCTTGCCCGAGCTTGGAGCCCAGAATTTGGAGACTGCCTCCTCTGGGTCCCCGTGTGTAAATAAAGTTTCACTCCTTACGCCCAAAAGTGGCTGAGTTGTTTTCTGTAAGATTTTGGTTCCCTGACCCGGAAACGACTCCTGCGAGCAGGGTTTTTTTTTTTTTTTTTTTTTTTTTGCCTCCAGTGAAGGTGGTGGGGTGTGACCGACAGGGAGCCTGGCAGCCGAAGGGAAGCATTGGGTGCCCCAGGGATTTCGGGTCCCGGACACCTTGGGCTCCATGAAAGTCATCCCCCGACTGCTCTTTGACCAGGGCAGGCGGGTACAGACTAGAACTATCTGGACCTGAAAAAGCGCCAATCAGTAAGTGCCCCGGGGACCGGAGCCCGAGACCAGGCCCACCCCTTGTGGTGGAAGGAGAGACTGATCACCTCTCAGGCAGGCAATTAGCCGTAAGTCCTCTGGAGGCCAATTGGCCATCTGGAAGGGGAAACATATCCCTACCTGCGCAGTCCTACTCGAGCGGGACTGTATAAACTCTTGGATGTTTTTGTCTGTGTGTTTGTGTGTGAGTGACTGTGTTTGTGGCTCCAGGGGTAAAAAACCTACGGAGCAAGAGTGGGCCCCAACCTGCGGTTCCTTGGTCTGTCATATGGCATAATGGCTGAGAGTTTAACCCAGATTCTACTCGGGCAGTCTTAGCCAAGACAGACCCAAGTACCTTGCGAGAGGAGAGGCCAGGTGGACGAAACTGAAAACCCAATCCCTTTGTCTATGCCATTGTGGGAGGATCACCATGGGTGAGGACCTTACACTGTGTTAGACTGCATGCTGCAAAACTCTGACCAATTCCAGGGCCAGGAACCAAGAGTAGAAAGAATGGTAGATAAATCTAGATGAGTAGAAATATGTATAAAGGATGTGAAAGTTCTAAACCTGGAGTAAAGGAAACCTCAACTACTTGTTTACTGGTTTCCTGGGAAAAGAGCAAATTTCTCACATGTGGTTCTGTTTCTGATCAGAAACCTGTATTGTAAGACCTAGGAAAGATTGCCTGTAGCCAGTTGGGGAGAATGCCTTTACCACCTGGCACCCAGGAAGGGTCAATTGGGGCTGACGAGTGCTTCAGCCTGAGGTAAAGCAGCATGTCTCTGTCATGAGACTGGGCCTGAAGGAGCATGTCTCTGCAAGGCACCAGTGGATGCATCGGTGCAAGAGAATGCCTCTACCTGTGTATTTTTTTGGAACTCTGTGTTTTGGATTTTGCTCTGTATCTGCTCTGAAAAGGAAATAGAATATTCCAGAAAAGATTGAAACTTCATACTCTAAGAAAGTAAACAAGGAAAAGGATTTTCCATCATGCTTTGTATTTTTCTCCCTACCTGATCCCTCCACAATTTGGCATTCTGAAGGAGTGAGTAATGACATTAGGTTTCTTTGCATAAAACCAATAAGACTGGTCATTAACAGTAGTTTTCTTAACCAGGACTTTGACTAGAATGTTACACCTGAAGGAGGCATGTATGGGTTCTGGTTGTTAACCAGAAAGCCCCGAGGAGCTGGGATTGACCTGCAAAGCTAGCAAAAGCCCACGAGAAAAGCCGGATACTTTGGTTGGTTGTGCGGTTTGAGCCAGTCTTTCCATGAAAGGAACAGAGGTTGCTTTCCTGAAAGATGGCTAAAAAGGAACCTGTAGGCACAATGGAGGCTGAAGGATTTTAGTGAAATGAAGGAAGGGTGAGCAACTAAGGGTGGTACAGGCGAAGCCAGATGGCAGATGTGTGGCTCTGCTTCTGTGGCCCAAGGGGGGTGGACTGAGAAGTCCATCTGAAGGTTCCCTGTGTGAGTTCCAGCAAAGCAGACTTAAGGATCATAAGTGATCCAGGCTGCTCTTGGTGCGTTTATGCAAATGAACAGTCAAAATCAAAAGTGGGACCCAAAGTAGTCCCTGTAATAACAGTAAGGGTGATCTTAAGGAGAAAAACGGTGGTTCGAGAAAAATCACTATGCTCAGTATTGGACATCAGAATGACCCAGCCAACTGTCTTAAAAGTTTATTTTCAGTTAAGAGTTGAAACCAGGTTTGTGATGTCACCGAAGATGTACAATTTACAGGTGCAAGGGACCTTTCACATTGCCACTGTTAAATGTCATTGCAGGAAGGACGTTGCAATGGAATGTCTTCCCAAAAGACAGTCTCACAGGTGCAGAGACTGGTTTGGGGATTATTGTGTGAATTCACCTGTGTGTTCTGTTTTCATAGGGCATATGCCTATGACCTGCCTATGCCTATGGATGATTAGTTACAATATAGGCCTCACTTAAGGAGCCCATATTCATCATCGCCCCCCCCTCCAGAAACAACCATTTGGCTGAACTAAGTAGTTGGAATATGACCTGACCAGAGGCCAATGGTCCAGTAATACCAGCCTTTGGACACCAAGCCTGTGACTTCTTGGTGAAAGCCAACTGACCAGGACCCTTCCCCTGTAAGGTCATTCTCCTTGCAGGGAGGACTCCCTCTGTGCTGCACCCCCCTCCTCAGGGTACCCCTGAACCAAGGGTAGGTAGGACAACGTCCATGTCCAGCCGGAAGTGGTTACAAGAAGATGAGACCTTCGTCCATTGTCCTTTATATGATTGAGAAGGAGAAAGGAGTCTTAGAACCCCTCTCTAATAGTAAATCACAGGAGGAGAAAAATGATGTAGAAAGAAACCTCATTAATGCTCTGAATCTAGGGAAAGGGGGGACTTGTACGTTCCTAGGAGAGAAATGTTGCTACTATGTAAATCAGTCAGATCATAGCAGAGAAAGTTAAAGAAATCAGAGGGAATATAAACCACCGCACCGAACAAACAGAAAGTTAGAATTAGAGAAATTAGGGACTAAATCCCCAGGCCTGGCTCCAGCAGATACTACCCTTCCTTGGGCCACTAACCATACTTTTCTTAGGTTTAAGCTTCGGCCCCTGTATACTACACACTATATATAGTTCAGAATCTAGAAGCTACAAGTGACTCCCAGAACAACCGCCAAGGTCCATTCCTTATCCCTAGACACCATTCCTTAACCCTAGACACCATTCGTTTAGGGCTAGGGTTAGGTTTGGGTTGGGGCTAGGGTTAGGGTTAAAGCTAGAGGTAGGATTAGGGCAAGGGCTAGCGTTATGGCTAGGGTTAGGGTAAGGGTGAGGGACACTCCAGTGGGATCATTATCAGAAGATACCCCAAGATATATAGGCCAGCCTTGTAGTGATGCTAGACCAGTTAACGGTACTTTCAAGCATCAAAAGGGGGGAGATGTAGCAGGAAACCTGTCTAGACAAGCCCAGACAAGTCAGATGGACATGGTCCCTTTGCTGAGCCACTAAGAAAAGGAAGGGTGAGCAACTAACCAAGAAGTACAATCCCTCAAAATACAATTTTGGGACTCCTAGAGAATTGTACTCTGATCCTACAACAGTGAAGTGGTCAAATTTTTGTGCACTACCTAGGAATGGAGACATTTCACATGAAGCGGGTTTTGAAAAAAAAAGTACCTACATTGATTATGGCATTGCCACCAGGCTCACTTTTGTGGAAGAGGAAACCAGTGATGTCTCAGAGTGTATGTACTGTTTTCAGCAGTCTGTTGAAGGATCTCTCTTAAATATGAATGCTCGGGGGCTTGAATCTGTAACACAGGTGTTTTCAGCAGAGTCTGTGTGCAGTGTTTATGATGCACGGTCAATGTACTTTTTTCAGGAAACTGGAAACGAATGGTGTCTCTGGGAATACATACTGTTTTTACACCTTTGGTTGAAGGATTTTTGTAAAATGTCACTTTTCCTTAACTCTGATAGCGAAACAGGTGCTGAAAGATCCTTTCTGTCAGCCGATGAGTCAACTCTCACACAGGAATATATCAGCTATAAAATACAATTAGCAACTATACCGCAGTTTTTCCAAAAGTATTTTTCTGGGAGAAAAATATTGCCTGAATGAAACATGTATGTAGAATGTCCCTGTGACCTTGAATGCAGTTGTGAAGGCCTAAGTGAATATGAACCCCCAAACACAATTTTGAGACTCCTAGAGCATTGCACTCTGCTCATACAATCATAAAATGTTCAAACTTTTCTAAGTTATCTGGGATCAGAAACATTTTGTACAAAGCGGGTTTTCAAAAACATAGCTATCTACACTGTTTATTGCCTTAAAAGAAGGCTCACTTCAGTAGAAAACGAAACCAGTGTTCTCTCAGTGATTACAATGTGTTTTCAGCACTCTGTGGAATTATCTTTTTAAAATATGATTTCTCAGGGTGTGGATCTGTAATAGGCGTGTTTTGAGCCAAGTCTGCCTGCAGTGTTTATAATGCTCAGTCAACGCACTCCTCTCAGAAAAAATTGGAAAAGTATGGTGTCTCTTGTAGTACATGCTGTTTTTACCCCTTTGGCTGAAACTAACATTAGCCCCACCCCTAGCCCTACCTCTAAACCTTACCCTAACCCTAGCCATAACCCTAGCCCTTGCCCTAATCCTACCTCTAGCTTTAACCCTAACCCTAGCCCCAACCCAAACCTAACCCTAGCCCTGAACTTTGCCCTAATTCTAACCCTAACCATAACACTAGACCTAACCCTAACACAACCCTTAAACATAGCTCTAGCTCTACCCAAACCCTAACAATAACCCAAGTCCTAACCCTAATTGTAACCCTAAACCTACCCATAACCCTAACCCTAAACCTAATGACAAGCCTAACACTAGTTCTAACCATAACCCTAACGCTAGACCTAACCCTAACACTAACCTGAACCCTAGCTCCAGACCTAGCCCTAGCCCAAGCCCAAGCCCTAACCGTAGCTCTAATTCTAACCCTAACCCTAGACTTAACCCTTACACTAACCCTATCTTTAACCCCAAACCCAAACCTAAACCTAACACTAGCCTTAGCCCTAACCTTGATACTAACCCCAAACCTGGACATAACCCTAACCCTAAACCTGACCCTAACCCTAACCCTAGCTCTTGCACTAACTGTTACCCTAGCACTAACAATCATCCTAACACTGACCCTACCCTAAACTAAAAAAGCCTTACCCTAGTTCTAACCTTAACCCTAATCCTAGACCTAACCCTAACACTAACTGTATCCCTAGCTCTAGATCTACACCAAACCCTAAATCTAACAATATTCCTACCCTAACCTTATCCCTGGCCCTACCTTAGCTCAAAACCTTCCCTAAACATAATTTTAACTGAAAACTTAACCCAAGTTCTAGCCCTACCCCTAGCCCTAGCCTTAACCCTTACCCTAACTCTAAACCTCGCCCTATCCCTGGCCCTAGCCCTAGCCATAACCACAGTCCTTGCCCTAACCCTACCCTTAGCCTTAACCCAACCCTAGCCCTAACCAAAACCTAACCCTAGCTGTAAACTTTGCCCTAATTCTAACCCTAACTGTAACACTAAACCTGACCCTAACACTACCCTGGAACCTAGCTCTAGCTCTACCCCAACCCTAACAACAACCCTAGCCCTATCCCTAATCCTAACCCTAACCTTTACCCTCACCATAACCCTAACCCTAACTCTAAACCTAATGACAAAGCATAACACTAGTTCTAAACTTAACCCTAATGCTAGACCTAACCCTAAAACTAACCCTAACATTAGCTCTAGACATAGCCCTGGCTCGAGCCCTAACCCTAGCTCTAATCCTAACACTAACTTTAACTCTTGAACTAACATTCAAACTAATCCTGTCTTTAACCCTAAACCTAAACCTAACCTGAGCCTTAGCCCTAAATTCGATACTAACCCCAACCTGGATCTAACTCTAACCCTAACCCTAACCCTAAACCTAACACTAACCGAAACCCTAGCTCTAGATCTAGCCCTAACCCTAAAGCTAACCCTATTTCTACCCTAACCCAATCCTAACATTACCTCAAAGCCTTCCCTAAACCTAGTTTTAACTGAAAACTGTTTCCAAGATCTAGCCCTATCCCTAGCCTTAACCCTTACCCTAACCCTCACCCTATCCCTGGCCCTAGCCCTAACCTTAGCCCTAGCCCTAAACCTAACCCTAGACCTTAACCAAACACTAACCCTAGCCCTAGCTCAAGCTTGATTCATAACTCTAACACTAACCCTAGCCCTAAACTTTACACTACCTTAAAATTAGACCTAAACCTAATATTAGACCTAACTTTAACACTAACTTTAGCCCTAGTCATAATGCTATCCCTAACCCTAACACCAAGGCTAGCTCTAATTCTAATTCTAATCCTAAACCTAAGCCTAGCCCTAACACTAAACCGAACCCTAGACCTAAACCAAACACTAACCCTAACCCCAGCTCAAGCTTGATTCATAACACTAACATTATCCCTAGCCCTAAATCTTACACTAACCCAGAAATCAGACCTAACCTTAACATTAGACCTAACCCTAACATTAACCCTAGCCCTAGTCATAACTCTATCCCCAACCCTAACACTAAGGCTAACTCTAATTCTAATCCTAATCCTAAACCTAAGCCTAGCCATAGCCCTAAGACTAGCCCTAATTCCAAACCTAGACCTAACCTTCACACTAACCCAATCCTACCTATAGCCATACCCTAACCATAACACCCTCCCTACACCAAACCCTAACCCTAAACCTAACCACAACACTAAACCTAAACCTAACCCTTACACTAATTGTAAACTTCACCTTTGCCCTAACCCAGAACGTAACACTAACCATTACCTGATTAATAACTCTATTCCTAGCCCTAATCCCAACCATAACCATAGCCTTAGACCTTACCCTAATTCTAAACTTAACCCTAAACCAAGCACTAAAGCTAACTATAGACTTATCCCTAAACCTAACCCTAAAACTTACCCTAGACCTAGCCCCACTCCCAAACCTAACACTAACCCAAACCTAGCATTCACCCTAACCCTAAACCTTATCCTAACCCTAACCTTAAACCTAACCCTGAACCCAGCACTAAACCTTAAATGAACCCTGTCTTTAACCCGAAACCTAAGCCTAAACCTAACCCTAGCCTTAGCCCTAACCTTGATATTAACCCCAATCATGCACTTAAACCTAATTCTAACCCTAAACCTAACCCTAGAACTAACCCTAACACTAACCCTAAACTGAGCTCTTGCACTAACCATAACCCTAGCACTAACAATGGTTTTTAACCTAACCCTAAAACTAATAAAGCCTTACCCTACTTCTAACCTTAACGCTAACACTAACTGTAATCCTAGTTCTACATCTAGCCCTAACCCTAAAGCTTTCTCTATTTCTACCCTAACCCTATCCCTGGACCTAACTTTAGCTTGAACACTTCCCTAAACCTAATTTTAGCTGAAAACTTAACCATGTTCTAGCCCTAGCCCTAGCCTTATCCTCACAATAACCCTAACCCTCGCCCTAGCCCTAAAGCTAACCAGAGACCTAAACCAAACACTAACCCTAACCCTAACTCAAGCTCGATTCATAACTCTAACACTATCCCTTATACTACCCCTAAAATTACACCTATACCTAACATTAGACCTAACCCCAACACTAACCCTAGTCCTAGTTGTAACGCTATCCCTAACCCTAAGGCTAACTCTAACTCTAATCCTAATCCTAAAACTAAGCTGAGGCCTAGCACTAAACCTAACCCTAGACCTAACCCAAACACTAATCTTAACCCTACCTCAAGCTCCATTCATAACTCTAACACTATCCCTAGCCCTAAACCTTACACTAAACCTAAAATTATACCTAACCCTAACACTAGACCTAACCCTAACACTAACCCTAGCCCTAGTCATAAACCTATCCCTAACCCTAACTCTAAGGCTAGGTCTAACTCCTAACCCTTAACCTAAGATTAGCTGTAGCCCTAAACCTAGCCCTAAACCTCACCCAAGACCTAACCTTAACACTAACCCTAATCCTACCTATAGCCATAGCCCTAGCCCTAACACTAACCCTACACCTAACTCCAACCCTAAACCTAACCAAAACACTAAACCTAACACTAACACTAAACTTCACCCTTGCCCTAACCCTCAATTAAACACTAACCATTACCGTATTAATAACCCTATCCCTAGCCCTAATCCAGATCCTAACCATAGCCTTAGACCTTACCCTGATTGTAACCTTAACCTTAAACCAAGCACTAAAGCTAACCATAGCCTTATTCCTAAACCTAACCCTAAAACTTACCCTAGACCAAGCCCTAGCCCCAACCCTAACCCTAACACTAACACTAACCACAAACCTAGCCCTCACCCAAACCCTAAAAATAAACATACCCTGAAACTTATACTAACCCTAACCTTAAACCTAACCTTAAACCTAGCACTAAACCTATCTTTTACCCTGTCTTTAACCCTAACCATAAACCTAAACCTAACCATAGACTTAGACCTAACCCTGATACTAACCCCAACCCCGGACTTAACCTCAACCCTAACCATAACCATAACCATAGACCTAACCCTAACACTAACATGAACTCTAGCTCTAGCTCTATCCCTAAACCTAACACTAACCATAGCCCTAACCCTAACCCTAAAACTAACCCTAACCCTAACCCTAGCCATAAACCTAACCCTAGACCGACACGTAATCCTAGCCCTTACCCTAATTCTAGACCAAACCGTGACAAAAACCTGAACTCTTGCTCTAGCCCTAACCCTAACCCTAACCCTAACCCTCACCCTAGCCCTAACACTAACCCTAACCCTAATCATAATTGTAGCCCTGACCATAGGCCTAGCTCTAACCCTAGTCCTAAACCTAACTGTCTCCCCAGTGCTAGCCAAAACTCCAGTTCTAAACCTAACCCTAGCCCTAACCCTAGACTTACCCCTAACCCTAGCTGTAACCCTAACCTGAACCCTAGACTTAAACCTAACACTAAACCTCACCCTAGCTTTAGCCCTAGCCCTAACCCTAACTCTAACCCTGGCCCCGACTCTAACCCTAAACATAACCAAAATCCTAACCCTATCCCTAACACTAAACTAAAACTGTGCCATAACCCTAAACATAACCCTAACACTTACCCTATAAATAATCCTTTTTCTAGCCCTAATGCTAATCCTAACCATAACCTTAGACCTTACCCTAATTCTAATCCTAACCATAACACTTGCCCTAACACCTAACTATAGCCTTATTTCTAACTCTAAACCTAAACCTTACCCTAGCACTAGCCCTAGCCTTAACTCTAAACATAACCCTAACCCAAACAATAACCATAGCCCAAGCCCTAACCCTAACCCTAGACCAAACTGTAGCACAAATGATAACCCAAGACCTAGCCCTAAGCATAACCTGGACCCTAAGTTTATCCCTTGCCTTAGCCCTCACCCTAACTCTATGCCTACAACTTATCCTAGCTCTAAAACTAATTCTATCTGTAGCCCAACCCCAGCCATAAACATAACGTTAACCCTAGACATAACCCTAACACTAGCCCTAGCTCTAGTCTTAGCCCTAACTGACACACTAACCATGACCTTAAACCTTACACTATGCTAGCCTTAGCCCAAAACAAGAACCAACCCTAAACCTAAACCTTGATCTAAGACTAAAACTAACCCTATACCTAACCCTAGCCCTACCCCTAAATCTTACCCTGACTCTGGCCAAAATCAAAGCTCTTGCCCTAAACCTACCTTAAATTTAACCCTAACCCTAGCCCTAACCCTAGCTCTGACTTTGGCCCTAATTCTAACCCTAACTGTAATGCAACACCAATCCCTAACACTAACCTGAAACCTAGCTCTAGCCCTACCCAAACCCTAACAATAACCATAGCCCTAACCCGAATCCTAACCCTAACCCTAATGACAAGCCTAACACTTGTTCTAACCTTAACCCTAACACTAGACCTAACCCTAAAACTAAATCTAACCTAGCTCTAGACGTAGCCCTAGCCCAAGCCCTAACCCTAGCTCTAATCCTAACCCTCATTCTAACCCTAACCCTAGACCTAAACCTTAAACGAACCCTGTCTTTAACCTGAAACCTAAACCTAAATCTAACCCTAGCCTTAGCCCTAACCTTGATACTAACCCCAGCCCTGGACCTAAAAGTAACTCTAACCCTCAACTTAAACCTAACCCTAACCCTAGTACTACCACTAACATTAACCCTAACCCTAGCACTTGCACTAACCATAACCCTAGTACTAACAATGGTCCTACCCCTAACCCTAAAATTAATAGAGCATTACCCTAGTTCTAACCTTCACCCTAACCCTAGACCTAACCCTAACACTAACCATAACCCTAGCTCTAGATCTAGCCCTTACCCTGAAGCTAACCCTATATCAAACCTAACCCTATCCCTGGCCCTAACATTACCTCAAAGGCTTCCCTAAACCTAACTTTAACTGAAAAATTAACCCAAGTTCTACCCTATACATAGCCTTAACCCTTACCCTATCCCTAAACCTTGCTTTATCCCTGGCCCTAGCCCTGGCCCTAAACCTAGTCCTAGCCCTAAACCTAACCCTCACCATATCTCTAGTTTTAACTATAGCCCTACACTTAACGCTAACTGAAAACCAAAACAAAACCTTAATCCTAACCCTAGCCCTAACACTAACCTGAACACTAATCATAATCCTCACCCTTACCCTAGGCCTAGCCCTAACCCTAGACCTAACCCTAAACCTCACCCTAGCGCTACCAGTAACTCTAGTTCTAACCCTAGCCTTACCGCTAACCCTAGCCGTAACCCTAACCCCAACCCTAGACTTAAGCCTAACCCTAACCATTGGCCCTAGCCCTAGCCCTAATATTAAACCTGGACCTAAGCCTAACCCTAAACCTAACCAAAATCCTAAACCTATCCCTAACACTAAACAACCTTAACACTTACCCTATCAGTAATCCCATTTCTAGCCCTGATCCTAATCCTAACCATAACTTTAGAACTTACCCTGATTCTAACCCTAACCATAACACTAGCCTTAACCCCTAACCACAGCTTTATTTCTAACCCTAAACCTAAACCTTGCCCTGGAACTATCCCTAGCCATAATGCTAGCCCTTGACCTAAACCTACCCCTAGCCTTCACCCTAACACTAGCCCTAACCGTAGACCTAAACCAGCCCTAAACTTTGCCCTAATTTTAACCCTAACTATAACACTAGACCTAACCCTAACACTCTCCAGAAACCTAGCTCTAGCTCTACCAAAACCCTAACTGTAACCCTAGCCCTACACCTAGTCCTAACCCTTAACACTAACCCTACCCATAACCATAATCCTAAACCTAATGACAAGCCTAACACTAGTTCTAACCTTAGCCCTAACACCAGAACTAACCATAACCCTAACCCTAACCTTACCTCTAGACCTAGCCTTAGACCAAACCCTAAACTTAGCTCTAATCCTAATCCTAACCCTAACCCTAGACCTAACCCTTATGCTCACCTAGTGTTTTACCAGAAACCTAAACCTAAACCTAACCTTAACCTTAGCCCTTACCTTGTAACTAACCCCAAACCTGGATGTAACCCTTACCCTAAATCTAAACCTAACACTACAACTAACCCTAACCCTAGCTCTTGCACTAATGGTAACCCTAGCACTAATAATGATCCTAACCCAAACGCTAAAACTAGTAGAACCTTACCCTAGACTTAACCCTAGACCTAACACTAACACTAACACTAGCCGTAACCCTAGCTCTAGATCTAGCCCTTATCCTAAAGCTAACCCGATTTCTACCCTAACCCTATTTCTGTTCCTAACTGTAGCTCGAACCCTTCCCTAAACCCAATTTTAACTGAAACTTTACCCAAGTTTTAGCCCTAGCCCTAGCCTTAACATTTACCCTAACCCTAATCCTCACCCGATCATTGGTCCTAGCTCTAACCATAGCCCCAGCCCTAAACATAACCCTAGACCTAAACCAACCACTAAACTTAACCCTAGCTCAAGCTCTATTCATAACTCTAACACTAATCATAGCCCTAAACCTTATACCAACCCTAAAATTAGAGCTAACCCTAACATTAGACCCAACCCTAACACTAACCCTAGAGCTAGTAGTAGCCCTATCCTTAACCCTAACACTAAAGCTAACTCCAATTCTCATCCTAATCATAAACCTAAGCCTAGCCATATCCTAAGACTAGCCCTAACCCTAACCCTAGACCTAAGCTTAACACTAACATTAATCCTACCTATAGCCATAGCCCTACACCTAACCCTAACCCTAAACCTAACCAAAACATTAAACCTAACCCTAACCCTAACACTAACACTAAACTTCACCCTTGCCCTAACCCTGAACATAACACTAACCATTACCCGATTAATAACACTACCCCTAGCACTAATCCCAACCATAACCATAGCCTTAGACCTTACCCTTATTCTAACCTTAACCCCAAACCAAGCATTAAAGCTAACTATAGACTTATCCCTAAACCTAACCCTAAAACTTACCTGAGACCTAGCCCCAGCCCCAACCCTAACACTAACTCTAAATCTAATACTAACCCAAACCTAGACTTCACCCTAAACCTAGCCCTAAACATATCCTAAACCTTATCCTAACCTTAACCTTAAACCTAGTCCTGAACCCAGCACTAAACCTAAACCTAACCCTGTCTTTAACCCAAAACCTAAGCCTAAACCTAACCTCAGCCTTAGCCCTAACCTTGATACTAACCCCAACATTGGACCTAACCCTAATTCTAACCCTAAACCTAACCTCAACCCTATAACTAACCCTAACACTAAACCTAAACCGAGCTCTTGCACTAACCGTAACCCTAGCACTAACCCTAAAACTAATAAAGCCTTACCCTAGTTTTAACCTTAACCCTAACACTAACCATAATCCTAGTTCTACGTCTAGCCCTAAACCTAAAGCTATCCCTATTTCTACCCTAACCCTATCCCTGGACCTAACTTTAGCTTGAACATTTCCCTAAACCCAATGTTAGCTGAAAACTTAAACCATGTTCTAGCCCTAGCCCTAGCCCTAGCCTTGACCCTTACAATGACCCTAACCCTCGCCTGATCCCTGGCTCTGTTTCTGGCCCCAACTCTAGCCCTAAACCTAACCCTAGCCCTAAACCTAACCCTAGACCTAAACCAAACACTAACCCTAACCCTAGCTCCAGCTCTATTAACTCTAACACTAACCCTAGCCCTAAACCTTACACTAACCCTAACATTAGACCTAACCCTAACACTAACTCTAGCCCTAGTCATAACCCTATCCCTAACCCTAACACTAAGACTAAGTCTAACTCTAATCCTAATCCTTAACCTAAGATTAGCTGTAGTCCTAAGCCTAGCCCTAACCCTAACCCAAGACCTAACCTTAACACTGACCCTAATTCTACCTATAGCTGTAACCCTAACCCTAACCCTAACCCTACACCTAACCCTAACCCTAACCCTAAACCTAACCAAAAAACCAAACCTAACCCTAACTTTAACACTAAACTTCACCCTTGCCCTAACCCTGAATTAAACACTAACCATTACCCTATTGATAACCCTATCCCTATCCCTCATCCCCACCATAACCATAGCCTTAGACCTTACCCTGATTGTAGCCTTAACCTTAAACCAAGCACTAAAGCTAACCATAGCCTTATTCCTAAACCTAATCCGAAAACTTACCCTAGACCAAGCCCTAGCCCCAACCCTAACCCTAACACTAACACTAAACCAAAACCTAGCCCTCACCCAAACCCTAACCCTAAACACTTCATAAACCTTATCCTAAACCTGATCTCAAACCTAACCCTGAATCTAGCACTAAACCTAACCCTAACCCTGTCTTTAACCCTAACCGTAAACCTAAACCTAACCGTAGCTTTAGCCCTGACCCTGATACTAACCCCAACCCTGGAGCTAGCTGTAACCCTAACCCTAAAAATGACCCTAGACCTAAGCCTAACACTAATGTGAACCCTAGCTCTATCTCTAGCCCTAACCCTAACACTAACCATAGCCCTAAAACTAACCCTAAAACTAACCCTAACCCTAGCCATAAACTGAACCCTAGACCTACACCTAAAGCTAACCCTTACATTAACTCTAGACCTAACCCTGACACCAACCCGAAATCTTGCTCTAGCCCTAGCCCTAGCCCTAATCCTAACCCGAACCATCACCCTATCCCTAGCTTTAACTGTAGCCCTATACTTAACCCTAACCCGAAACCTAACCAAAATCCTAACTCTATCACTAACACTAAATTTAAACCGAGTCCTAAACCTAAATATAACCCTAACACTTACCCTATTAATTCCCCTACTCCTAGTCCTAATCCTAACACTAACCACAACCTTAGACCTTACCCTAATTCTAACCCTAACCACAACCCTAGTCCTAATCCGTAACCATAACCCTAGTCCTAACCCCTAACCATAGCATTATTTCTAAACCTAAACCTAAACCTTACCGTGGCACTAGCCCTAGGCTTAACTCTAAACCTAAACCTAACCCAGATAATAACCTTAGCCCAAGCTCTAACCCTAACCCTAGACAAAACTTTAGTACAAACGATAACCCCAGACCTAGCCCTAACCATAACCCTAACCTAACTTTACACCTTGCCCTAGTCCTCATCCTAACTCTACACCTATCACTTATGCTAGCTCTAACCCTAATTCTATCTGTATCCCTAACCCCAGCTATAAACCTAACCTTAACCCTAGACCTAACCCTAACACTAGCCCTACTTTAGTCCTAAACCTAACTGGCACCCTAACGCTAGAGTTAAAAGTTATACTACCATAGCCTTAGCCCAAGCCCTAGAACTAACCCTAAACCTAACCCTGACTAAGCCTAAAACTAACTCTAGCCCTAACCCAACCCCTAAATTTTACCCAAACCCTAACAATAACCGTAGCCCTAATCTTAATGCTAACCCTAACCCTAACCCTAACCCTAAACCTAATGAGAAGCCTGACACTAGTTCTAACCTTAACCCTAATGCTAGACCTAACCGTAGCACTAAATCTCACCCTAGCTCTAGATCTACCCCTAGCCCAAGCCCTATCCCTAGCTCTAACCCTAACCACAAACCTAAACCCAGACCTAACTCTTACAATAACCCTGTCTTTAACCCGAAACCTAAACTTAAACCTAACCCTAGCCTTAGCCCTAACTTTTATACTAACCCCAACTCTGGACCTAATTCTAACCCACACCCTAAACATAACCCTAACCCTTGTTCTTGCGCAAACCATATTCCTAGCACTAACAAGTGTCCTAACTCTAACCATAAAGCTAATAAAACCTTACCATAGTTCTAACCTTAACCATACCCATAGTCCCAACGTGAACACTAACCATAACTGTAGCTCTAGATGTAGCCCTAACCCTAAAGCTAACCCTATTTCTACTCTAACCCTATCCCTGGCCCTATCTTTAGCTCAAACCCTTCCCTAAATCTAATTTTAACTGAAAACTTAACCCAAGTTCTAGCCCTGGCCCTACTCTTAACCCTTACCCTAATCCAAACCCTTGCCCTATCACTAGCCCAAGCCCATACCCTAGCCCTAGCCCTAGCCCTAGCCCTAAACCTAACCTTAGACCTAAACCAAACACTAACCCTAACCCTAGTTCGAGCTCTATTCATAACTCTAACACTAACCCTAGCCCTAAACCTTACACTGACCCTAAAGTTACACCTAGACCTAACATTAGACCTAACCCTAACACTTACCCTAGCCCTAGTCATAACCCTATCCCTAACGCTAACATTAAGGCTAACTCTAATTGTAATCCTAATCCTAAACCTAAGCTTAGCCATAGCCTTACACCTAGCCCAAACCCTAACCCGAGACGTAACCTTAACACTAACCCTAATCCTACCTAAAAGCCATAGCCCTAACCCTAACACTAACACTACACCTAACCCTAACCCTAACCACAACACTAAATCTAACACTAACCCTAACACTAACAATAAACTTCACCCTTGCCCTAACCTGAACGTAACACTTACCAATACCCTATTAATAACCCTATCCCTAGCCCTAATCCCAACAATAACCATAGCCTTAGACCTTACCCTGATTCTAACTTTAACCCTAAACCAAGCACTAAAGCAAACCAGAGTCTTATCCCTCTAAGGATAAGGATAACCCCTAAACCTAACCCTAAAACTTACCCTAGACCTATCCCCAGCCCTAACCCTATTCCTAACCCTAACATCAACCTGCAACCTTGCCCTCACCCAAATCCTAACCCTAAGAATATTCTAAACATTATCCTAACCCTAACCGAAGAGCTAACCCTGAAACTAACACTAAACCTAAACCTAACCCTGTGTTTATCCCTAACCCTAACCCTAAACCTAACCATAGCCTTAACCTTGACCCTGATACTAAACCAAAACCTGGACCTAACCCTAACCTTATCTCTAGACCTAAACCTAACACTAGCCCTAGCCCTAGTCCTAGCCCTACCGCCACCCTAACCCTAGACTTAATCCTTACACTACCCTAAACTTAGACCAAGCCCTAGAACTAACCCTGAGCCTATCCCTAACCTAAGCCTAAAACTAAACCTAGCCCTAGCCCAAATTCTAAATCTTACCCTAACCCTAGCCATAACCCTAGCCCTTGCCCTAATCCTACCCATAGCCTTAACCCTAACCCTAGCCCTAACCCTAGACCTAAACCTAGCTCTAAACTTAGCCCTAATTCTAACCCTAACTGTAACACTAGACCTAAACCTAGCACTACCCTGAAACCTGGCTCTAGCTCTACCCAAACCCTAACAATAACCCTAGCCCTAACCCTAACCCTAACCCTAACTCTAAATGAAACCTTAAGCCTAACCCTAGCCCTAGCACTAACCCTAACCCGAACCCTAATCATAGTCCTAGCCCTTACCCTAGGCCTAGCCCTATTCCTAGCCCTAACCCTAGCCATAGCTTTAACCTTACCCTAAATCTAACCCTAAACCTAAACCTACACCTCACAGTAATGGCAACCCTAGCCCTAGCCCTAAACATAACCCTAGCCCTAACTCTAACCCTAGTCCTTATCATAGCCCTAATCCTAAATTTAGTACTTGTCCTAACCCTAGCCCTAGGGCGCTTTTAGCCCTAACCCTAACCCTAACACTAACACCAACACCACCCCTAACACTAACCCTAGACCTAACCCTAAACCTATCCCTAATGTTAGACCCAACCCTAACACTTACCCTATATCTAACCCTAAACCTAAACATAACCCTAATCCTAAACTTAACTCTGTCCTTAACATTAACCCTAGCCACAACCCTAACACAAACCCTATACCTAATCCTAACACTAGCTCTAATCCTAACCCTAACCATAGCTCAGGCCCTAGCCCTAGACCAACCCTAACCCTAAAACTAACCCTAGCCATAACCCTACACCTAACTCTAAATGAAAACCTAACCCTAACACTAGCCCTGGCCCTAACTTTAACCCTGACACTGATCATAATCCTAACCCAAATACTAACCTCATTACTAACCTTGACACTAACCATAGCCCTAACACTAACCCTAACCTTACCCTACCCTCAAACCTAGACCTAAAACTAACACTAACCCGAACACTACTCTAGCTCTAACCCTTACCCTAACCCTAGCCCTCACCCAAAACCTAACCCTAAAACTAACCCTAAACCTAACCTTAACCCTAATCATAATCCTGACCCAAACCCTAGTCCTAGCCCTAGCCCTAACCCTAACCATAGACCTAATCCTAATGCTCAACCTAACCCTAGCTAACCCTAAGAAGTGCAGAGCCCTCGTAGAGAATTACATCTCACAGTAATGTTGGGGTTCAGAGGGTGGGAAACCAGTTTGTGGTAAGTCAGCATGCAAGACCACCCCAGTAAAGAAGTTCTCCCGTGGGTGAACAGGCCTGAATTGCACTTAGGTTTTCAAAGGACTAAACTCAGGAGCTTCGGTCTTACCATCTCTTAAGCTCATCCTTGTCTTACACTTTATTTGTGCTTTATGATTTATATGGAAGTTGTTTTCTTGTGATTGCATTCGGGAACAGCAAATAGTAGATTTCACAGGCCTAACAGCTACAATTGATTAAAAAAAACAAAACAGAAGAAAAAGGGAGATGTCGGAACCTTCTCTGGTGGGTTCTGAGAAGTTTAACTGCCTCCCATGGCTAAGGATGAGTAAGCAAAGTCCGGAATGTGAGCCACAAGGTGACAAAGCTTGTCTCTGGTAGCAAACGCTGCCTCTACTTACTCCCCTAACCCCAGAGCATTGTCAGATACTCAGACACGGGTAAGACTCCTCAGAGGATGGGAGCCCTGAGCCAGGCACAATCACTTGGGAGGCCATCATGGAAAGACTCTGGGGGCTGCAGCAAAGAGGGAGTGATGGACCCTTGCCCCCCAGTGTTTGTGACATAGCCCAGTCCACATGTCCTCTGGGAGAAGCCCTTTCTGGCTCAAATTTACTGAAGCCTGAAAACCTGTGATGGGGGAGGTGGTGCAGCCCCTTGCCAGCTAGAGCAGGATCCAGGGTGATCTGGCATGAGACAGAATTTCTAACAATCCTGTGAAGACTGCTTTTCTAATAATGCTTTAAGTTAAATAATAAAGGCCAGTGCAGAAAATGAGTGTGTTTTTCCAAAGTTCTGTAGCCTTTTAGCTGATACACTCTGACTTAGAAGATGCCCTAATGGCTTTTTGTATACTATGTACTCTTTACTGCCTGACAATGTTTAATGAGTTGTACCTGAAGTCCTGTGCCAAAGACACAGTAAAAACCTGTCTAAACAAGGGTCAGCACGCTCTCCCTTTGAGAGAGTTGCCAGGATGCTACGATGATCTCTCTCCTTGGGAGGCTTTCTGGGCCACTCTGAGGCCCTCCCCACTGGAAGGTGTAGCCATTCTATCCCTTTCCCTCCACAGGACTCGGTAGTGCATGTGAATCCCCCAATAACAGGAAATAATCCTCACAAACTAACTTCTCAAATAATTTGGCAAACAGATGTCACTCATTACACTGTCCTTGGAAAATTCAAGTACGTTCATATTTCCACTAATAGTTTCTCTCATGCGTTATATACCTCTGCTTTAACAGGAGCACCTTACAGTCCAACTGGTCAGACATTTGTTGTTCAGGCACGTTATACTTTCAAAAATCCTTTTAAAAAACAAAAAAGGGAGAGTCATGACTCTGGCCCCGAAAAACTTTATTTTGTGCCATGTTTACCGATAATTTTCTAAATGATGATGTATTGCTTTATACTCCAATTGAAAAACAGTTTCAGACAGAAGAGTCAAAGCCACCTTACCCTCACGTTTTATACAGAGATTCTTTATGAGTTGGCACTTGGCAGGGTCCTGAAGAACTTTTAACTTGGGGAGGATGGTATGCTTGTGTTTGCTTTCCAGAATAAACTTTGGAACTGTCAGCAAAGAGGGTGAGGGCATATCAAACAAAAAGCTTCCCTGGATGTGACCCACCTACACTCATTAGATTCTCTCCATCCAGACTTCTCCAAGCTGTGTGTTATCCTCCTGAAGTGGAATTCCTAGATCGATATTCAACATAACCTGAGGACTTTTCCCACCAACTTAAAGAAACAAATTGATAAATTGCACTTAGTGCTACTTCAGCAACTGCAGGACATTCAATGCCTAACTAAGCAGGAGGTTTTTCAGACCCTCCATGAAAATGTTGACTGGTTGAACCCAAACATTGGTTTGATGGACTTCATCTGAGAATGTGGTTCTTTGGAGCTGCCAGTTCTTTACTAATTCTGATAACACTTTGTGTAGTTTGATGCATTTGATTATTTTCTCAAGGTCATGTAAGTGAGGAGTAAGCGGTAACCTTTGTGGGACTTAAAACAGCCCTCACTAAAAACAAAGAGAGATGTAGGGATCAACTTCTTGGGACCTGGAAACCTAGCTTAACACCCACGTGGGAAACCAGTGCATGGTAAGTCAACATACAAGACCACCCAGTAAAGAAGTACTCCCATTGGTGATCAGGCCTGCTTTGTACTTAGGCTGCTTTGTGATTTGCATTTCCTGAAGTATGTGCTAATCCTCCCAAAGATTAAAATGTAACCAGACCTGTCAATTTTGTTATTCCCTTGCATCTGTATCATTTTTCATAGGACTGAACTCAGGAGCTTGGGTCTTGGCAGCTCATGGGCTCCTCCTTGTCTTACTCTTTATTATTGGTGCTTCATGATTTATATGGAAGTTGTTTTCTTGTGATTGCATTGGGCAACAGAAAATAGTAGGTTTGACAGGCCTAACAGCTACAAGTGATTTAAAAAACAGAAGAAAAAGGGAAATGTTGGGACCTGCTCTGCCAGTTTCCAGGAGGTGTATCTGCCTCCCATGGCTAAAGATGAGTGAGCAACCTCCGAAATGTGAGCCACAAGGAGACGCAGTTTGCCTCTCGTAGAAAATGCTGCCTCTACCTACCTCCCTGCCCCCAGAGAATTGTAGGATACTCAGAGACCTGTAAGACTCCTCAGAGGAGGGGAAACCTAAGCCAGGGTACAGAAACTTGAAGGGCCATTTTGGAAAGACTCACAGGGCTGCAGCAAACGGGAGTGATTGACCCTTACCCTCCAGTTATTCTGACATAACCCAGTCCCCATGTGCTCTGGGAGAAGCTCTTCTTGGCTCTTATCCACAGAAACCTGAAAACCTGTGATGGGGGATGGGATGCAGCCCCTCACCAGCTACAGCAGGATCCGTGGTGACCTGGAATAAGGCAGAATTTCTGAGAATCCTGTGAAGAATGCTTTGCTAAGAGTGCTTTTAGTTAAATGATAAAGGCCAGAGAAGAAAATCATTTGTTTTCCCAAAGTTCTATAGTCCTTTAGCTGATAGACCCTGACTTACAAGATGGCCTAATGGCTCTCTTTATACTGTCTACTGTTTACTGCCTGACAATGCTTAATGAGTTGTACCTGAGGTCCTGTGCCAAGAACCCAGTAAAGGCCTGTCCAAACAAGGATCAGTATGCTCTGCCCTTAGGGGACTTGCCAGGACGCTCTAAGGCTCCCCCCACTGATGGGTGTAGTTGATTCGTTTCTTTCCCTCCATAGGACTCAGAAGTGTGTGTGAACCCCCCTATTACAGGAATTAATCCTCAAGGACTAACTTCTCAGATAATTTGGCAAGAGATGTCATTTACTACGCTGTCCTTGGAAAATTCAAATGCGTTCATGTTTCTATTTATACATACTGTCATGCCCTACATACCTCTGCTTTAACAGGAGCACCTTACAGTCCAACTTGTCAGTCAATTGTGCTTCAGGCACATCATACTTTCAAAAAATTCTTTAAAAAAAACTAAAGAGGTAGTCATGAGTCCTCCCCCCTGCCTGAAAATTTGATTTCTGCCATGTTTACCTATAATTTTCTAAATGACAACATATTGCTTGATACTCCACTTAAAAAACATTTTTAGACAAAAGAGTCAAAGCCACCTTACCCCCAATTTTATATAGAGGTCTTTTAGGAGTTGGCACTTGGCAGGGTCCTGTAGAACTTTCAACTTGTTCAAGAAGGTATGTTTGTGTTTGCTTTCAATAATGGCCTTTGAAACTGTCGGCGAGAAGGTTGAAGCCATATTAAAGAAAACGATTTTCTGGCCGCGATCCACCTACACCCATTAGACTCTCTCCATCCAGACTTCTCCAGGGATTGTTAAATCCCCTTGAAGTGAAATTCCTGGAGCAGTATTCAACATCACCTCAGGATTTTTCTACCAACTTAAAAGGAAAAATTGATAAATTGCATTTGGAGCTACTTCAGCAGCTACAGGACACTCACTGCCTAACCAAGCAGGAGGTTTTTCAGACGCTCCACGGAAATATTGGCTGGTTGAACCCAAACACTTGGTTTGATGGACTTCATCTGAGAACGTGGGTGTTTGCAGCTGCTGGTTGTTTACTAATTCTAATAATGCTTTGTGTATTTCGATGCATTTGATAATTGTTTGCCCAGGTCATATAAGAGAGGAGTAAGTTGCAACCTTTGTGGGATTTAGAGCAATCCTAACTAAAAATAAGGAGAGATGTAGGAAAGAGCTTCTCAGGACGTGAAAACCTAGCTCAAAAACCATGTAAGAAACCAGTGTGGGGTAAGTTAGCATGCAAAACCACACCCATAAAGATATACTCCTGTGGGTGATCAGGCCTGTTTTGTACTTAGACTGCTTTGTGGTTTGCATTTGCTAAAGTCTGTGCTAATTCTCCCAAATATCAATTGTAACCAGACCTGTTAGTTTTGCTATCCCCTTGCATTTGTAACATTTTTTCAGAGGACCGAAGTCAGGAGCTTGGATCTTGGCAGCTCTTGGGATCCTCCTTGTCTTACTCTTTATTATTGGTGCTTTGTGATTTATATGGAAGTTGTTTTCTTGTGATTGCATTGAGCAACAGAAAATGGTAGGTTTCACAGGCCTAACAGCTACAAGTGATGTAGAAAACAGGAGAAAAAGGGAGATGTTGGGACCTGCTCTGCCAGGTTCCAGGAAGTGTAACTGCCTCCCACGGCTAAGGGTATGTGAGCATCCTCCAGAATGTGGGCCACAAGAAGATACAGCTTGTCTCTGGTAGCAAACACTGCCTCTACTCACTCTGCTGCCCCCAGAGTATTGTCAGATATTCATAGATGGGTAAGACTCCTCAGAGGAGGGGCAATCTAGGCCAGGCATGCAAAATTGAAAAGCCATCATGGAAGAACTCACGGGGTTACATAAAAGAGGGAGTGATTTACCCTGGCCCCCCAGTTATTCTGACATAAACCACTCCCCATGTCCTCTTGGAGAAGTGATTCCTGGCTCAAATCCAATGAAGCCTGAAAACCTGTGATGGAGGAGGCAGTGCAGCTCCTTGCCAGCTAAAGCAGGATATCGGGTGATCTGGCATAAGAAAGAATTCCTAACAATCCTGTGAAGACTGCTTTGCTAATTATACTTTTAGTTAAATGATAGAGGCCAGGGCAGAAAATGAGTTAGTTTTCCCAATGTTCTGTATCCTTTTAGCTGATAGACCTTGACTTAGAAGACCCTGACTTTGTATACTATCTACTGTTTAGTGCCTGTCAATGCTGGATAAGTTGTACCAGAAGTCCTGTCCTAAAAACCCAGTAAAACCCTACATAAGGAAGTGTCAGCACTCTCTCCCCTGAGAGACTTCCCAGGACGCTCTGAGGCTCTCCCCACTGGAGGGTGTAGCCATTCCATCCCTTTCCCTCCACAGGACTCAGTAGTGCATGTGAGTCCTCTAATTATAGAAATTAATCTTCAAGGACTAAGTTCTCAAATAATTCAGCAAATGGAAGTCACTCATTATGCCGTCCTTGGAAATTTCAAATACGTTTATATTTCTATTAACGGTTACTATCATGCCCTACACAACTCCGCTTTAACAGGAACACCTTACAGTCCAACTTTTCAGTTCAATTGTTCACATCATACTTTCAAAAATCCTTTTAAAAAACTAAAGAGGGGAAGTCATGAGTTCTCCCCCCGATAATTTGATTTGTGCCATGTTTTTCTATACATTTCTAACTGACGATGTAATGCTTTATACTCCAATAGAAAAACATTTTCAGACGGAAGAGTCAAAACTACCTTACCCCAAGATTTCATATAGAGATCCTTCAGGAGATCGTGCTTGGCAGGGTCCTGTGTAACTTTTAACTTGGGGAGGAGGGTATGTTATATTTGCTTTCCAGAATGACCTTTGGAACTGCCAGCTAAGAGGATGAAGCCATGTCAAAGAAAAGGCTTCCCTGGACGCGACCCACTTACACTAATTAGACTCTCTCCATCTACACTTCTCCAAGCTGTGTGTCATCCCACTGAATTTGAATACCTGGAGCAGTATTCAACATCACCTCAGGACTTTTTCTACCAACTTAGAGGGAGAAAGCATAAATTGCATTTGGAGCTACTTCAGCAGCTACAGATTCTTCAGTGCATAACCAAGCAGGAGATTTTCCAGACCCTCTGTGAAAATGTTGGCTGGTTGAACCCAAACACTTGGTTTAATGGGCTTCATCTGAGAATGTGGGTTTTTTTCAGTTGTCTACTAATTCTAATAATGCTTTGTGTACGTCAATGCATTTGATAATTATTTCCCCAAAGATATACAAGGGAGGAGTAAGTGGCAACCTCTGTGGGACTTAGAGCAGTCCTAACTAATAACAAGGAGAGAGATGTAGGGAATGGCTTCTCGAACGTTAAAACCTAGCTCAACACCCACTTGGGAAACCAATGCGGGGTAAGCCAGCATGCAAGACTACTGCCGGAAAGAAATACTCCTGTGGGTGACCAGGCCTGTTTTGTACTTAGGCTGCTTAGTGATTTGCATTTCCTGAAGACTGTGCTACTCCTGCCAAAGATTAAAATGTACCCAGATCTGTTTGTTTTGTATTCCCTTTCCTTTACAACATTTTGCAATGGTCTGAACTCAGGAGCTTGGGTCGTGGCAGCTCTTGGGCTCCTCCTTGTCTTACTGTTTATTTGATCTTTATGATTTATATGGAAGTTGTTTTCTTGTGATTGCATTTGGGAAAGAAAATAGTAGGTTTCACAGGCTTAACAACTACAAGTGATTTAAAAAACAGAGGAAAGAGGGAGATGTTGGGACCTGCTCTGCTAGGTTCCAGGAAGTGTAACTGACTCCCATGGCTAAGGATGAGTGAGAAACCTCTGGGATGTAAGCCACAAGGGGACACGGCTCATCTCTGGTAGCAAATCCTGCCTGTACTTACTCCCCTACTCTCAGAGCATTGTCAGATACTCCAAGATGGTTAAGACTTTTCAGAGGAGGGGCAACCCAAGCCAGGCATGATCACCTGGGAGGCCATCTGGAAGGACTCGGGGGGCTGCAGCAAAGAGGGAGTGATTGACCCTGGCTCCTGTATTATTCTGACATAACCCAGACTCCATGTTCTCTGGGACAATTGCTTCCTGGCTCTAATCCACAGAAGCCTGAAACCCTGTGATGGGGGAGGCTGGGCAGCCCCTTGCCACCTAGAGTAGGATCCATGATAATCAGGCTTAACACAGAATTTCTAACAATCCTCCAAAGACTGCTTTGCTAAGAATGCTTTTAGTTAGATAATAACGACCAGGGCAGAAAAAGAATTCATTTTCCCAAGCTTCTGTAGCCTTTTAGCTGATAGACCCTTACTTAGAAGGCATCCTAATGGCTCTTTTTTATACTATGTACTGTATACTGCCTGACAATGCTTAATAAGTTTTACCTCAAGTTCTGTGACAAAAACCCAGTAAAAGCCTGTCTAAGCAAATGTCAGCACACTTAGCCCTTGTGAGACTTGCCAGGATGCTCTAAGGCTCTCCCCACTGTGGAGTGTACCACTTCCATCCCTTTCCCTCCACAGGACTCAGTAGTGTGTGTGAATCTCCTTATTACAGAAATTAATCTCCAGGGACTAAGTTATCAAATAATTTGTTAAACAAATATCACTCATTACGCTGTCCTTGGAAAATTCAAATACATTCATATTTTTATTGATGGTTACTCTCATGCCCTACATACCTCCACTTTAAGAGGAGCACCTTACAGTCCAACTGGTCAGGCGATTGTGGTTCAGGCACATCATATGTTCAAAAATCTTTTAAAAAAAACTAAACAGGGGGAGTCATGAGTCCTCCCCCACAAAATTTGATTTGTCTTATGTTTACCTATTATTTTCTAAATAACGATGTATTGCTTTATACTCCAATGGCAAAACATTTTCAGAGAGAAGAGTCAAATTCATCTTAGCCTTAGCTGTTATATAGAGATCCTTTATGAGTTGATACTTGGCAGGGTCCTGTAGAACTTTTAACTTGGGGAAGAGGGTATGCTTGTGTTTGCTTTTCAGAATGACCTTTGGAACTGCTAACTAATAGGATGAAGCCATATCAAAGAAAATGCTTCCTTGGACACGACCCACCTACATGCATTAGCCTCTCCTCATCCAGACTTCTCCAGGCTGTGTGTTATCCCCCTGGAGTGGAATTCCTGGAGCAGTATTCAACATCACCTCAGGACTTTTTCTACCAACTTAAAGGGACAAGTCAGTAAATTGCATTTGGAGCTACTTTAGCAGCTACAGGACATTCAGTGCCTATCCAGGGAGGAGGTTTTTCAGACCCTCCATGAAAATATTGGCTGGTTGAACCCAAACACTTGGTTTGATGGACTTCATCTGAGAACGGGGGGGGGGGGGATGGTGTTTGCAGCTGCTGGTTACTAATTCTAATAATGCTTTGTGTACTTTGGTACATTTGATAATTGATTGCCCAGGTCATATAAGGAAGAAGTAAGTTGCAATCTTTGTGGGACTTAGAGCAATCTTCACTAAAAACAAGGAGAGAGATGCAGGAAAGGGCTTCTCAGGACATGGAAACCTAGATAAAAAAACACATAAGTAACCAGTATGGAGTAAGTTAGCATGCAAAACCACCCCCCTAAAGAAGTACTCCTGAGGGTGATCATGCCTGCTTTGTACTTAGGCTACTTTGTGATTTGCATTTCCTGAAGTCTGTGCTAATCCTCCCAAAGATGAAAATGTAACCAGACCTGTTAATTTTGTATTCCCTTGCATTTATAACATTTTTCAGAGGACAGAACTCAGGAGCTTTGGTCTTACCACCTCTTGAGCTTACCCTTGTCTTACTTTTTATTTGTGCTTTATGATTTATATGGAAGTTGTTTTCTTGTGATTGCATTTGGGAAAGCAAATAGTAGGTTTCACAGTTCTATTGGCTACAATCGATTAAAAAAAAAATGGAGATGTTGGGACCAGCTCTCCCGGGATCAAGGAAGTATAACTGTCTCCAATGGCTAAGGACGAGTGAGCAACCTCCAGAATGTGAGCCACAAGAAGACACAACTTGTTTCTGGTAGCAAACATGACCTCGACTTACTTTCCTGACCCCAGAGCATTGTGGGATACTCAGAGACAAGTAAGATTCCTCAGAGTAAGGGAAAGCTAAGCCAGGCACGATCACGTGGGAGGCCATCAGGGAAGGACGTGGGGGGCTGCAGCAAAGAGGCAGTGGTTGACCCTGGCCCCCCAGTTATTCTGACATAACCCAATCCCCATGTCCTCTGGGAGTAGCGCTTCCTGGCTGTAATCCACAAAAGCCTGAAAACGTGGTGGGGGAGGCTGTACAGCCCCTTGCCACCTAGAGCAGGATCCGGGGTGATCTGGCATGAGACAGAATTTCTAACAACCCTGTGAAGACTACTTTGCTAAGAATGCTTTACTTAAATGATGAAGGCCAAGGTAGCAAATGACTTTGTTTTCCCAAAGTTCTGTAGCCTTTTTTGCTGATAGAGCCTGACCTAGAAGACGCCCTAATGGCTCTTTGTAAACTATCTATTGTATACTCTCTTACAATGCTTAATAAATTTTACCTCAAGTTCTGTGACAAAAACCCAGTAAAAGCCTGTCTAAGCAAGGGTCAGCAAGCTCTGCCCTTGAGAGACTTGCCAGGACATTCTGAGGCTCTCCACTCTGAAGGGTGCTGCCAATCTGTCCCTTTCCCTCCACAGGACTCAGTACTGTGTGAATCTCCAAATTACAGGAATTAATACTCAAGAACTAACTTCTAAAAATAATTTGGCAAACAGATGTCACTCACTCGCTGTCCTTGGAAAATTCAAATATGTTCACATTTCCACTAGTAGTGACTCTCATGCGTTACATAACTCTGCTTTAACAGGAGCACCTTACAATCCAACTTGTCAGGCAATTGTGGTTCAGCCACATCATACTTTCAAAAGTCTTTTTAAAAAACTAAAAGGGGGAGTCATGGGTTCTTCCCACCAAAATTTCTTTTCCGCCATGTTTACCTATAATTTGCGAAATGACGATTTATTGATTTACCCTCTACTTGAAAAACATTTTAATTTTTTAATTTTTTAAAATATATTTTATTGATTATACCATTACAGTTGTTCTATTCCCCCCCCTTCATTCCCCTCCACCCGCACCCTCCCTCCCCCACTATTCTCGCCCTCCCCCTATCTATTTTCTACCTACCATCTATGCTATTTTCTGTGCCTTCTCCCCCCTTCTCCTCCTCCCACCCCCCTGTTTCTAATCCTCCATGTGTTCTTCATTTCTATGGTTCCACTCCTGATCTAGCTGTCCTCTTGCTTTGCTTTTGTTTTAGGTGTGGTTGTTAATAACTGTGTGTTTGCTGACCTTTCACTGTTAGTATTTTTCATCTTCTTTTTCTTATATAAGTCCCTTTAGCATTTCATATAATAAGGGCTTGGTGATGATGAACTCCTTGAACTTGACCTTATCTGAGAAGCACTTTATCTGTCCTTCCATTCTAAATGAAAGTTTTGCTGGATAAAGCAATCTTGGCTGTAGGTCTTTGGATTTCATGACTTGGAATACTTCTTGCCTGTAAGGTCTCTTTTGAGAAAGCCGCTGACAGTCTGATGGGTACTCCTTTGTAGGTGACTGTCCCCTTATCCCTTGATGCTTCTAGGATTCTCTCTTTCATTTTAGTCTTGGCTAATGCAATTATGATGTGCCTTGGTGTGTTTCTTCTTGGGTCCAACTTCTTTGGGACTCTCTGAGCTTCCTGGATTTCCTGGAAGTCTATTTCCTTTGCCAGACTGGGGAAGTTCTCCTTTATTATTTGTTCAAATACATTTTTCACTCATGGCTGTTTCTTTCCCCCTTCTGGTACCCCTATAATCCGGATGTTGGAACGTTTAAAGATGTCCTGGAGGTTCCTAAGCCTCTCCTCATTTTTTTGAATTCTCATTTCTTCATTCCTTTCTGGTGGGATGTTTCGTTCTTCCTTCTGGTCCATTCCATTGATTTGAGTCCCCGTTTCCTTTCCATCACTATTGGTTTCCTGGACATCTCCCTTCATTTCAATTAGTTTAGCCTTCATATGTTCCTCTAATTTGTGGCTGTACTCTACCAATTCTGTGAGCATCCTGATAAATATTGTCTTGAATTGTGCTTCTGAGAGGCTGGCAATCTGTTGGTCGCTTAGAGTTATTGGCTCTGGGACTTTGAGTTCTTCTTGCACCATCTTTTGGGCTGTTCGTGCCTGTTAAATAGCAGGATCGGAGCCCTAGGTTTTCACCAGAGCAGGGCAACTCAGTTGCTGGGTTGTGACATTGTATGTGGGGGCGGGGTCAAAGAGGGACAATGGTTTCCCCCTGCCGCCTGCTACCGAGACCCCCACCAGCACCGCAGCCACCACTGTCACCAGGCCCACGCGTTTCGTTTCACTGCACGAGAGGGTGCCACCGCTGTCAGCCCTACACCACTGGGTTCGCCCCCTGGGGCCTGCGTGGTCCGTCTCACTGTGAGCAAATGTTCGACCTTGGTCAGTCTGCCCTGCACCCCGACTAGTTCCGGGCTGCCTGCGCTCCCAGGTCTGTCCTGCCCGACCCAGCTCCACTGCTGGCTCCTCCTCTCTTACCATCCTCGTTGAATGGTTCATAGCTGTCGGACTTCCGTATAATTCCGTTTTCTGGTCTTTGGGTGTGTCTTAGTTCTCCAAAACTTTTGTTGTATTCAAACTTGGTTGTGGGAGAAGGCACAGTTGCCTCCACCTATGCCTCCATCTTGGCAGAAGTCTGAGAAACATTTTTAGATAGAAGAGTCAAAACCACCTTACCCTCAGATTTTATATAAAGGTCCTTTAGAAAATTTCACGTGGCAGGGCCCTGTAGAACTTTTAACATAGAGAAGAAGGTATGCTTGGTTTGCTTTCCAACATGCTCTTTCCAACTGCCAGCAAAGAGGGTGAAGCCTTATCACCATAAAGGCTTTTCTGGGAGCGACCCATCTCCAACCAGTAGACTCTCTCCATCCAGACATCTCCAAGCTGTGTGTCATCCACCTGAAGCAGAATTCCTGGAGTGGAATTCAACATCACCTTAGGACTTTTTTGACAAAGTTAAAGGGAAAAATCTATAAACTGCAGCTGGACCTACTTCAGCAGCTGCAGGACATTCAACACCTAACCAAGCAGGAAGTTGTTGAGACCCTCCGTGAAAATGTTGGCTGGTTGAAGCCCCAAACTTGGTTTGATGGACTTCTTCTGAGAATGTGGGTCTTTGTAGCAGTCGGAGTGGTTTGCTGATTCTAATAATACTTTGTGTACTTTGATCCATTTTCAAATTATTTTCCGGGGTCAGGTTGTATAAGAATGCAACAACTGGCAAACTCCTTGGGATTTACAGCAGTCATAACAAAACACAAGGAGAGCGATGCAGAAAACCTCTTCTTGGGAATTGGAAACATAGCTGAACACCCACATGGGAAACCAGTGTGAGGTAAGTAAGCATGCAAAACCACCCCCCCTTAAAGAAATACTCCCATGGAGAATCAAGCTTGCTTTGTATTTAGGCTGCTTTGTGATTTGCATTTCCTGAACTCTGTGCTAATCCTCCCAAAAATCAAAATGTAACCATTCCTGTTAGTTTTATTATTCCCTTGCATTTCTATCATATTCAGAGGAGTTAGCTTGAGAGTTTGGGTCTTGGCAGCTCATAGGCTCCTCCTTGTCTAAATCTTTATTTGTGCTTTATGATATATATGGAAGTTGTTTTCTCCTGACTGCATGGGGGAACAGAGCATAGTAGGTTTCACAGGCCAATCAGCTACAATTGATTTAAGAAACAGAAAAGAAGGAGATGTTGGGACCTGTTCTGCTGGGTTTCAGGAAGTGTAACTGCCTCCCATGGCTTAGGACGATTGAGCAAGCCCCTGAAGGGGAGCCACAAGGTGACAAAGCATATCTCTGCTAGCAAACGCTGCCTCTGCCTTCCTCCTTACCTCCAAAAGTATCGTTAGATACTCAGAGACAGGTAAGACTCCTTAGAGATGGGGAAAGCTAGCCCAGGCATGATCACTTTGGAGGCCATCATGGAAGGACTTGGGGTGCTGCTGCCAACAGGGAGTGATGGACCCTCACTTCCCGGCTATTCTGACTAAGCCCAGTCCCCATATCCTCTGGGAGGAGAGCTTCCTGGCCCTAATCCACTGAAGCCTGAGCACCAATGATGGGGGAGGTAGTACAGACCCTTGCCAGCTAGAGCAGGATCAGGGGTGATCTGGTATCAGAAAGAGTTCCTAACAATCCTCCGAAGCCTGCTTTGCTAAGATTGCTTTTAGTTAAATGATAAGGGAAAGCACAGAAAAAAGATTTGTTTTCCTAAAGTTCTGTAGCTTTTTAGGTGATAGACCCTGACTTAGAAGCTGCCCTAATGGTTTTTTCTATACTATCTTCTTTTTTACTGCCTAACAAAGATTAATAAGTTGAACCTGATGTCCTGTGCAAAAAAAAAAAAAAAAAAAAAAAGCAAACAAACAGTAAAAGCCTGTCTAGGCAAGGGTAAGCACCCTCCCTCCTTGAGACGGTTGCCAGGCCGCTCCAAGTCTCTCTTCCTTTGAGAAAATTGCTGGGCCACTCCAAGCTTCTCTCCCCTTGAGAGACTTGCCAGTCTGCTCCGAGGCACTCCCCACCTGAGGGAGGAGCCATGCCATCTTTTTTCCTCCACGTGACTCTTTAGTCCGCGTGAATCCCCCAATTTCAGGAATTAAACCTCAAGTACTAACTTCACAAATAACTTGTTAACCAGATGTCACTCATTATGCTGTCCTTGGAAATTTTCAAACATGTTCATATTTCTATTAATACTTACTCTGATGCCCTACACGCATCTGTTTCAACAAGAGGACCTACGATCGAAATGGTCAGGCAGTTGTGGAACAGGCTCATCATACTTTTAAAAATCTTTTAAAAAAATAAAAAATGGGGAGTCATCGGTCCTCCCCCGCCCAAATTGATTCCGTATCATGTTTACCTATAATTTTCTAAATGACAAGGTATTGCTTTATACACCACTTGAAAAACATTTTCAAGCAGGAGAGTCGAAGTCACCTTACCCTCAGGTTTTATACAGAGATCCTTTGGGCGATGGCACTTGGTAGGGTCCTATAAACTTTTAACTTGGGGAAGAGGGTATGCTTGTGTTTAATTTCGAAAATGCAGTTTCCAACTGCTGGTGAAGAGGGTGAAGCCTTATCACTCACTGTAAAAGCTTCTCTGGGAGTGACCCATCTCTAACCAGTAGACTGTCCCCATTAAGACTTCTCCAAGCTGTGTGTCATCCACCTGAAGTGGAATTCCTGGAGCGGTATTCAACATCACTTTAAGACTTTTTCTACAAAGTTAAAGGGACAAATCAATAAACTGCAGCTGGAGCTATTTCAGCAGCTGCAGGACATTCAACACCTAACCAAGTAGGAGGTGCTTGAGACCCTCCGTGAAAATGTTGGCTGGTTGAACCCCAAAAGTTGGTTTGATGGACTTCTGAGAATGTGGGTCTTTGGAGCTGCCAGTTGTTTGCTGATTCTAATAATGCTTTCTGTACTTTGATGCATTTTCAAATTATTTTCCCGGGTCAGGTCGTGTAAGAGAGCAGCAACTGGCAACCTTTTTGGAATAGCAGTCATAACCAAACACAAGGAAGGAGATGCAGGGATCCACATCTCTGGACGTGGAAATGTAGCTCAAGACTCACGTGGGAAACCAGTTTGTGGTAAGTCAGCATGCAAGATCACCCCTGTAAAGAAGTACTCCAGTGGGTGATCAGGCCTGCTTTGTACTTGGGCTGCTTTGTGATTGGCATGTCCTGAAGTCTGAGCTAATCCTTTCAAAAATCTAAATGTAACCAGACCTGTTAGTTTTGTTTTCCCCTTGCAGTTGTATCATTTTTCAGAGGAGTGAACTCAGGAGCTTGGGTCTTGGCAGTTCCAGGGCTCCTCTTTGTCTTAAATGGTAAGGGTTTGGGTTATCGCTAGGTTTAGGGCAATGGCTAGGCATAGGTTTAGAATTAGGATTAGAATTAGAAGTTGCCTTAGTGTTAGGGTCAGGGATAGAGTTATGACTAGGCCTAGGGTTAGTGTTAGGGTTAGATCTAATGTTAGGTTTAGGTCTAATTTTATGGTTAGGGTAAGGTTTAGGGCTAGGGTTAATGTTAGTGTTATGAATAGAGCTTGAGCTAGGGTTAGGGTTAGTGTTTTGTTTAGGTATAGGGTAAGGTCTAGGGCTAGGACTAGGGCTAGGTTTAGGGCCAGGAAGAGGGCAAGGGGTAGGGCGAGGTTTAAAGTTAGAATAAGGTATAAGGCTAGGGCTAGGCCCGGAACTTAGGTTAAGTTTTCAGTTAAAATTATGTTTAGGGAAGGGTTCGAGCTAAAGTTAGGGCCAGAGATAGATTTTGGGTAGAAATAGGGTTATCTCTAGGGTTAGGGCTAGATCTAGAGCTAGGGTTATGGTTAGTGTTAGGGTTCGGTCTAGGGTTAGGGTTATGGATAGGATTAGGGTAAGGAATAGGGCTAGGGCTAGGGCTAGGGCAATGGTTAGTTTTAGGCTTAGGTTAGGGTTAGGTTTAGGGTTAGTTTTAGGGCTTGGGATGAGGCTAGGGTTGTATAAGGTTTAATTGTAGTGTTAGGGTGTCTCTTAGGGCTAGGACTAGGGCTAAGGCTCGTGTTAGGGTTATATCTAGGGTTAAGGTTAGGTTTATGGCTGGGGTTAGGGCTACAGAGAGAATTAGAGTTAGAGCTAGGATAAGTGGTAGGTGTCGAGTTAGGGTGAGGGCTAGGGCAAGGTGTAAAGTTAGGGTTAGGGTTATGTTTAGGGCTAGGTCTGGGATTATTGTTTGTGCTACAGTATGGTATAGGGTTAGGGCTTGTGCTGTGGTTACTGTTTGGATTAGGGTTAAGTTTAGAGTTAAGGCTAGGACTAGTGCCAGGGTAACGTTTAGGGTTAGGGTTAGGATAAGGCTATGTTTAGAAATTTGGGCTAGGGTTATGGTTAGGGATAGAATCAGGCTAAGTCTAAGGTTATGGTTAGCATTAGCATTAGGGTTAGGGATAGGGTTATTGATAGTGTAAGTGTATGGGGTATGTTTAAGGTTAGGGCATGGTATAAGTTTAGTGTTAGGAATAGGGTGAGGATTTTGGTTAGGTTTAGGGTTAGGGTTAGGGTAAGGATTAGTGTTAGGCCTAGGTCTAAGTCTAGAGCTAGGGTTAGGGTTAGTGTTAGGTTCAAGTCTAGAGTTGTGGTTAGGGTTATAGCTAGGGTTGGGTGTAAGACTAGGGCTATGGCTAGGTTAGGTTTAGAACTAGAGTTATAGCTAGCACTAGGGTGAGGGTTAGGGTTAGGACTAGGGTTAGGGCTGGGCCTAGGGTAAGGGCTGGGATTATGATTAGTGTTAGGGTTAGCGTTAGGGCTGGGGTCAGGGTTAGGGTTAGTGTTAGAGTTAGGGCTAGGGTTAGGCTTAAGCTTTCATTGAGGTTTATGTTAGGGTTAAGTTTAGAGCTAGAGTTAAAGCTAGGGCTAGGGTGAGGGTTAGATTTAGGGCTAGGGTTAGGGCTAGGGTTAGAGCTAGGGCTAGAGAATGAATTCGGGTTTGTGTCAGGGTTAGGTCTAGTGTTAGTGTAAGGGCTAGGATTAGGTGTAGGTCTAGGGTTAGGTTTATGGAGAGGATTAGGGTTAGGGCTATGGTTAGTCTTAAGGTTAGGGCTAGAGCTAAAGCTAGGGTTCACATTAGTGTTAGGGTTAAGTGTAGCATTATGGTTATGGTTAAGGTTAGGTCCAGGGTTGGTGTTAGTATCCGGTTCAGGGCTAAGGCTACAGTTAGGTTTAGGGTTAGGGTTAGGGTTAGTGCTGGCTTCATGGTTAGGTTTAAGGTTAGGATAGGATAAGGTTTAGGATACATTTATAGTTAGGGTTTGGGTGAGGGCTAAGTTTGGGGTTACTGTTAGGTTTAGGGTTATGGTTTAGGTGGTGGCAAGGTCTCAGGTAAGTTTTAGGGTTAGGTTTAGTGATAAGTCTATGGTTAGCTTTAGTACTTGGTTTAGGGTTAACATTAGAATCAGGATAAGGTCTAAAACTATGGTTATGTTTTGGGTTAGAGATAGGGATAAGGTTATCAGTAGGGTAATGTTGAGGGTTACGTTTAGGGTTAGGGCAAGGGTGAAGTTTAGTGTTAGCGTTAGGGTTAGGTTTAGTGTTTTGGTTAGGTTTAGGGTTAGGGTTAGATGTACGATTAGTGTTAGGGTTAGGGCTACAGATATAGGTAGGTTTAGAGTAAGTGTTAATGTTAGGTCTAGGTTAGGGTTAGGGTTAGCGCTATGCTTAGGGCTACGGCTAGGCTAAGGTTTAGGATTAGAATTAGAATTAGCCTTAGTGTTAGGGTTAGGGATAGGGTTACGAGTAGGGGTAGTGTTAGTGTAGGGGAGGTCTAATGTTAGGCTTAGGTCTAATTTTAGGGTTAGTGTAAGGTTTAGGGCTAAGGTTAGTGTTAGAGTTATGAATAGAGCTTGAGCTAGGGTTAGGGTTAGTGTTTTGTTTAGGTATAGGGTTAGGTCTAGGGCTAGGATTAGGGCTAGGTTTAGGGCCAGGAAGAGGGCAAGGGGTAGGGCGAGGTTTAAAGTTAGAATAAGGTATAAGGCTAGGGCTAGGCCCGGAACTTAGGTTAAGTTTTCAGTTAAAATTATGTTTAGGGAAGGGTTCGAGCTAAAGTTAGGGCCAGAGATAGATTTTGGGTAGAAATAGGGTTATCTCTAGGGTTAGGGCTAGATCTAGAGCTAGGGTTATGGTTAGTGTTAGGGTTAGGTCTAGGGTTATGGTTAAGGTTAGAACTGGGGTAAGGCTTTATTAGTTTTAGGGTTAGGGTTAGGATCATTGTTAGTGCTAGGGTTACGGTTAGTGCAAGAGCTAGGGTTAGGGTGGTGTTAGGGTTAGTTCTATGGTTAGTGTTAGGTTTATGATTAGGGTTAGCTTTAGGTCCAGGTTTGGGGTTAGTATGAAGCTTAGGGCTAAGATTAGGGTTAGGTTTAGGTTTAGGTTTCAGGTTAAAGACAGGGTTAGTGTAAGGGTTAGGTCTAGGTTTAGGGTTAGGATTAGAGCTAGGGTTAGGGCTTTGGCTAGGGCTAGGTCTAGAGCTAGGGTTAGGATTTGGGTTAGGGTTTGGCCTAGCATTAGGGTTAAGGTTAAAACTAGTGTTAGGCTTGTCTTTGGGTTTAGTGTTAGGTTTTTGGTTAGGGTGAGGGTTAGAATAAGGATTAGGTTTAGGTCTAGGTTTATTGTTAGTATTTGAGTGGAGTTAGAGCTAGGTTTCAGGGTAGTGTTACGATTAGATTTTGTGTTATGGTTAGGGTTAGAATTAGGGCTAAGTTTAGGGCTATAGTTAGGGTCAGGGTTAGGATTCAAGCTTGGTGTAGGGTTTGGGCTACGGTTAGGGTATGGTTTAGAGATAGGGCTAGGGCTAGGGTTAGTTTTAGTCTCAGATGAGGGTTAGGTTTAGGGTTAGTTCTAGGGCTTGGGCTAAGGTTAGGGTATGGTAAGTTTTAAGTCTAGGGTTACGGTGTCATTTAGGGCTAGGGCTAGGGCTAGTGTTAGGTTTAGGTCTAGAGTTAAGGTTAGGTTTATAGCTGGGGTTTGGGCTACAGATAGAATTAGGATTAGAGCTAGGATAAGTGGTAGGTGTCAAGTTAGGGTGAGGTTTAGGGCAAGTTGTAAAGTTAGGGTTAGGGTTATGTTTAAGGCTATGTCTGGGGTTGTCGTTTGTGCTAAAGTTTGGTCTAGGGTTAGGGTTAGGGCTAGGGCTATGGTTATTCTTTCAGTTAGGTTTAGGTTTAGAATTAAGGCTAGGGCTAGTGCCAGGGTAAGGTTTAGGTTAAGGGTTAAAAATAAGACTATGTTAGGGGTTAGGGCTAGGGTTATGGTTAGGGTTAGAGTCAGGGTAAGGTGTAAGGTTATGGTTAGGGTTAGGAATAGGGTTATTGATAAGGTAAGTGTTAGGGTTATGTTTAGGGTTAGAGCATGGTTTAAGTAAGTGTTAGGGATAGGGTTAGGATTTTGTTTAGGTTTAGGGCAAGGTTTAGGGCCAGGGTTAATGTTAGGGCTAGGGCTAGGGCTAGAGGTAGGGTGAGGGTTAGTGTTAGGTTTAAGTCTAGGGTTTGGGTTAGGGTTACAGCTAGGGTTAGGGGTAAGTCTAGGGTTAGGTTTAGTTAGAACTGGAGTTTCAGCTAGTGCTAGGGAGACGGTTAGGTTTAGGACTAGGGTTAGAGCTAGGCCTATGGTCGGGGCTAGGGTTAGTTTTCGAACTAGACTTACAGCTAGCTCTAGGGTGAGGGTTAGTGTTAGGGTTAGTGTTAGGGCTAGGGCTTGGGTTAGGGTGAGTGATAGAGTTAGGGCTATTGTTAGGCTTATGGTTTTGTTTAGGGTTGGGGTAAGTTTAGGGCTAGAGTTAATGCTAGCGCTAGGGTGAGGGGGCTAGGGTTAAGATTAAGGGTAGGGTTAGGACTAGGGCTAGAGCAAGAATTCGGGTTTGTGTCAGGGTTAGGTCTAGAGTTAGAGTAAGGGTTGGATTAGGTGTAGGTCTAGGGTTAGGTTTAGGGCTAGGGTTAGGGTTAGTTTTAAGGTTAGGGTTAGGGCTATGGTTAGCGTTAGTGTTAGGGTTAGGTCTATGCTTATGGTTAGGGTTAGGGTTAGGGTTAAGGTTAGGTCCAGGGTTGGGTTTTTTTTATTATTTTTATTTTTATTTTTTTAAAAATATATTTTATTGATTATACCATTACAGTTGTTCTATTCCCCCCTTCATTCCCCTCCACCCGCACCCTCCCTCCCCCACCATTCTCCCGCTCTTAGTTTATAACCACGTGTCTCAAGTTCTTTAGATTCTATATTTCCCCCACTATTCTTGCCCTCCCCCTATCTATTTTTCTACCTACCATCTATGCTATTTTCTGTGCCTTCTCCCCCCTTCTCACCCTCCCACCCCCCTATTTCTAACCCTCCATGTGTTCTTCATTTCTATGGTTCCACTCCTGATCTAGCTGTCCTCTTGCTTTGCTTTTGTTTTAGGTGTGGTTGTTAATAACTGTGTGTTTGCTGACCTTTCACTGTTAGTATTTTTCATCTTCTTTTTCTTATATAAGTCCCTTTAGCATTTCATATAATAAGGGCTTGGTGATGATGAACTCCTTGAACTTGACCTTATCTGAGAAGCACTTTATCTGTCCTTCCATTCTAAATGAAAGTTTTGCTGGATAAAGCAATCTTGGCTGTAGGTCTTTGGATTTCATGACTTGGAATACTTCTTTCCAGCCCCTTCTTGCCTGTAAGGTCTCTTTTGAGAAATCCGCTGACAGTCTGATGGGTACTCCTTTGTAGGTGACTGTCCCCTTATCCCTTGATGCTTCTAGGATTCTCTCCTTCATTTTGGTCTTGGCTAATGTAATTATGATGTGCCTTGGTGTGTTCCTTCTTGGGTCCAACTTCTTTGGCACTCTCTGAGCTTCCTGGATTTCCTGGAAGTCTATTTCCTTTGCCAGACTGGGGAAGTTCTCCTTTATTATTTGTTCAAATACGTTTTCCACTCGTGGCTGTTTCTTTCCCCCTTCTGGTACCCCTATAATTCGGATGTTGGAACGTTTAAAGATGTCCTGGAGGTTCCTAAGCCTCTCCTCATTTTTTTGAATTCTCATTTCTTCATTCCTTTCTGGTGGGATGTTTTGTTCTTCCTTCTGGTCCATTCCATTGATTTGAGTCCCCGTTTCCTTTCCATCACTATTGGTTTCCTGTGCATCTCCCTTCATTTCAATTAGTTTAGCCTTCATATGTTCCTCTAATTTGTGACTTTGTTCCTCTAATTTGTGACTATAATCTACCAGTTCTGTGAGCATCCTGATAAATATTGTCTTGAATTGTGCTTCTGAGAGGCTGGCAATCTGTTGGTCGCTTAGAGTTATTGGCTCTGGGACTTTGAGTTCTTCTTGCGCCATCTTTCAGGTTGTTCGTGCCTGTTCCATAGCAGGATCAGAGCCCTAAAGTGTTCACCAGAGCAGGGCAACTCAGTTGCTGGGTTGTGACATTGTATGTGGGGGCGGGGTCAAAGAGGGACTATGGCATCTTATCCACCGCCTGCCGCCACGGCCCTCACTGGTGCCGCAGTTGCTGCCGTCACCGGGCCCATGCGTTTCATCCCACTGCACGCGAGTGTGCCACCGCCGTCAGCCCTTGCCCCCTGGGGCCTGCGTGGTCTGTCTCACTGTGCGCGAATATGCGCCCGCGGTCTGCCCTGCACCCCAACTGGTTCCCGTCTGCCTGCGCGCCTGGGTCAGGCACCTTGTCCTGCCCAACACTGCTCACTGCTGGCTCTGCCCCTCCCACCGTCCCCGTTGAACGGTTAGATGCAGTCGGACTTCTGTATAATTCAATTTTCTGTCCTTTGGTTGTGTCTTTGTTTCTCCAAACCTTTTTTGTATTCAAACTTGGTTGTGGGAGAAGGCACAGTGTTTCCACCTATGCCTCCATCTTGGCGGAAGTCCAGGGTTGGGGTTTGTATCAGGGTCAGGGCTATGGCTATAGGTATATTTAGGTTTAGGGTTAGAGTTAAAGACAGGGTTAGGTTTAGGTTTAGTGCTATGTTCAGGGTTAAGTTTAAGATTAGTTTTAGGATAAGGTTTAGGATATATTTATGGTTAGGGTTTGCGTGTGGGCTAGATTTGGGTTTTGTGTTAGGGTGAAGATTAGCATTGGGGCTCAGGCTAAGTCTAAAGTAAGTTTTAGGTTTAGGTTATGGGATAAGGCTATGGTTAGCTTTAGTGCTTTGTTTAGGGTTAAGGTTAAAATCAGTGTAAGGTTGAAGGCTATGGTTATGGTTGGGATTAGGACTAGAGGTAGGGTTATTAATAGGGTAATGTTTAGGGTTACGTTCAGGGTTAGGGCAAGGGTGAAGTTTAGTGTTAGTGTTAGGGCTAGTGTTAGGTTTAGTGTTTTGGTTAGATTTAGGGTTAGGTTTAGGTGTAGGGTTAGTGTTAGAGTTAGGGCTATGGATATAGTGTAGGTGTAGGATTGAGGTAAGTGTTAAAATTAGGTCGAGGCTTAGGGTTAGGGTTAGGGCTTGGCTTAGGCTACAGTTAGGCTTACATTTAGGTTTACGATTAGAATAAGAGTTAGCTTTAGTGTTAGGGTTAGGGATAGGGTAACGAGTAGGAGTAGTGTTAGTGAAGGTTTAGGTCTAATGTTAGGCTTAGGTCTAATTTTAGGGTTAGTGTAAGGTTTAGTGCTAGGGTTAGTTTTAGAGTCATGAACAGAACTTGAGCTAGGGTAAGGGTTAATTTTTTGTTTAGGTCTAGGGTTAAGCTTGCTAAGGCCAGGGCTAGGGTTAGTGCCAGGGAGAGTGCCAAAGATAGGCGAGTTGTAGGGTTAGGGTAAAGGTTAAGGCTAGGGCTAGGGCTAGAACCAGGGTTTAGTTTTTAGTTAAAATTAGGTTTAGGGCAAGGTTTGAGCTAAAGTTAGGGCCAGGGATAAAGTTAGGGTAAAAATAAAGTTAGCTTTAGGATTAAGGCTAAATCTAGAGCTAGGGTTACGGTTAGTGTTAGGATTAGGTTTAGGGTTAGGGTTAAGGTTAGAATTAGTGTAAGGCTTTATTAGTTTTAGGGTTAAGGTTAGGACCATTGTTAGTGCTAGGGTTATGTTTAGTGCAAGAACTAAGGTTAGGGTTGGTGCTAGGTTTAGTTCTGGGGTTAGTGTTAGGTTTATGGTTAGAGTTAGGGTTAGGTCCAAGGTTGGGGTTAGTATGAAGTTTAGGGCTAAGGCTAGGGTAGGTTTATGTTTAGGTATCGGTTAATGAGAGGTTAGTGTAAGGGTTAGGTCTAGGGTTAGGGTTAGGGTTAGGGTTAGGATTAGAGCTAGGGTTAAGGATGGGCTAGGGCTAGGTCTAGAGCTAGGGTTAGGGTTAGGGCTAGGGTAAGGATTAGGCCTAGCATTACAGTTAAGTTTAGAACTAGCGTTAGGCTTGTCTTTAGGTTTAGTGTTAGGGTTATATTTAGGGTGAGGGTTAGGGTTTGGGTTAGGGTTAGGTCTAGGGTTATTGTTAGGATTTGGGTAGAGGTAGAGCTAGGTTTCAGGGTAGTGTTAGGGTTAGGTCTAGTGTTATGGTTAGGGTTAGAATTGGGGCCAAGTTTTGGGCTAGGGTAGGATCTAGCGTTAGGGCCATCATTAGGTTTAAGGCTAGGAGTAGCGTTATCGCCAGGCCTAGGGTTATGGTTAGGGTTAGGGTAAAGTTTAGGGGTAGGGCTAGGACTAGGGCTAGGGTTAGTTTTAGGCTTAGGTTAGTGTTAGGTTTAGGGTTAGTTCTAGGGCTTGGGCTAAGGCTAGGGTATGGCAAGTTTTAAGTCTAGAGTTAGGGTGTCAGTTAGGGCTAGGACCAGGGCTGGGCCTAGGGTGAGGGTTAGTGTTAGGTTTAAGTCTAGCGTTGCGCTTATGGTTATGGGTAGGGTTAGTGCTAGGGTTAGGTTTAGAACTAGAGTTACAGCTAGTGCTAAGGTGAGGGTTAGGGTTAGGCCCCAGGTTAGGGCTAGGCCTATGGTAAGGGCTGGGATTATGATTAGTGTTAGGGTTAGTGTTAGGGCTAGGATTAGGCTTACACTTTTGTTTAGGATTAGGGTTAGGGTTAAGTTTAGGGCTAGAGTTAAAGCTAGGACTTGGGTGAGGGTTAGGGTTAGGTTTAGGGCTAGGGTTAGGGCTATGGCTAGAGCAAGAGTTTGGTTTTCTGTCAGGGTTAGGTCTAGAGTTAGCGTAAGGGCTAGGATTACATGTAGACCTAGGGTTAGGTTTATGGCTAGGGTTAAGGTTAGTTTTAGGGTTAGGGTTTGGGCTATGGTTAGTGTTATGTTTAGGTCTAGAGCTAAGGTTCGCATTAGTGTTAGGGTTATGTCTAGGGTTATGGTTATGGTTAAGGTTATTTTAGGTCCAGTGTTGGGGTTTGTATCAGGGTCAGGTCTAAGTCTATGATTAGGTTTAGGTTTAGGGTTAGGGTTAAAGACAGGATTAGAGCTAGGTTTAGTGCTAGGTTTAGGGTTAGGTTTAAGGTTAGGGTTAGGATATAGTTTAGGATATGTTTAGGGTTAAGGTTTGGGTGAGGGCTAGGTTTGGGGTTAGTGTTAGGTTTAGTGTTATGTTTATTGTTTTGGTTAGGTTAAAGGTTAGGGTTAGGTGTAGGATTAGTGTTAGGGTTAGGGCTACAGATATAGATTGGATTAGGGTAAGTGTTATGGTTAGGTCTAGGATTAGGATTAGGGCTAGGTTTAGGGCCATGGCTAGGCTTAGGTTTATGATTAGGATTAGAATTAGTTAGCCTTAGTGTTAGGGTTAGGAATACAGTTACGACTTGGGATAGAGTTAGTGTTAGAGTTAGTCTACTGTTAGGTTTAGGTCTAATTTTAGGGTTAGTGTAAGGTTAGAGGCAGGGTTAGTGTTAGAGTTATGAATAGAGCTCAAGCTAGGGTTAGGGTTAGTGTATGACTTAAGTCTGTGGTTAGGTTTAGGGCTAGGGCTAGGGCTGGGGTTAGGGTTATGTCCAGGAATAGGGCGAGGATTAGGGTTATGGAGAGGGTTAAGGCTAGGGCTAGGGGTAGACCTTGGGTTATGTTTTCAGTTAAAATTAAGTTTAGGGAAGGGTTCGGGCTAAATTAGAGCCAGGGATAGGTTTAAGGTAGAAATAGGGTTAGCTTTAGGGTTAGGACTACATCTGGAGCTAGGATTATGCTGAGTGTTATGGTTATGTCTAGGGTTAGGGTTAAGGTTAGAACTAGGGTAAGGCTTTATTAGTTTTAGGGTTAGGACCGTTGTTAGTGCTAGGGTTACATTTATTGCAAGAGCTAGGGTTAGGGTTAGTGTTAGGTTTAGTTCTAGGGTTAGGGTTAGGTTTTTGGTTAGGGTTATGTCCAGGGTTGGGGTTAGTATGAAGTTTAGGGCTACCTCTAGGGTAGGTTTACATTTAGGTTTCGGGTTAAAGAGAGGCTTAGTGTAAGGGTTAGGTCTAGGGTTATGTTTAGTGTTAGGGTTAGGATTAGAGCTAGGGTTAGGGCTTGGGCTAGGGCTAGGTCTAGAGCTAGGGTTAGTGTTAGGGTAAGAATTAGGCCTAGCATTAGGGTTAAGGTTAGAACTAGTTTTAGGCTTGTCATTAGGGTTAGTGTTGAGGTTATGGTTTGGGTTAGGGTTAGGATTAGAGTAAGGTCTAGGGTTATTGTTAAGATTTGGGTAGAGGTAGAGCTAGAGCTAGGTTTCTGGGTAATGTTAGAGTTAGGTCTAGTGTTTCGGTTAAGGTTAGAATTCGGGCTAAGTTTTGGGCTAGAGTAGGGTCTAGGGTTAGGGCCATGGTTGGGGTTGAGGCCAGGGATAGCGTTAGGGTAAGGTCTAGGGTTATAGCTAGGGTTAGGATAAGGTTTAGGGGGAGGGCTATGATTAGGGCTAGGTTTAGTTTTAGGCTTAGGTTAGGGTTAGGTTTAGGGTTAGTTCTAGGGCTTGGGCTAAGGCTAGGGTATGGTAAGTTTTAAGTCTATGATTAGTGTGTCAGATAGGGCTAGAACTAGGGATAGGGCTAGTGTTAGCGTTAGGTCTGGGATTAAGGTTAGGTTTATGGCTTGGGTTAGGGCTACAAATAGAATTAGGGTTAGAGCTAGGATACATGTTAGGTGTAGAGTTAGGGTGAGGGCTAGGCCAACATGTAAAGTTAGGGTTAGGGTTATTTTTAGGGCTCAGTCTGGGGTTATCAATTGTGCTAAAGTTTGGTCTAGGGTTAGGGTTAGAGGTCAGGCTAAGGTTATTATTTGGGTTAGGATTAGGTTTAGAGTTAAGCCTAGGGCTTGTGCCACAGCAAGTTTTAGGTTTAGGGTTAGAAATAAGGCTATGTTTAGGGGTTAGGGCTAGGGTTATGGTTAGGGTTAGAATCACGTTACGTTCTAAGGTTATGGTTAGGAGTAGAATTAGGGCTAGTAGTAGGTTTATTGATAGGGTAATTGTTAGTGTAATGTTTAGGGTTAGGGCGAGGTTTAAGTTTAGTGTTAGGAATAGGGTTAGGGTTTTTGTTAGGTTTAGGGTTAGGATTAGGGCCAAGGTTAGGTTTAGGGCTAGGACTAGAGCTAGGGTGAGGGTTAGTGTTAGGTTTATGTCGATGGTTGTGCTTAGGGTTATGGCTAGGATTAGGGGTAAGTCTAAGTTTAGGGCTAAGACTAGGTTTAGAACTAGAGTTACAGCTAGTGCTAGAGTGAGGGTTAGGGTAAGGGCTAGTGTTACAGCTAGGATTAGAGTTAGGGTTAGTTTTACAGTTAGGGCTCAGTTTAGGCTAAAGGTTTCATTTAGGGTTAGGGTTAGAGTTAAGTTTAAGGCTAGAGTTAAGACTAGGACTATGGTGAGGGTTAGGGTTAGTGTGAGGGCTAGGGCTAGAGCAAGAGTTCAGTTTATGTCAGGGTTAGGTCTAGAGTTAGCATAAGGGCTAGTATTAGGTGTCGGACTAGGGTTAGGTTTATGGCTAGGGTTAGGGCTATGGTTAGTGTTAGGGTTAGGGGTAGAGCTAGAGCTAGGGTTTGCATTAGTGTTAGGGTTAGGTTTAGCCTTATGGTAATAGTTAGGGTTAGGTCCAGGGTTGGGGTTGGTATGAGGGTCAGTGCTAAGGCTATGCTTAGGTTTAGGTCTAGGGTTAGGGTTAAATAGGTTTAGAGTTTGGTTTAGTGCTAGGTTCCGGGTTAGGTTTAAGGTTAGATTTAGGATAAGGTTTAGCATATGTTTATGGTTATGGTTTCAGTGAGGGGTATGTTTGGGGTTAGTGTTAGGATTAGGGTTAGTGTTGGGCTGGGGCTAGATCTAGGGTACTAAGATTTAGGGTTAGATTTAGGGAAAGGCTACGGTTAGCTTTAGTGCTTGGTTTAGTGTTAAAGTTAGAATCAGGGTAAGGTCTAAGGCTATGGTTATGGTTGGGATTAGGGCTAGGGATAGGGTTAATTATAGGATAATGGTAAGGGTTATGTTCCGGTTAGGACAAGGGTGAAGTTTAGTGTTAGTGTTAGGGTTAGGTTTAGTTTTTTGTTTGGTTTAGGGTTAGGGTTAGTGTTAGGTTCGGGCTACAGCTATTGGTAGAATTAGGGTAAGTGTTAAGGTATGTCTAGGGTTAGGGTTAGGATTAGGGCTAGACTTAGGGCTACGGCTAGGCTTAGGTTTGGGATTAGGATTAGAATTGGGGTTAGCTTTAGTGTTAGGGTTAGGAATAGGTTTATGACTTGGGATAGGGTTAGTATTAGGGTTAGGTCTAATGTTAGGGCTGGTCTAATTTTAGGTTTAGTGTAAGGTTTAGGGCTAGGGTTAATGTTAGAGTTATGAATAGAGCTTGAGCTAGGGTTAGGGTTATTGTATGATTTAGGTCTGTGGTTAGGTTTAGGGCTAGGGCTAGGGTTAGGGCTAGGTCCAGGCATAGGGCGAGGATTAGGGTTAGGGTAAGGGTTAAGACTAAGGCTAGGGGTACAACTTGGGTTAAGTTTTCAGTTTAAATTAGGTTTAGGGAAGGGTTTGAGCTAAAATTAGGGCCAGGGATAGGGTTAGGGTAGAAATAGGGGTAGCTTTAGGGTTAGGGCTAGATCTGCAGCTAGGGTTACGGCTAGTGTTAGGTTTAGGTCTAGGATTAGGGTTAAGGTTAGAACTATGGAGAAGCTTTATTAGTTTTAAGGTTAGGGTTAGAACCATTGTTAGTGCTATGGTTACAGTTACTGCAAGAGCTAGGGTTAGGGTTACTATTAGGTTTACTTCTATGGTTAGTGTTAGGTTTATGGTTAGGGTTAGGGTTAGGTCCAGGGTTGGGGTTAGTATGAAGTTTAGGGCTACCTCTAGGGTAGGTTCACTTTCAGGTTTTGGGTTAAAGAGAGGGTTAATGTAAGGGTTAGGTCCAGCGTTAGGGTTAGGGTTAGAGCTAGGGTTAGTTATTTGGCTATGGCTAGGTCTAGAGCTAGGGTTAGGGTAAGGATTAGGCCTAGCATTATGGTTAAGGTTAGAACTAGTTAGGCTTGTCATTAGGTTTAGTGTTAGGGTTATTTTTAGGGTGAGGGTTAGGGTTAAGATTAGGGTTAGGTCTAGAGTTATTTTTCAGATTTGGGTAGAAATAAAGCTAGTCTTCAGACTAGTGTTAGGGTTAGGTCTAGTGTTACATTTAGGGTTAGAATTGGGCTAAGTTTGGGGCTAGGGTAGGGTCTTGGGTTATGGCCATGGTTTGTGTTGAGCCTAGGGGTAGCGTTAGGGCAAAGGCCTAGGGTTATGGCTAGGGTTAGGGTAAAGTTTAGGGGTAGGACTAGGAATAGGGCTAGGTTTAGTTTCAGGCTTAGGTTAGTGTTAGGTTTAGGGTTAGTTCTGGAGTTTGAGCTAAGGCCAGGGTATGGTAAGTTTTAAGTCTAGAGTTAGGGTGTCAGTTAGGGCTAGGACTAGGGCTAGGCCTAGGGTGAGGGTTAGTGTTAGGTTTAAGTCAGGGGTTGCACTTAGGGTTATGGCTAGGGTTATGGCTACAGTTAGGTTTAGAACTAGAGTTACAGCTAGTGCTAAGGTGATGGTTAGGGTTAGGGCTAGGCCTACAGTAAGGGCTTATGATTAGTATTAGGGTTTGTGTTAGGGCTAGGGTTAGGGTTAAGGTTTGTGTTAGAGTTAGGGCTAAGGTTAGGCTTACACCTTTGTTTAGGATTAGGGTTAGGGTTAAGTTTAGGGCTAGAGTTTAAGCTAGGGCTAGGGTGAGGGTTAGGGTTAGGGCTAGGATTAGGTCTAGGGCTAGAGCAAGAGTTCATTTTCTGTCAGGATTAGGTCTAGAGTTAGTGTAAGGGCTAGGATTAAGTGTCGGACCAGGGTTAGGTTTATGGCTAGGGTTAGGGTTAGTTATATTGTTAGGATTAGGGCTAGAGTTAAGGTTCATGTTAGTGTTAGGGTTATGTCTAGGGTTATGGTTATGGTTCGGGTTATTTTAGGTCCAGTGTTGGGATTTGTGTCAGGGTCAGGGCTAAGATTATGGTTGTGTTTAGGTTTAGGCTTGGGTTAAAGACAGAGTTAGGGTTAAGTTCAGTGCTAAGTTCAGGATTAGGTTCAAGGTTAGTGTTAGGATAAGGTATAGGATATGTATAGGGTTAAAGTTTGAGTGAGGGCTAGGTTTGGGGTTAGTGTTAGGATTAGTGTTATGTTTATTGTTTTGGTTAGGTTTAAGGTTATGGGCTATAATTCGGATTAGGTGAAAAGCTAGGGTTAGGGTTAGGGCTAGTGTTACAACTAAAGCTATGTTTAGAATTAGGATTATGGCTAAAGATTGGGCTAATACTAGTTTTAGGGTTAGGTTTTGGGTTAGGTTTAGGTTGAGGGCTAGAATTAGCGTTATGGTTAGATATTGAGCTAGAGCTAGGGTTAGCTTTAGTGTTGATGCTAAGTCTAGGATTAGGTTTGGGGTTACTCGTAGGGGTAGGGGTAGGGTTAAGAATAAAATTAGTGTTAGGGTTTGGTTAGAATTACGGTTAGAGTTATTTTTATGGCTACGGTTAAGGCTAGAAATAGGGTTATGGTAGAGTTTTGGATAGACTTAGGGTTATGGTTAGGGCTAGGGTTAGTGTTAGGGTTATAGGGCTACAGCTAGAGCTAGAGTTAGGGTTAATGTTAGGGTGAGGCCTAGGGTTAGGTTTAGGGCTATGGCTCAAGCTAGGTGTAAAGCTTGAGTTAGTTTTAGTGTTAGAGTTAGGTCTGGTGTTAAGTTTAAGGCTAGGTAAGGGCTGGGGTTAGAATTAGGGTTAGGTATAGGGTTCGGCATTGGGCTATGGCTAGGGTTAGGGCTAGTTTTAAGGTTAGGGTTAAGGTTACATTTAGGGTTAGGGTTGGGGTCAATTTTAGGGCTAGGATTAGGGTTAGGTTTAGGGTTAGATTTAGGGATTGGGCTAGACTTAGTTTAATACTAGGGCTAGAGCTAGAGCTAGGATTAAAGTTAGTGTTATGGTTAGGTCTAGGGTTATGGTTAGGGCTAGGGTTAGAGCTATGGCCAGGGTTTGGTCTAGCGTTAAGGCTGGGTTTAGGGCTAGGGCTTGGTTAAGTGTTCAGGCTAGGGCTAAAGCTAGGGTTTTGGTTAGGGTTACGTCTAGGGTTAGTTTTAGAAATACGGTTAGGTTTAGGGCTAGGGTTAGGGTTAGGGTTAGAATCAGGGTCTGGGCTAATGCTAGGCTTAGGGTTAGGATTTGGGCTAAGTTTGGGTTTAGGTTTAGGGTTAGGGTACTTTTAGGGGTATGATTAGGGTGAGTTCTAGGGTTAAATTTAGGGTGATGTTTAGAGTTACGGCTAGGTCCAGGGCTAGGGCTAGGATAAGGTTTAGGTTTAGGATTAGAGTTACGGTTACAGTTATGGTTACAGTTATGGTTAGGGCCAGTGCCAGGGTTTGGACTTGGTTATGGTTAGGGGTAGGATTTAACCTAGGCCTAGGGTTAGGGTTAGGGATAATGTTAGGGTTAGGTTTAGGGCTACAGTAGGGCTAGGGCATGGGTTAATGTTAAGGTTAAATTGAGGGTCTGTAGAGGGTCAGGGCTAGGGTTAGGGTTAGGAAGAGGGTTAGGTCTAGGGTTAGGTTTAGGGTTAGGTTTAGGTTTAGGGTTAGGGCTAGGGCTAGGGCAAGGTGTATGGCTAGTGGTAGGATTAGGATTATGGCTAGAGCAAAATTAGGGTTAGGGTCAGGTTAGATCTGGGGTTAGGGTGTTAGGGTTAGTGCTAGGGTTATTGCTAGGGCTACGGTAATGTCTAGGGCTAGGGTGAGGGCTATGACTAGTGTTAGTTCTAGGCCTAAAGTTAGGGTGAACATTACATTTAGGGTTAGAGCAAGTGGGAAGATTAGGATTACGACTAGGGTTAGCTCTAGAATTAGGGTTGAGGCTAAGGCTAGGGTTAGGGTTAGTGTTTAGTTTAGGCCTAGGCTTAGGGTTAGGGTTAGGGTTAGGGCTAGAACTAGGGTTGTCTAGATCTAGGGTTAGGGCTAGGGCTAGGGTTAGGGCAAGGGTTAGTGTTAGGGTTAGGGATAGGGTTAGGTCTAGGGCTATGGTGAAGTTTAGAGCTAGGGATAGGGTTAGTGTTAGGATTGGGTATAGGATTTGTGTTAGGGGTAGGGCTAGGGTTAAGGTGATGCTAGGGTCAGGGTAGGATTAGGGAATGGGTTAGTGCTAAGGTTAAGTTTAGGGGTAGGGGTTGGGCTCGGGCTAGGGGCAGGGTTTGTGTTAAGATTAGGTTTTAGTTTAGGGTTAGGGTTAGAATTAGGGCTAGGGTTTGGCCTAGGTTTAGGTTTAGGGCTAGGGTTAGGTTTAGGGCTAAAAATTAGGATTATGTGAATGGCTAGGGTTAAGGTTAGGGCTAGTGTTACTACTAAAGCTATGGTTAGGGTTAGGGTTAGGGTTAGGTCTAGGGTTAAGGCTAGGGTTATTGTTAGGGTTAGGTCTAGAATTAGGGTTAGGGTATTTTTATGGCTGGGGTTAAGGCTAGAAATAAGGTCATAATTACTGTTTTGGTTAGAATTAGGGTTATGGTTAGGGCTAGGGTTAGTGTTAGGGTTAGGGCTACAGCTAGAGCTAGTTAGGGTTAGTGTTAGGGTGAGGCCTCTAGGGTTTGGTTTAGGACTATGGCTAGGGTTTGGTCTAAAGCTCGAGTTAGTTTTAGTGTTACAGTTAGGACTGGTGTTAAGTTAATGTCTAGGTAAAGGCTCGAGTTAGTCTTAGGATTCCCTCTAGTGTTATGTATAGGGCTATGGCTAGGGTTAGGGCTAGGTTTAAGGTTAGGGCTATGGTTACATTTGAGGTTAGGGCTGGGGTAAATTTGAGGGTTAGAATTAGGGTTAGGTTTAGGGTTAGATTTAGGGATTGGGCTAACTTAGTTTAATATTAGGGCTAGAGCTAGAGCTAGGGTTATAGTTGGTGTTATGGTTAGGGCTAGGGTTATGGCTAGGGCTAGGGTTAGAGCTGTGGCCTGCATTGGGTCTAGCTTTAAGGCCAGGGTTAGGGCTAGGGCTTGTTTAAGGGTTCAGGCTAGGGCTAGCATTTGAGTTAGGGTTATGTCTAGGGGCAATTTTAGTTTTAGGGCTAGAGGTATATCTCTGGTTAAGGTTACTTTTAGGGTTACTTCTAGGGTTAGCATTAGAAATAGGGTTAGGTTTAGAGCTAGGGTTAGGGTAAGGGTTAGAGTTTTTGTTAAGGATAGGTTTAGGGTTAGGGTTAGGGCTAGGGCTAGGCCTAGAGCAAAGTTATGGGTAGTGTTCAGGTTAGGTCTTGCGTTAGGGTTAGTATTAGGGTTAGGGCTATGGTTATGGCCTGGGCTAGGGTTAGAGCTATGGCAGGGTTGGGTGTAACGTTAAAGGCAGGGTTAGGACTAGGGCTTGGTTAAGGGTTCAGGCTAGGGCTAGAGGTAGGGTTAGTTTTAGGGTTACGGCTATGGTTAGTTTACTGTTAGGGCTAGAGCTACCTCTAGGATTAAGGTTACTGTAAGGGTTATTTCTAGGATTAGCATTAGAAATAGGGTTAGATTTAGGGCTAGCGTTAGAGTTAGTATTAGAATCAGGGTCTGGGCTAATGCTAGGTTTAGGGTTAGGATTAGGGCTAAGTTTGGGTTTAGGTTTAGTCTTAGGGTAAGGGTTAGGCTACTTTTAGGGTTAGCATTTGGGTTAGTTCTATGGTTAAATTTAGGGCGAAGTTTAGAGTTAGGGCTAAGGCTAGGATTAGGTTTAGGATAAGAATTAGAATTACAGTTACAGTTATATTTTGGGCCAGGGCCAGGGCTTGGACTTTCTTATGGTTATGGGTAGAATTCAAGCGAGGGCTAGGGCTAGGGCTAGGGGTAGGGGTAGGGATAGGGATAGTGTTAGGGTCAGATGTAGGGCTACAGTAGGGCTAGAGCTAGGGGTAGTGTTAGGGTTATATCGAGAGTTTTGTTCAGGGTTAGGGTTATGAATAGGGTTTTGGTTAAGTCTAGGGGTAGGGTTAGGTTTATGGATAGGGTAAGTTGTATGGCTAGGGTAAGTAGTATGTCTAGGGTTAGTTAGAGTTTTTGTTAAGGATAGGTTTAGAATTTGGGTTAGGGTTAGGGCTAGTGTTGTCTACATTTAGGGATAGGGCTAGCGCTAGTGTTAGGGCAAAGGTTAGTGTTAGGGTTAGGGATAGTGTTGGGTCTAGGACTATGGCGAGGTTTAGAGCTACGGATAGGGTTAGTGTTTGAATTGGGTATAAGGTTTGTGTTAGGGGTAGGGCTATGGTTACTTATAGGGTAGGGTTAAGGTAAGGCTAGGGTAAAGGTTAGGATTAGAGATTGCGCTAATGCTAGGTTTAAGTTTAGGAATAGTGTTAGGGCTGGGGCTAAAGCTAGGTTTAGTGTTAAGTTTAGGTTTGTGTTTAGGGTTAGGGTTTGAAGTAGGACTAGGGTTTGGCCAAGTTTTAGGTTTAGGTCTAGGTTTAAGGTTAGGGTTAGGGCTAAAATTAGGATTAGGGGATGGGCTAGGGTTAAGGTTAGGCTAGTTTTATGACTAAAACTATGGTTAGGATTAGGGTTATGGCTAAAGACTGGGCTAATACTAGGGTTAGTGTTAGGTTTATGATTAGGTTTAGGTTGAGGGCTAGGGTTAGGGTTATGGTTAGATATAGAGCTAGAGCTAGGGTTAGCTTTAGTGTTAGTCCTAGGTGTTGGCTTAGGATTGGGGTTACTGTTAGGGGTAGGGGTAGGTTTAGGGTTTAGAATAAGGTTAGTTTTAGGGTTAGGGTTAGGGCTAGGGTTATGTTTGGAGTAGGGTTAGGGTTAAGGTGAGGTCTCCTTTTAGGGTAAGGGTTAGGATTAGGGCTAGTGTTAGAAGTGGGGCTTGGGTTAGGGCTAGGGCTAGGTTTAAGGCCAGGGCAAGGGGTAGGTCTAGGTTTAGTGTTAGGTCTAGAATTAGGGCTAGGGCTGAGATTAGGGTTAGGGCTAGAGTTATGGTAAAGGCTAGGGCTAGAGGGAGGTTTAGGTTTAGCGTTAGCGTAATGTCTGGGGTTAGGGCTATGATTGGGGCTAGGGTTAGGGCTAGGTTTAGTGTTATGATTAGTTTTAGGGGTAGGTTTGTTAGGGTTAGGCTTAGGGTTCTGTCTTGGGTTACTTTAATGTTAGTGGTAGAGCAAACGCTAGGGTTAGTTTTAGTGTTAGAGTGAGGTCTAGGGTTGGGTTTAGGATTAGGATTAGTGCTAGGTTTAGGGCTAGCACTAGGGCTAGAGCTAGGGTTAGGGTTAGTTTTAGGATTACTTCTAGGGTTAGGGCTCAGGGTAGTGTTGGGGTTAGGTGTAGAATTAGGGTTGGGGGTATTGTACGGCTAGGGTTAAGGCTAGAAATAGGGGTATTGTTAGCCTTTGGTTAGAATTGGGTTATGGTTAGGGCTTGGGTTAGTGTTAGTGTTAGGTCTACAGCTAGAGCTAGAGTTAGGGTTAGTGTTAGAGTTAGGTTTGGGTTTAGGGTTAGGGTTAAAAATAGGGCTAGGTTTGGCCTAGGTATAGGTTTAGGGCTAGGGTTAGGGTTAGGGCTAGTGTTTAAACTAAAGATATGGTTAGGATTAGGGTAATGGCTAAAGATGGGGCTAATCCTAAGGTTAGGGTTAGGTTTATGGTTAGGTTTAGGTTGAGGCCTAGCGTTAGGGTTTTGGTTAGATATAGAGCTGGTGCTAGGGTTAGCTTTAGTGTTAGTGCTAGGTCTAGGCTTCAGATAGGTTTTGCTGTTATGGGTAGAGTTAGTGTTTGGGTTAAGAATAAGTTTAGTGTTAGGGTTAGGGCTTGGGTAATGGTAGGATAGGGAGAGGGTTAGGGTGAGTTCTAGGTCTAGGGTAAGGGGTACGGTCAATTTTAGTGTTAGAACTAGGGCTTGGGCTAGGGTTAGGACTAGGTTTAAGGTCAGGGCAAGGGTTGGTATAGGTTTAGTGTTAGGTTTAGTGTTAGGGCTAGGGCTAGGATTAGGGTGAGGATTTTGATTAGGGTTCAGTTTAGGGCTAGGGCTATTGTTGGTTTCGGGTTTCAGTTAGTTTTAAGGGTAGGGTTAGGGCTTGGGTTAGTGTAGATTTAGGTCTAGATTTAGGGTTACATCGAGGGTTGGAATCAGGGTCAGGTCTAAGGCTAGGTTAAGTTTAGGGTTAGGGTTAGATTTAGCGTTAGTTCCAGGGCTAAGGTTAGGGTTAGGGTCAGGTTAGGGTTAGGGTTAAGTTTGGCGCAAGGTGTTGGATACATTTTGTGTCAGGGTTAGGATGAGGGCCATGCACAGGATTAGCATTTTGGTTAGAGCTAGGATTAGGTGTATGGCTAGTGTTAGGGTTAGGGCTAGAGTTAAGGGTTGTGTTAGGGTTAGTGATAGAGTAACAGCTGGGGGTAGGTTGAGGTTCAGGGTTAGGGCTGGTGTTAGTTCTAGTGTTATGGAAAGGGCTAGGGTTAGTGCTAGTTCTAGTGTTAGTGCTACATTTAGAGTTAGGGTTAGTTGGAGGGGTTAGGGTTAAGAATAATTTTAGTGTTATGGGCTAGGGCTATGGTTGGGCTAGTATTAGGGTTAGGGATAGGTCTAGGTTAAGGGTAAGGTTTAGGGTTAGGGCTAGGTTTAGAACTAGGGCTCTGTAAGAGCTAGGGTTAGGTTTAAGGTTAGGGTTAGATCCAGGGCTCGGGTTAGGGGTAGGGCCAGAGTTAGTTTTAGTTAGAGGTGTAGAGTTAGGGTTAGGTTTAGGGTTAGACTTAGGCCTAGTGTTAGGCCTAGGTCTAGGGTTAGGGCTAGGTTTAGGTTTAGAGTTAGGGCTAGGTTTTGTGCTAGGGTTAGGGTTAGTTTAGTGCTAGGGTTAATGTCTAGGTCTAGGTTTTGGCGAGAGCTAGGGTTAGGGTTAGTGTTAAGATTGGGTATGAAGTTATAATTAGGGTTAGGGTTAGGGTTACAATTAGGGCTAGGGCTAAGGTTAGTGTTTGTTTAAGAGTTAGGGTTTTGGTTAAGGTACTGTTAGAGTTATGGTTAGAGTTAGCTTTAGATTTTTGGCCTAGGTGAGAATTAGCGATAGGGTTACAGTTTGTTTTAGGTTCAGGTAGTGCTAGATGTAAGATTAAGGGTAGTGTTGGGGTTAGGGCTAAGGTGGAGTAGTTTTAGGGCTATAATAAGGGGCATGGGTGGGGTTAGTATTGGAGCAAGGTGTAGGGCTCTCGCTAGGGTAATGTTTGTGTTAGGGTTAGGTCTACGGTTTAGTTTAGTGTTACGTTTATGATTAGGAAAGGGTTAAGTTTAGGGTTAGTGTTCTTGTTAGGGTTAGGGTTAGGGCTAGGGTTAGTGTTAGAGTAAGGTATAGAGGTAGATCTAGGGTTAAGGTTAGTGTTAGGTTTAGATCTAGAACCAGGTTTAGGGTTAGGTATTAAGGGTAGGCCTAGGGCTAGGGTTAGGGTTAGGGCTAGGGTTAGTTTAGAGTTAGGGGTAGAGCTAGAGCTAGGGTTAAGGTTAGTGTTCCGGCTAGGGCTAGGGTTAGTGTTAGGATTAGTTTTAGGTTTAGGTTTTTGGATAGGGTTAGAGTTTGGTTTAGGGTTAGGGCTAGTTTAACATTAGTGGTAGAGCACAAGCTGGAGTTTGTTTTAGTGTTCGAGCGGGGTCTAAGGTTGGGTTTAGGGTTAGGATTAGGGCTAGGTGTAGGGCTAGTGCTAGTGCTAGGGCTAGAGCTAGGTTTAGGGTTAGTTTTAGGGTTAGGTCTTGGGTTAGGGCTAGAGTTAGTGTTAGGGTTAGGTTTAGAATTAGGGGTAGGGGTATTGTTATGGCTAGGGTGAAGGCTAGAAATAGGGTTATGGTTCATGTTTTGGTTAGAATTAGGGTTATGGTGTGAGCTAGGGTTAGTGTTAGGGTTAGGGCTAGAGCTAGAGACAGAGTTAGGGTTAGTGTTAGGGTGAGGCCTAGGGTTAGGTTTCGGGCTACGTCTAGGGCTAGGTGTAAAGCTCAAGTTAGTTTTAGCGTTAGAGTTAGGACTGGTGTTAAGTTAATGGCTAGGTAAGGGCTCGGGTTAGTCTTAGGATTCCGTCTAGTGTTACATATAGGGATATTGCTAGGGTAGGGCTAGGTTTAAGGTTAGGGTTAAGGTTACATTTAGGGTTAGGGCTTAGGTCAATTTTAGGGTTAGGATTAGGGTTAGGTTTAGGGTTAGATGTAGGGTTTGGGCTAGACTTAGTTTAATATTAGGTCTAGAGCTGGAGCTAGGGTTAAAGTTAGTATTAGGGTTAGGTCTAGCGTTATGGATAGGGTTGGGGTTAGAGCTATGGCCAGGGTTGGGTCTAATGTTAAGACCAGGGTTAGGGTTCAGCTTGGTTAAGGGTTCAGGCTAGGGCTAGAGCTAGGGTTTGGGTTATGGTCACGTCTAGGGTTAGTTTTATTGTTAGGGCTAGAGCTATATCTAGTGTTAAGGTTTCTGTTAGGGTTATGTCTAGGTTCAGCATTAGAAATAGGGTTAGGTTTAGGGCTAGGGTTAGGGTTAGGGTTAGATCAGGGTCTGGGCTAATGCTAGGTTTAGGGTTAGGATTAGGGCTAAGTTTGGGTTTAGGTTTAGGGTTAGAGTAAGGGTTAGTGTACTTTTAGTGTTAGGATTAGGGTGAGTTGTAGGTTAAATTTAGGGCTAAGTTTAGATTTACGGCTAGGTCAAGGGCTAGGGCTATGATAAGGTTTAGGGTTAGTGTTTGGGCTAGGGTTAGGGTTATGATCAGGGTTAGAGTTAGGGCTAGGTATAGGGTTATAGATAGGATTGGGGTGGGATTGTATTTATTGTTCTGATAAGGGTTAGGTCTAGGGTTAGGGTTAGCTCTAGGGTTACGGTTAATTATAGGGTTAGGGATAGGGCTCAAGTTGGGTTTAGGGCTATTTTTAGGGTTAGGACTAGATTTGGGGTTTGGGATATGGTTAGGGCTAGGTTTAGGTTTAGTTTTAGGGTTAGGGAAAGGGTTAGGATGTTTTTAGAGTTAGGGTGAGGGCCAGGGTTAGGCTTAGGGTTAAGATTAGGTTTAGGACTGGGGCTAGGGCTAGGGCTAGGGTTACAGTTTGGGCTAGGTTCAGGGGTGGGGCTAGGGTTAGGGTTTGGTTTAGGGTTAGGGTTAAGGTTACGATAGGGTTACGGTTAGTGTCAGGGTTAAGGCTAGGGCTAGGGTTAGGATAAGGGTTAGGATTATGATTTGGGTTAGGGTTAGGGCAAGTGTTATGGCTAGGGGTAGGGTTTTGGCTAGCGGTAGGTTTAGGGCTATGGCTCAGGTTATGGCTCGGCTTACAGTTAGAGTTAAGGTTACATTTAGGTTTAGGGCAAGGGTTAAATTTAGGGTAAGGGCTAGGGTTAGTTTTAGGGTTAGAGCTAGAGCCAGAGCTAGGGTTAGGATTAGGGTTAGAACTAGGATTTTGGCTAGAGCTAGGGCTATGGCTAAGGTTAAAGTTAGCGTTAGGGTTAGGATTATGGTTAGGGTTAGGTTTAGGTTTAAATTTAGGGCTTAGAAAGGGTTAGGGTTATTATTAGGATTAGGTCTAGGTTTTGGGTTAGGATTAGGGCTATTGTTATGGTTAGGGCTAGGGCTAGACTTAGGGCTAGGATTAGGAGTAGGTTTAGGTTAAGGGTTCAGGCTAGGGCTAGGTCTAGAGCTAAGTTTAGGTTTGTGTTAGGGTTAGGTTTAGGTTTAAGTTTAGGACTTAGAAAGGGCTAGGGTTCGTATTAGGGTTAGATCTAGGTTTTGGGTTAGGATTAGGGCTAGGACCAAGGCTAGTGTTAGGGCTAAGGTTAGTGGTAGGTTTAGGTTAAGGGTTCAGGCTAGGGCTAGATTTAGAGCTAGCTTTAGGTTTAGTGTTTATGTTAGGTTTAGGGTTAGGTTTAGGATTAGGGCTAGGGTTATGCCTAGGGGTACTGTTAGGGTTAGGTTTAGGGTTAGGGTTAGGTTTAGGGTTAAGGCTAGAATTAGTTTAATGTTAGAGCTAGAGCTAGAGCTAGGGTTAGGGTTATTGTTAGTGTTAGTGTTCAGTCTAGGATTGGGGTTAGGTTTAGGATTACAGTAAGGTTTAGGGCTAGGGCTGGTGCTAGGATTAGGTTTAGGGTTAAGATTATAATTAGGGTTAGGATTATGGGTAAGGTTAGGACTAGAACTAAGGTTATGGTTAAGGTTAGGATTATGATTAGGGTTGAAGTTAAGTTTGGGGTTAGGTTTAGAGCTAGATTTAGGGTGAGGGCTAGGGTTAGGTGTAGGGTTAGGGGTTGGGCTAGGGTTAGGTTTAAGTTAGGGCTAGGTTTCGGATTAGGATTAGTGTTAGGGCAAGAGTTAGTGTTAGCATTAGGGGTAGGGCTACAGCTAGGGTTAGGGTTAGTGTTAGGATTAAGAGTAAGTTTAGTGTTAGGGTTAGGGCTACACTAGGATTAGGGCTAGGGCTAGAATTAGGGTTAGAGTGACGTCTAGAGTTAAAATTTGGTTTAGAGTTAGGGCTAGGGTTAGGGTTAGGTTTAGATTTAAATTTAGGGCTAGGTCTAGGGCTAGGTCTAGGGTTAGGGCTAAGGTTAGGGTGAGGGCTAGTGTTATTGTTTGTATTATAATTTGGGTTAGGGTTAGGGTCTCATTTAGGGTTTGTGTTAGGGCTAGGATTAGTGTTAGGGTTGGGTCTGGTATTAGGGTTAGGGCTAGGGAAAGGGCTAGGGTAAGGGCTAGGACTAGGCTACATGTTAGGGCTAGGTTTAGTCTAAGGGATAGGGTTAGGGTTAGAATCAGGGTCTGGACTAATGCTAGGTTTAGGGTTAGGATTAGGTTTAATTTTGGGTTTAGATTTAGGGTTAGAGTACTTTTATGGTTAGGACTAGGGTGAGTTCTAGGGTTAAATTTAGGGCAAAGTTTAGAGTTAGGGCTAGGTCCAGGACTAGGGCTAGGATTAGGTTTAGGGTTAGGATTAGAGCTAGGGTTACAGTTATGGTTAGGGCCAGGGCTTGGACTTGGTTATGGTTAGGGTAGAATTCAAGCTAGGGCTAGGGTTAGGGCTAGGGCCAGGGTTAGTTTCAGTTTGAGGTGTAGAGTTAGGGTTAGAGTTAGGCCTAGGGTTAGGGATACGTCTAGGTTTAGGACTAGTGTTAGATTTGGGGTTAGGGCTAGCGGTTGGACTAGGGTGAGGTTTAGGTTTAGGGCTAGGGTTAATGTCGAGGGCTAGGCCTTGGTGAGATCTAGGGTTAGGGTTAGTGTTAAGATTAGGCATAGGGTTATAGTTAGGGTTAGGGTTAGGGTTACGTTTAGGGCTAAGGCTAAGGTTAGTGCCTAGCCCTAGACCTAACCCTAACCTAACCCTAACCCTAGCCATAGCCATAACCCTAGCCCTAACCATAAACCTAACCTTAGCCCTAACACTAACCCTAACTCGAGACAGAAAACGAACCCTAGCTCTAGCTCTAACCCTAACCATACCCCTAACTCTAGCCTGCATCCAAAATCAACCCCTAAACCTAACTTTAACCCTAATCATAATTCTAAATCTAACTCTAACTCTAGTACTTGCCCTTACCTAAGCACTAACCCTAACTCTAACCATAGCCCTATTTGTAACACTAGCCCTAATCGTAAACCTAACACTAGCCCTAACCCTAACCCTAGCCTTAAACTTAAGTCTAAATGTAAACCTAACACTAACCCTAACCCTAAACGAAACCCTAAAACTCTAACCCGAGCCCTAGCCGTAACCCTAACTCTAATCCTAAACCTACCCCTAACCCTAGCCCTAGCTTTAACTCTAACACTAGCCCTAACCCTAACTCTAACTCTAGTCCTAACCCTAATTGTAGCCTTAGCCCTGACCCTAGCTCTACTGTAACCCTAGTCCTAACCCTAGCTCTAGCCCTAACCCTAACCCTAATTGTATTCCTAATACTAAACGTAATCCTAGCCCTAGCCCTGGTTCTAGCCCTAACCCTAAAGTTCACCCTACCCTCAACCCCAGCCCTCACCCTAAATCTTACTCTTAATGTATTCTAACCCTTACCCTAACACTAAACCCAACCCTAACCATAAGCCTAATCTTAGCATTAGCCCTGACCCTGATTTTAACCCTATACCTAACCCTAAAACTAGACCAAACCCTAACCCTAGCCCTATCCCTAACTTGAGCCCTAACGTTAACCATAGATCTAACCCTGCTCTAAGCCTAACCCTAGCTCTAGCCCCAGCCCTAACCCTACATTAACCCAAGACCTAACCCTAATCCTAAACTTACACCTTGCCCTAACTGTAAACTTCACCCTAACCCTAACCCTATCAATAACCCTATCCCTATCTCTAACCCTAACCCTAACCCTAGCCTTAGAACTGACCTTAATTCTAACCCCAACCCTAACACAAGACCTAACGCTAAACCTAACCCTAACCCTAACCCTAAATAATTCCCTTACCCTATCCCTCGCTCTAGACCTAACCCTAATCCTAACCCTTACACTACTCAAAATCCTAACCCTAACCCTAGCCCTAACCCTCGTTCTAACTGTAAACCTAGAACTAGCTCTGACCCTAGCCCTAACACTAACCCTAACGCAAACTCTAAACCTAGTTCTAGCACTAGCCCTAACTCTAACTCTAATCCTAGCCCTAAACCTAATCCTAGCCCTAGCCCTGGACGTAGCCCCAACCCTAAACCTAACCCTAACTCTAACACTAGCCCTCACCCTAAACCTAACCCTAAACGTATCCTAACACTCACCGTAAATGAAACAAAAAACCTAACTTTAGTCCTAACCCTAACAGTAACCCTAACCATAGCTCTAGCCCTACCACAAACCCTAACACTACCCTAACCCTATCACTAACTTTTACCTAGTTCTAACTCTATCACTAACTCTAACCCTAACCCTAACAGTATCCTAACTGTAACCATAACCTTAGCCCTAGCCCTAAACCTAACCCTAAACCTTACCCTAATGCTAACCATAACCCTAGCGCTAAACTTATCCCAAGCCCCAATCCTAACTCTAATTCTAACACTAACCCTAGCCCTAACCTTAACCCTACCCCTAATCCTGGTCCTAAAACAAACATTAACCATTTACCTAATCCTAAAACTACCCCTAAACCTAGCTCTAGCCCTAGTTCTAGTTCTAGACCTAACCATAGTCCTAACACTAGCCCTTGCCCTAACCAAAGCCATAACCCTAAAACTAGTCCTAAACCAATCACTAATCCTAAACCTAACCATAGCCTAATACATAGCCCTAGCCCTAGCCCTAACACTAAACCTACACTTCACCCTAACACTAAACCTAGCCTTAGCCCTAGCCCTCACACTAACCCTAAACCTAAACTTAACCCTAATACTAACCTTAGCCCTAACACTACCCATAGCTCTAGTTCTAGACCTAACCATAGCCCTAACCCTTGCCCTATACCTAGCCCTAAACCTAACCCTAAACCTAGACCTAACCCTAACTATAACCCTGTACCCAGTCTTAACACTAACCCTAACCCTAGCTCTCGCCAAGGCCTAACCCTAGACATTAACCCTAGCCCTAACCTAACCTTAACCCTAGCACAACCCCTAGCCCTAAACATAAACCTAACCCTAGCCCTAAACCTAGATCTAGCCCTAACCCTAGGCCTAATTCTAACCCTAAACCTAACCTTAACTCTACACCTCAAACTGAAACTAACCCTGGCCCTAGCCCTAAGCCTAACCATTAATCTAGCACTAAACCTATCCCTAACCTTAGCCCTTACCAAGCCCTAGTTCTAACCCTAGCCCCAGCCCTAACCCTAACCCTTAACCTAGACCTATCCCTAACCCTAGCCCAACCATATGCCTAGCCCCAACTCTAACCATAACACTAAACTTATTCTTAACCCTAAAACCTACCACTAACCCTAACCCTAAACGTAGCCCAAACCCAAGCACTAGCACATAACATAGCCCTCGCCATAACACTAGACCTAACACCAGCCCTAACCCTGAACCTCACCCTACCCCTAGCTGTATCTCTAGCACTATCCCTAAGACAAACCCAAACCCTAACACTAGCCATACACCTAAACCTAGCTCTAACCAAAACTCTCACCCTATTCATGGCCCTCATCCTAACCCTAACCCCAAATGTATCCTAAACCTTGCCCTAAACTTAACCCTAAACCTAATGATAACCCTAACCTTAACCCTGGAAGGAACCCTAAATCTAAACCTAACCCTAAACCTAGCCTTAGACCTGACCCTGATTCTAACCTAGACGTAACCCTAAATCTAGACCTAACCCTAACATTAACCCAAGACCTAACCGTACCCCTAAGACTAACTGAAACCCTAACCCTAACAACAGCCCTAGCCCTAACCTGAACCCTAATCAAAATCCTAACCCTAATCTTAGTCCTAACACTAAACCTAGACCTAACCCTTGCCCTGACCTTAAACCTAGCCCCTACCCCTAACAGTAACCCAAATCCTAAGCCTACACCTAGCACGAACACGAAAGTGAACCCTAGCTCTAATTCTATATCTAACCCGAACCCTAGCTGTCAACCTAAACCTAATCATAAACCTAACCCTAACCCTAGTATTAGCCCAATCATTAGCCATAACCCTAATGTGAACCACAGGTTTTATATTAACACCAGCCCTAACCTTAACCCTAGCCATTCACCTAATCCTAATTTTAGCCCTAACTCTAACCCTATCCCTAAACCTAAACCTAGGCCAAAACCTAGCCCTATTTCTAACCTTAACCCTAAATTCAAACCTAACCAAACACTAAGCCTAGCCCAAACCTGAGCCCTAATCCTACCCCTAAACTTGACTCTAGAAGAGCCCATTTCCTAATTTTACCCTGATCCTAGCCTTACTTAACCCTAACCCTAGCAGTAAACCTAGCGCTACCCCTAACACAAATCCTATACCCAATCCTAACACTAACCCTATCCCTAGCTCTAAACCTTGCCATAGCCCTAGACCTAACCCTATCCCCAACCCTAACACTAACTCTTGCCCTAACCTTAGCCCTAAACCAAATCTAAACAACCCTAGGCCTAAACAAAACACTAATCCTAACCATAGCCCTAACCCTAACTCTAATTCTAAAGCTAATCCTAATAATTCTCCTAACCTTGACCCTTCTCCTAACCCTAGATGTAACGTTAACCCTAACCTTAAGCCTAGAACTAACACTAGGCATAGCCCTCTCCCTAGCCCTACCCATAACCGTAGACCTAGCCATAACCCTAGCCCCAACCCTAACACTAATCCTAAAACTAGACCTAACCTGAACACTAACTATAACTTTGCTCTAGGCCTAGCCCCAGTCTAACCCGAACACTAAACCTATCCTTACCAAAACCTCTCACCCTGATCCTAGCCATAGTCATACACCTTACCCTAGCCCTAACCCTAAACCTAGCCCGAACCCTAACCTTATTCCTAAACCTAACCCTAGTCTTGACCCTGAACAGAACCCTCAAATTAACCCAAACACTAACCCTAGCCCTAGCCCTAAATTAGCCCTAACCCTAACAATAACACTAACACTATCCCTAACCCTAACACTAGCCCTAGTTTGAATTCTAAGCCTAACCATAACCAAGTCCAAGCCCTGGCCCTAACCATAACTGTAACCCTAACGCTAATCATAACCCTAAACCTTATCCTAGCCCTAGGCCTGGACCTAGCCCTAACTCTAAACTTCACCCTAAATTTAAGCCTAGATCTAACCCTAATCCTAACCCTAAAGTACCCTAACCCTAAACCTAAACCCAAATTTAGCCCTAATCCTAACTCTAAACCTAGCATTAGCCCAGACCCTGATTCTAACCCTAACCCTAGCTCTAAACCTAACCCTATTTTTAATGCTAACCCTAGAAGTAACCCTAATAGTAACCTTAACCCTAGATGTAGCTCTAGCCCTAACAGTAAAACTAACCCTAGACAAAACCCTAAACCAAACCCTAACTCTAGACCTAGCCTGAACCCTTACCCAAGCCCTAGACCTATCCCTGGTCTTAACGCTAGACACAATCCTGCCCATAGTTCTATCCCTAGCCCTAGCCATAACCCTAGACCTAACCATAACAATAACTTTAACCCTAGCTCTAGCCCTAATATTAAACTAAGTTAGTCCGATTCCTAAACCTAACCCTAATCCTAACCCTAAAATTGATCCCAACCCTAACCCTAAATGTAACCTTAACCCTAACCTTAAACCTAGCCCTAACCCTAGCCATGGCCCTATACCTAACCCTAGACCTAATCCTAAGACTAACCTGAGCCCTTACCTAGCCTTAAACTTAACACCAGACCTACTCTAACACTAAAACTAACTCGAGCTTTACACCAAACCCTAGCTGTAGCCCTAAACCTAAACCTAGGCCTCACCCTAACACTAACCCGAACTCTAGCTCTAGCTGTAGCCTTAACCCTAACACTAACCCTAGCCCTAACCATAATCCTAATTCTAACCAAAACGCTAACCATAACCCTATTTCTAGCCTTAACCATAGCTGTAACAATACCCCTACCCCTAATTCTAGACTTAACCCTAACACTAACCCTAGCCCTAACCCAAGACCTAACCCTAAACCTAACCCTAACCCTAGCTCTAGCCCTAGCACTAGCGCTAGACCTACACCTATCCCTAATCCTAACCCTAAACCCAACCTTAGACCTCACTCTAACACTAAAACTAACCCCAGTTTTGCTCTACCACTAATGTTAAACTAGCCCTAACTCTAACCCTAACCCTAAAACTAAACCTAACACTAACCCTAGCCCTAATCCTACCCTAACTCTGTCACCTTAACCCCAGATCTTAGCCTAACACTAAACCTAACCCTACCTGTAGTCTGAGCCTTAGCCCTTACCATAACTCTGGCCCTAACCCTGGCCCAAGCCCTAGCCCTAACACTAGCCGTACCCGCATCCTAAACCTAGATCTAAACCTAACACTAACCTTAACCCTAGCTCTAGCTCTATCCCTAACTCTAACACTATCCCTAGTCCTAACCCTAAAACTAGCCATAGCCCTATGCTTAACACCTAACCCTATACCTGAACCTAGATCTAAACCTAAAACTAACCTTAACCCTAAATCTATATCTATACCTTACCCTACCACTACCCGTAGCCCTAAACCTAACCCAAACAAAAACACTAAATCCTAACACTAACCCTAAACTTAACCCTTCCCCTAACCATAAATATAATACTAAACCAAACCATAGACCTAACCCTAACACAAATGCTAGCCCTAGCGTCAGCACTACACCTTGCCCTAACGCTAACCATAGCCATATCCCTTATCATAGCCCTAAAACTAACCCCACCTTAGCCCAAACCCCAACACTACCCTTAATATTCAATCTAGCACTACCCCTGAACCTAAAACTAACTGTAATCCTATATCTAAACCTAACCTAACCAAAAAATCTAATGCTAACCCTAACCCTAAGATTATCTTAACCAAAACCCCAACTCTAAACCAAACCAACCTTGGCCCTAGCCCTAAATGTAACCCTAACCATAACTCTAACCCTAACTATAACCCTATACCAAATCATAACACTAACCCTAGCTCTCGAAAAGGCCTAGCCCTAGATACTAAACCTAGCCCTAAACCTAAAACTGACATTCAACTTAATCTTAACCCTAAACTCTACTACTAACCATACCCCTAACAGTAAACCCAATCCTAAGCCAACACCTAGGACTAACACTAAAGCTAACCCTAGCTCTAGCTCTATATCTAACCATAACCCTAACCCTAGCTCTCAACCTAAACCTAACCATAAACCTACGCCTAACCCTAGTATTAGCCCAATCATCAGCCATAAACATATTCCTAACCATAGCTTTAGTAGTAACCCTAGCCCTAAATTTAACCCTAGCCACTCACCTAATCCTAATTTTAGCCCTAAACCTAACCCTAGTCCTAAACCTAAACATAGGCAAAAACCTAGCCCTATTTCTAACCCCAAACCTAAACCCAAACCTCACTCTAACGCTAACCTGAACCCTAGCCCGAGCCCAAACCCTACCCCTAAACTTAACCCTAGCACTAGCCCACTCCCCAATCCTAACCCTGACCCTAGCATTACCTTAAACCTAGCCCTAGCAGTAACCCTAGCCCTACCCATAACACAAATCCTATACCCAATCCTAACACTAACTCTATCCCTAGCTCTAAACCTCGCCATAGCTCTTGACCTAAACCTAACCCTATCCCTAACCCTAGACCTAAACCAAACACTAACCTTAACCCTAGCACTAGCCCTAACCCTAATCCTAAACCTATTCTTCACCCTTGCCCTAAACCTAAATGTAACCTTAATCTTAACCTAATGCCTAGAACTAACAGTAGCCATAGCCCTCACCGTAGCCCTAGCTATTTCCAATAGCCCTAGCCATAACCCTAGACCTAACACTAACACTAAGCCTAACCCAAGACCTAACTTGAACACCAACCATAACATTGCTCTAGACCTAACCCTTGACCTCACCATAACTTTAACCCTATCCTTAACAAAAACACTAACCCTAATCCTAACCCTAGCAATACAACTGACCCTAGCCCTAATGCTAAACCTAAACACAAACTTAGCCCTAACATTAACCCTAAATGTAGCATTACCCAGACCCACATTCTAACCCTAACCCTAACCCTAGCCCTATAAAATATCTACTCTTTCAAGTGGGGAGTGCCTCAGAGTGGCCAGGAAATGCTCTCAAACTGCGAAAGCCTGGCAGCGGCCTGAAAACACAATCAAGGAGAGTACACGAATACACTGGCCTAGAGAGTCGTTTATTTATTTACTTAATTTTTCACAGGATTTCAGGTTCTACTTATTAATCTTCAGCAGGCAGTAAAAGAAGACAGAAGCTGCCTTAAAAGTTCTTTGTGTACTAAGTCATGGTCTATCACTGATAATGCTACAGAACTATGGGAAAACAAACTCACTTTCCGGGGTAGCACTTCTCCTTTAACTAAAAGCAATCATAGCAAAGTAGGCTTCACAGGATTGTTAGGCCTTCCTTCTGATGCCAGCTCACCCGGGATCCTGTTCTTGCTGGCAAGGGGCTGCACTGCCTCCCCCATCACAGTGGGCTCAGGCTTCAGTGGCTTAGAGCCAGGAAGCACTCCTCCCAGAGAACATGGGCTCTGGGCTATATCAGGATATCTGCAGGGTGAGGGTCCATACTCCCTGTTGGCTGCAGCACCCGTGGACCTTCTATGATAGCCTCCAAAGCCATGGGCCCTGGGTTAGCTTTCCCTCCTCTGTGGAGTCTTCCCTGCCTCTGAGGATCCGACGGTGCTTTTGGAGCCGAGGAGGGAGCAGAGGCAGCGTTTGCTAGCAGAGACAAGCTACGTCTCCTTTTGGCTTCTGTGCCAGAACTTGCTCACTCCTTGGAAGCCATGGGAGGCAGTTACACTTCCTGAGACCAGGAAGAGCAGTTCCCAACATCTCCTTCTTTTCTGCTTCTTAAATGAATTGTTGCCGTTTGGCCCGTGAAACCTACTAGGCCGCGTTGCCTCTTGCAGGCACCAGAAAACAACTTCCATATACATGATGAAGCACACACAAAGATTCAGACGAGGAGGAGTCTAGGAGCTGCCCAGACACAAACTCCTGAGTTCACTCCGCTGAAAAATGCATGCATGTACAAGGGAATAACAAAACTAACAGGTCTCTGGTTACATTTTGGTGTGGGCGAGGATTAGCGCAACCTTCAGGAAAGGTGGCGCAAGTCACACAGTAGCCTAAGCACCAAGCAGGCCTGATCACCCATGGGAGGAGGTCATTACGGGGGTTGTCTTGCACGCTGTCTTACCCCACACTGGTCTCCCACGTGGTGTCGAGATGCGTTTCCTTGTCTAATGAAGCAGTTCCCTGAATCTCTCTCCCTCAGTTTGGTCGTGACTGCTATATATCCCCAAAAGTTTGCCCCTTGCTGCTCTCCTGTACAACCCAAACTGGGAAAGTCATTTGCAAAGGCATCAAAGCACACAAGGCATTTTGGCAATCAGCAAACTACCGGCAGCTCCAAAGACCCACATTCTCAGAAGAAGTCCATCAGACCAAGTTTCGGGGTTCAAGCAGACCACATTTTCACGGAGGGTGGAGAGCACATCCTGCTTGGTTAGGCATTGAATGTCCTGCAGCTACTAATGAAGTAGCTGCAGCTGCAATTTCTTGAGTCGCTGTAACTTTGTAGGAAAATTCCTAAGGTGATATTGAATACTGCTCCAGGAATTCCTCTTCAGGTAGATGACACATTTTACCATAGTCTCAAGGGAGAGAATCTAATGAGTGCAGGTTGGTCACGTGCAGAGAAGCTTTTACGGTGATAAGGCTTTACCCTTTTCTCTGGCAGTAGAAAAACTTCTTTTGTAAATTAATCAAAAGTATACTGTCTTCCCCAATTTAAATATGAGAGGATCCTCCCCAGTGCCATCTACTAAATGACCTCTGTATAAAACCTTTGGGTACCATGGCTTCGGCTCTTCTGCCTGAAAATATTTTTCTGTGGATATAAAGGAAAAGATGGTCATTTAGAAAATTATAGGTAAACATGGCACAGAAGCAATTTTGTTGTGGCAGGACCTATGACTTCTCTTTATTATATTTTAAAAAATATTCTTCAATGTATGATGAGTCCATTCCACCCCTGCCTGACCATTTGAGTGGTAAATCTTCCTCTGAGAACAGATACAAATATGGCATCAGAGTTAGAATTAAATGAAATATGTACGTGTTTGAATTTTCCAAGGGCAGCCTAATGAATGACATCTCTTTTCTCACTTATTTGAGAAATTTGTTCTTGAGATTTAATTTTTGTATGGGGTAGTCAAACGGACTTTTGAGTCCTCTTGAGGAATAGTGAAAGCAATTCAGGTGTACTCCCTTAGGTGGAGAATGCCTGGGAGTGGCCAGGGAACTCTCTCAAATTGTGAGAGACTGGGATCAGACTGGTGACCCTCTCAATTAGAATGAGTGGATACCCCGGCCTAAAGAGGTTTTTACTGTTTTTTTTTGGTTGTTGTTGTTGATATTTTACACAGGACTTCAGTTTTAAGTTATTAAACTTCATCAGGCAGTAAAAAGAAGATAGGACACAAAGAACCATTTAAGCAGCTTGAAGTCAGGGTCTATCACCCAAAAGTCTACAGATCTTTGGGAGAACAAACTTATTTTCTGTGCTATCATTTATAATTTAACTCAAAGCAATCTTAGTAAAGCATTTTTCACAGGATTGTTAGGAATTCTGTCTGATGCCAGATCACTCCAGATCCTGCTGTAGCTGGCAATCCTGCTCTACCTCTCCCATCACATGTGCTCAGGCTTCAGTGGATTAGAGCCAGGAAGCGCTCCTCCCAAAGGACATCATTAGTGGCCTATATCATTAGAGCTGGGGGGTGAGGGTCCATTACTCCCTCTTGGCTGTAGCACCAGTAGTCCTTCTATGCTGGCCAAAAAATTGATCGCCCCTGGGATAGCTTCCTCCCATCTGAATAATCTTACCTGTCTGAGTATCCGAGGATGTGTTTGAGGCTGAGGAAGAAGCAGAGGCAGCATTTGCTATCAGAGAATGTTATGTGTTCTTGTGGCTTTTGTTCTCATGCTTGCTCACTCCTTCGAAGCCATGTAAGGCAGTTACACTTCCTCAAATGAGGCAGAGCAGTAACTGCCATCTCCGTCTTTCTGTTTCTTAAATGAATTGTAGCTGTTTGGCTTGTGCAGCCTAGTATTCTGTGTCGCCTCATGCAATCATCAGAAAACAACTTCCATATACATCAGAAAGCACACAAAGATTAAGACAAGGATGAGCCCACGAGCTTCCAAGACCTAAGCTGCTGCTTTCACTCATCTGAGTAAAACATGCAATTACAAAGGAATAATAAAACTAGTATGTCTGGTTACATTTTGATTTTGAGAAGGATTAGCACAATGTTCAGGAAGTGCAAATCACAAAGTAGCCTATGTACAAACCATGCCTGATCACCCACGGAAGTACATTATTACGGGGTTCTTCTTACATGCTGTCTTACCACACACTGGTTTCCTAGGTGGGTGTTGAGCTGAGTCTCCCCGTCTCCAGTTATGGTTCCCTGAATCTTTCTTCTTCTGTTTGGTTATCTCTTCATATATATTCAAAACTGGTTTCCCCTTGCTGCTCTCCTATATGACCCAACCTGTGGGAGTAATTTGCAAATGCATCAAAGTACACAAAGCTTTTTTAGAATCAGCAAACAACTGGCAGCTCCAAAACACATTCTCAGAAGAAGTCCATTAAATCAAGTTTCAGAGTTCAAGCACCAATATTTTCACAGAAGGTCTCAAGCACCTCCTCCTTTGTTAGGCTTTTAATGCCCTGCAGCTGCTGAAGTAGCTCCAGCTGCAGTTTATTAATTTGTTACTTTAACTATGTAGAAAAAGTTCTAAGTTGGTGTTGAATTCCAGACCGAAAAAAATCACTTAAGTTTAATGACACACAGCTTGATCAAATCAGGATTTAATTTCTGTAAATGGAGAATTCACACGGACTAATGAGTCCAAGTTGCTGCAGCCAAGAGGGAGTAATGGACCTTTATCCCCCAGTTATTCTGACAAAGTCCTGTCCCCATGTCCTGTGGGAAGTGCGCTTCGTGGCTCTAATCCACTGGAGCCTGAGCACCCATGATGGGGGACGCAGTGCAGCCCCCTGACAGCTAGAGGAGAATCTGGGTTATCTGGCATTGACAGAATTCCTAAGAATCCAGTGAAGTCTGATTGCTAACATTGATTTTAATTAAATGATAAAGTAAGCGAAGAAAATTAGTTTGTCTTCCCAAAGTTCTGTAGCCTTTTAGGTGACAGACCCTGACATAGAACCTGATTTATTTGGTCTTTGTGTACTATCACCTGTTTGTTTCCTGATGAAGATTAATAGGTTGAACCTGAAATCTTCTAAAAAATACCACAAAGGCCTCCCTTGGTAAGAATATGCGCGCACTCTCATTAATTAGGTCGCCAAGCCACTCCCATTCTCTCACTATTTGAGACAGTTGCCTGGCCAGTCCGAGATGCTTCCCACTAGATGGAGTAGCCCTGTGCAGTGACTTCCCTTTTTCTCCACAGGATTCTGAAGTCCGTGTGAATCCCCCATTTACAGAAATTAAATCTCACGGACGAACTTCTCAAATAACTTGGAAACCAGATGTCATTCATTATGCTGTCCTTGGAAAATTCAAACAGGTCCATATTTTATTTAATTCTAACTCTGATGTCCTTTGGGAGTATGTTCTAACAGGATGACCTACCATCCAAATGGTCAGGAAGCAGTGGAATAGATTCTTCATACTTTTAAGAACCTTTTTAAGAAACAAATAGAATGAAGTCATGGGTCCTTCCCCGCCAAAATTGTTTTTGCGCCATGTCAACTAATAATTTTCTAAATGTCCATGAATTGCTTTATAGTCCACTTTAAAAAGATTTTCAAGCCCAAGAGTCGAAGCCACCTTGCCCCCATGTTATATACAGAGGTCCTTTAGGAGATAGCAGTTGGCAGGGTGCTCTAATATTTTAATTTGGGGAAGAAGGTATGCTTCTGTTTTCTTCAAAAAAAAAAGCTTCCTTTTTTAATCCATTTATTTATTTATTTATTTATTTTCCTTTATTTATTTATTTATTTACTTATCAAATACGGTTTTCTGTCTATTATTCCCATCCCATCCCACCCTCCGTTCTCCCGCCTACTAAGATTTTCACATTTCTCAGTTGTTCTCCATGTATCCTTATATATGGTCCTCTAAATTCCTCCCCAATTTCCCCTGAAATTTCCTCACCTATTCCCTCTGGTCACTGTCAGCCTGTTCTCTATTTCAGTGTCTTTGGTTATATTTTGCTTGCTTATTTGTTGTGTTGTTCAGCTTCCTGTAAAACGTGAGATCATATGGTAACAAAAGAGGCTTTCCATCTACCAGAGAATACTGTGAAGCTTTATCATTATAAAGGCTTCTCTAGACGTGACCTACCTCCAACAATTAGACTCTCTCCATTCAGACAGAAGAAAGCTGTGTGTCATCAAAATGAGGTGAAATTTCTGCACCGTTATTCCACATCCCAGAGAACCATTTTTGGAAAACTTAAAGATGAAAAACAATAAACTGCAGCTGGGGCTAAAACAGCAGCTACAAGGTACTCAAGGGCTAAGCAAGCAAGAGGTGATTGAGAAACTGTGTAAAAACGTTGGCTGGTTAAATCCCAACAAATTGATTTGAAGAAATTCTTCTGAGAATGTGAGTTTCTGGCTCTGCCTCTTGCTCGCTGATTCCAAATATACTTTGTGTACTTTGATACATTTGCAAATTCCTTCCACGGGTTGTTTCCTATAGAGGAGCAGCGAGTGGCACACTTTTTGGCCTTCATAGCAATCATAACCAAAGAGAAAAATCGAGATTCAGGAAATCAATACTCGAGATGGGGACACGGAGCTCAACACCCACGTGGGAAAACAGTGACGGGTAAGACAGCCTGCAAACCACCCCCTTCCTGACAACCACCTGTGCTGATCAGGCCTGCTTTGTACTTAGGCTACTTTGCGACTTGCATGTCCTGAAGCTTGTGCCAATCCCCTCCCAAATCAAAATGCAAACGGACCCGTTCATTTTGTTATCCCCTAGTATTCGCACCTTTTGTCAGAGGAGTTAACTCAGGAGCTTGGGTCATGGCGGGCTCAAGGACTCCTCCGTGTCTTCATGTTTATGTGTGCTTGATGATGTATATTGAAGCTGTTTTGTGGTGAAGGCATGAGGGAACAGCGCGAAGTAGTTTTCAGAGGCCAAACAGCTACAATTCACTTAAGAAAGAGACAAGAGGGAGATGTTGGGAAGTGCTCTGCCTAATTTCAGGAAGTGTAAGTGCCTCCCCTGGCTTCCCAGGAGTGAGCAAGCTGTGGAAAGAAAGCGGAAAGGAGACAAAGCTTGCCTCTGCCAGTCAGCGCTGGCCCTGATTCCAAAGCATCCTGGGATACTCTAGACAGGTTAGATTCCTCAGAGGCGGGAAAAGCTGACCCAGCTCCAGCTCACTTTAGAGCCCATAGTAGAAGGACTCGTGGTGCTGCTGCCAAGAGGGAGTAATGGACCCAGGTCCCACAGCTATTCCCATGTAGTCCAGTGCCCATGTCCTCTGGGAGGAGCCCTTCCTGGCTCTAACCCACTGAAGCCTAAGCACCCATCATGGGCGAGGCAGTGCAGTCCCTTGGCCACTAGAGCCAGATCCGGGGTGATCTGGCATCAGAAAACATTGCTAACACTCCTGCGGAGACAGCACTGTCAAGATTGCTTATAGTTAAATGATAAAGGCTGACACAGCAAATGAGTTGGATTTCCTAACGTCCTGTAGCCTTTGGGTGACAGAGCCTGACTTAGAAGCTGCCTTAATGGTTCTTTGAGTACTATCTCCTGTCTTCAGCCTGATGAAGACATACGAGTGGAACTTGATGTCCTGTTCGGGGGGGGGTGGTGGGAAGGTAAATGACACTGTAGCCAGGGGTACGCCTATAGTCTGCTTGATAGGGTGGCCAGGCAGCTCCCGGGCTCTCGCAGTTTGGGTAAGTTCTCAGGCCACCCTGACGAACTCCCCACTTGAGGGAGTAGCTTTGATGTGACTTCCATGTTCCTCCACAGAACTCTGAAGTCCGTGTGAACCCTGCCCCCCCCCCCCCCCCCAATTGCAGAAATGAAATCTCGAGGACTAACTTCTCCAATAACTGGGAAACCAGATGTCACTCATGATGCTGCCCTTGGAAAATCCAAACACCTGTGTGCGCATTGCCTTTAATGCTAACTCCCATGCCCTACGTGCATCTCTTGTCCAGGACGACCTAGCATCCAAATTGGGAGGCAGTGCGGGAACACACTCTTCCTACTTTTAAGAATCTTTTAAAGAAACAAATAAGGGGAAGTCATGGTTCCTTCCCCAGCAAAGTTGCTTCTGTGCCGAGTTTACCTATCATTTTCTAAGTGACCGTGCATTGCTCTATGCTGCACTTGGAAAACCTGTTCAGGCAGAAGAGGCAAAGCCAAGTGACCCTGAAGTTTCATCCCGAGGTTCTCTTAGGAGATGGCACTTGGGGGGCTCCTCTCATCTCTTAACTTGGGCAAGTGGGTATGCTTCTCTTTCCTTCAAAGAAGGAGCCTTTCTTAGTGCTGTTGAAATCGGTGAAGCCTTATTCATCACCGAAAAGGCTTCTCTGGACCTGACCCACCTCCACCCATGACACTGTCTCCATTCAGACTGTGGCACTCTGTGTGTCGTCCAGCCGCAGTGGAATTTCTGGAGCGCTTTTCAACATCCCCTTAGCATCTGTCTGCAGAGTTAAAGGGACAAATCAGTAATCTGGAGCTGGAGCTAGTTCAGCAAGTGCAGGACACTCAAGGCCTGTATGAGCAGGAGGTGCTTGAGACCCGCCGTGACAACGTGGGCTGGTTGAATCCGGAAACTTGGTTGGCTGCACTTCTTCTGAGAATGTGAGTTTCTGGCTCTGCCTCTTGCTTGCTGATTCCAAACACGCTTTGTGTACTTTGATACATTTGCAAATTCCTTCCACGGGTTGTTTCCTATAGGGGAGCAGCGAGTGGCACACTTTTTGGCCTTCGTAGCAATCATAACCAAAGAGAAAAATCGAGATTCAGGAAATCAATACTCGAGATGGGGACACGGAGCTCAACACCCACGTGGGAAAACAGTGACGGGTAAGATAGCCTGCAAACCAACCCCTTCCTGACGAACAGCTGTGCTGATCAGGCCTGCTTTGTACTTAGGCTACTTTGCAACTTGCATGTCCTGAAGCTTGTGCCAATGCCCTCCCAAATCAAAATGTCACCGGACCCGGTCACTTTGTTATCCCCTAGTATTTGCACCTTTTCTCAGAGGAGTTAACTCAGGAGGTTGGGTCATGGCGAGCTCAAGGACTCCTCCGTGTCTTCATGCTTATGTGTGCTTGATGATGTATATTGAAGCTGTTTTGTGGTGAAGGCATGAGGGAACAGCACGAAGTAGTTTTCAGAGGCCAAACAGCTACAATTCATTTAAGAAAGAGACAAGAGGGAGATGTTGGGAAGTGCTCTGCCTCATTTCAGGAAGTGTAAGTGCCTCCCCTGGCTTCCCAGGAGTGAGCAAGGTGCGGAAAGGAAGCCGAAAGGAGACAAAGCTTGCCTTTGCCAGTCAGCGCTGGCCCTGATTCCTCCTGGGCCCCCAAAGCATCCTGGGATACTCTAGACAGGTAAGATTCCTCAGAGGCGGGAACAGCTGACCCAGGGCCCATAGCTGACTTTAGAGCCCATAGTAGAAGGACTCGTGGTGCTGCCGCCAAGAGGGAGTAATGGACCGTCATCCCGCAGCTATTCTCATGTAGCCCTGTGCCCATGTCCTCCGGGAGGAGCCCTTCCTGGCTCTGACCCACTGAAGCCTGAGCACCTGTCATGGGCGAGGCAGTGCAGTCCCTTGCCAGCTAGAGCCAGATCCGGGGTGATCTGGCATCAGAAACCATTGCTACCCATCCTGTGGAGACAGCACTGTTAAGATTGCTTTTAGTTAAATGATAAAGGCTGGCACAGGAAATGAGTTGGTTTTCCTAACTAACGTCCTGAAGCCTTTGGGTAACAGAGCCTGACTTAAAAGCTGCCTTAATGGTTCTTTGAGTACTCTCTTCTGTGTTCAGCCTGATAAAGATGTATAAGTTGAACCTGATGTCCTGTTCGGGGGGAAAAAAAAACCCAAAAAACAAAAAAAGGGTAAATGCCACTTTGGACAGGGGTACGCCTATTGTCTGCTTGACAGGGTCGCCAGGCAGCTCCCAGGATCTCGCAGTTTGGGTAAGTTCGCAGGCCAACCTGACGCACTCCCCACTTGAGGGAGTAGCTTTGCAGTGACTTCCCTTTTCCTCCACAGGACTCTGTAGTCCCTGTGAACGCCCCCAGTCGCACAAATGAAATCTCAAGGACTGACTTCTCCAATAACTGGGAAACCAGATGTCACTCATGATGCTGCCCTTGGAAAATCCAAACACCTGTGTGCGCATTGCCTTTAATGCTAACTCCCATGCCCTACGTGCATCTCTTGTCCAGGACGACCTAGCATCCAAATTGGGAGGCAGTGCGGGAACACACTCTTCCTACTTTTAAGAATCTTTTAAAGAAACAAATAAGGGGAAGTCATGGTTCCTTCCCCAGCAAAATTGCTTCTGTGCCGAGTTTACCTATCATTTTCTAAGTGACCGTGCATTGCTCTATTCTCCATTTGGAAAACCTGTTCAGGCAGAAGAGGCAAAGCCAAGTGACCCTGAGGTTTCATCCGAGGTTCTCTTAGGAGATGGCACTTGGGAGGCTCAACTCATCCCTTAACGTGGGCAAGTGGGTATGCTTCTCTTTCCTTCAAAGGAGGAGCCTTTCTTAGTGCTGTTGAAATTGTTGAAGCCTTAGGCCTTGGAAACTGTGTTCAACGATGCATACTGCCTTCTACACGCAGTTCTTAGCTAGGCTTCGCATTTCTCCTTGAGAAACACTACAGAACGAGACTGCAGTTTAAGTGCTCACTCTGTGTCAAAGATTAGATACTCCTATGCCTGAGCATTCACTTTCTCACTGATAGAAATGTCATTCAACAGCTCTCTCGCTGTCCAACCTACCCCAGCAGAGTCAGCACAAGGATACTTCTACACAAGAAGAGGAGACTCATCCGGGGAAAACTGCTTTCTACGAAATGTCCCTATTGCCCAGGAACGAAGAAACAGTGAAACGCTTCACTATGCAGTTAACACAGTGCCATGTTGCCAAAGTCAAAATAGTTTCCCTAATATCCATATCCTTAAGCCTTCCCAACTGTGTTCAACGTTGCATAGTTCCTTCTACACGCAATTCTTAGCTCGGCTTTGCTTTTCTCCTTGCGAAACACTTCTTAGCCAGACTGCAGTTTAAGTGCTTACTCTGTGTCAAAGATGAGATACTCATGTGCCTGAGCATTCTCTTTCTCGCTGATAGAAAGGTCATTCCACAGTTCCCTCGCTGTCCAACCTACCTCCGCAGTGCCACCACAAGGATACTTGTAAACAAGGTGTAGAGACTTACTGGGCGAAACAGCTATCTACGAAATGTCCCTATTGCCCAGGAACGAAGAAACGACGAATCGCTTCACTTTGCAGATAACACAGCGCCATGCTTCCAAGTCTACAAAATAGTTTTCCTAGTACTACATGGCCTTAGGCCTTCGCAACTGTGTTCAACGTTGCATATTTACTTCTACACGCAGTTTTTAGCTAGACTTTGCTTTTGTCCTTGAGAAACACTTCTGAGCCAGACTGCAGGTTAACTGCTCACTCTCTGTCACAGATGAGATACTCCTGTGCCTGAACATTTTGTTTCTCACTGATAGAAATGTCATTCCACAGCTCTCTGGCTGTCCCACCTACCCCAGCAGTGTCAGCACACGGATACTTCTACACAAGGGGTAGAGACTTATCAGGGTGGGAACCCGATTCCTACAAACAGTCCCTATTGCCCAGGAACGAAGAAACGGCGGTAGGCTTCACTATGTAGTTAACACAGTGCCATGCTCCCAAAGTCCCAAAATTGTTTCTCTAGTATTACATGGTCTTAGGCCTTGACAACTGTGTTTAACGTTGCATAGTTACTTCTACAGGCAGTTCTTCGCTAGGTTTCGCCTTTCTCCTTGAGAAACACTTCTGAGCCAGACTGAAGTTTAACTGCTCACTGTGTGTCAAAGATGAGATTCTCCTGTGCCTGAGCCTTCTCTGTCTCGATGACAGAAATGTCATTCCACATCTCCCTCGCTATCCAACCTACCTCCGCAGTGCCAGCCCAAGGATACTTCTACACAGGGGTAGAGACTTATAGGCGGAACCCGCTGCCTACGAAATGTCCCTATTGCCAAGATACGGCGAAACACTTAAATATGCAGTTAACACACCGCCATGCTCCCAAAGTCTCAAAATAGTTTCCCTAGTACCACATGGCTTTAGGCCTTCCTAACTGTGTTCAACGTTGCATAATTCTGCTACACGCAATTCTTAGCTAGGCTTCGCTCTTCTTCTTGAGAAACACTTCTTAGCCGGACTGCAGGCTAACTGCTCACTCTGTGTCAAAGATGACATACTCCTGTGCCCGAGCATTCACTTTCTCACTGATAGAAATGTCATTGCACAGCTCCCTCGCTGTTCAACCTACCACAGCAGTGCCAGCACAAGGATACTTCTACGCAAGGGGTAGAGACTTATCCGCGGAAACACGCTTTGTACGAAATATCCCTATTGCCCAGAAACAGCGGAATGCTTCACTGTGCAATTAACACAGTGCCATGCTGCCAAAGTCCCAAAATAGTTTCCCTAGTATCATATGGCCTTAGGACTTGGCAACTGTATCTAACTTTGCATAGTTCCTTCTACACGCATTTCTTAGCTGGGATTCGCTTTTCTCTTTGAGAAACACTTCTGAGCCAAACTGCAGGCTAACTCCTCACTCTGCATCAAAGATGAGATACTCATGTGCCTGAGTACTCTCTTTCTCGCTGATAGAAATGTCATTGCACAGCTCCCTCGCTGTCCAACCGACCGCTGCAGTGTGAGGACAAGGATACTTCTACACAAGGGGAAGAGACTTATCCGGGGAAATCCGCTTCCTACAAAATGTCCCTAATGCCCAGGAATGAAGAAATGGCGAAAAGTTTCACTCTGCAGATAACACAGTGCCATTCTCCCAAAGTCCCAAAATAGTTTCCTAGTATCACATGGCCTTAGGCCTTGGCAAATGTGTTCAACGTTGCATAGTTCCTTCTACACGCAGTTCTTAGCTAGGCTTCGCCTTTCTCCTTGAGAAACATTTCTGAGCCAGACTGAAGTTTAACTGCTTGCTGTGTGTCAAAGATGAGATTCTCCTGTGCCTGAGCATTCTCTTTCTCGCTGAGAGAAATGTCATTCCACAGCTGCCTCGCTGTCCAAACTACGGCATCAGTGCCAGCACAAGGATACTTCTACACGAGGGGTTAGAGACTTATCCGGGGAAACCCGATTCATAAGAAATTTCCCTATTGCCCCAAAACGGCGAAATGCTTCACTGTGCAATTAAACAGTGACATGCTGCCAAAGTCCGAAAATAGTTTCCCTAGTATCCCATGGCCTTAGGCCTTGGCATCTGTGTTCAACGTTGCATAGTTCCTTCTACACGCAATTCTTAGCTAGGCTTCGCTTTTCTCCTTGAGAAACACTTCTGAGCCCGACTGCAGTTTAAGTGCTCACTCTGTGTCAAAGATGAGATACTCCTGTGCCTGAGCATTCTCTTTCTCGCTGACAGAAAAGTCATTCCACAGCTCCCTCGCTGTCCAACCTACCGCTGCAGTGCCAGCACAAGCATACTTCTATAGAAGGGGAAGAGACTTATTGGGGGAAACCCGGTTCCTACGAATTGTCCGTATTTCCCAGAAACCGAGAAACCCTTCACTCTGCAGAAAACACAGTGCCCTTCTCCCAAAGTCCCAAAATAGTTTCCCTACTATCACTTGGACTTAGGCTTTGGCAACTGTGTTCAACGTTGCATAGTTCCTTCTACACGCAGTTCTTAGCTAGCCTTCGCTTTTCTCCTTGGGAAACATGTCTGAGCCAGACTGCAGGCTAACTGCTCACTCTGTGTCAAAGATGAGATACTCCTGTGCCTGAGCCTTCTTTTTCTCGCTGGCAGAAAAGTAATTCCACAGCTCCCTTGCTGTCCAACCTACCGCATCAGAGCCTGCACAACGATGCTTCTACACAAGGGGAAGATACTTATACGGGGAAACCCGCTTCCTAAGAAATGTCTCTATTGCCCAGAAACCACGAAAAGCTTCACTCTGCAGATAACACAGTGCCATGCACCCAAAGTCCCAAAATAGTTTCCCTAGTATCACATGGCCTTAGGCCTTGGCAAGTGTGTTCAACATTGCATAGTTCCTTCTACACGAATTCGTTAGCTAGGCTTCTCTTTTCTCCTTGAGAAACATTTCTGAGCCAGACTGCAGTTTAACTGCTCATTCTGTGTCAAAGATGAGATACTCCTGTGCCTGAGCCTTCTCTTTTTCGCTGAAAGAAATGTAATTACATGGCTCCCTCGCTGTCCAACCTACCGCATCAGAGCCTGCACAACGATGCATCTACACAAGGGGAAGAGACTTATATGGGGAAACCCGCTTCCTACGAAATGTCCCTATTGCCCAGAAACCGCGAAAAGCTTCACTCTGCAGATAACACAGTGCAATGCTCCCAAAGTTCCAAAATAGTTTCCATATTATTACATGTCCTTAGGCCTTGGCAAATGTGTTCAAGGTTGCATAGTTCATTCTACACGCCGTTCTTTGCTAGGCTTCGCTTTTCTCCCTGAGAAACACTTCTGAGCCAGATTGCAGGTGAACTGCTCACTCTGTGTCAAAAATAAGCTACTCCAGTGCCTGAGCATTCCCTTTCTCGCTGATAGAAATGTCAATTCACAGCTCCCTCGCTGTCCAACCTACCGCTGCAGTGCCAGCACAAGGATACTTCTACACAAGGGGAAGAGACTTATCCGGGGAAACTCGCTTCCTTCGAAATGTCCGTATTTCCCAGAAACCGCGAAACGCTTCACTCTGCAATTAACACAGTGCCATGCTGCCAAAGTCCCAATATAGTTTCCCTAGTATCACATGGCCTTAGGCCTTGTCATCTGTGTTCAACGTTGCATAGTTCCTTCTACACGGAGTACTTACGTAGGCTTCGCTTTTCTCCTTGGGAAATACTTCTGAGCCAGACTGCAGTTTAAGTGCCCACTCTGTGTCAAAGATGAGATACTCCTGTGCCTGAGCATTCTCTTTCTCGCTGACAGAAATGTCATTTCACAGCTCCCTCCCTGTCCAACCTACCGCTGCAGTGCCAGCACAAGGATCCTTCTTTTTTTTTAAATATGATTTTAATTTAATTCTTGTTCAAGTACAGGTTTCTGCCTTATAATCCCAACCCTGCCCGCCCCCCACCCCATGCTCCCCGCCTCACTCCCCTTTCCACCCCCCACCCTTAGTTATTGTCTATGTGTCCCTTATACTTGTTCATGTGAGTCCATTCCCTTTTCCCCTATGATTCTCGTATGATTCTCACATTCTACACAAGGGGAAGAGACTAATTGGGGGAAACCCGCTTCCTATGAAATGTCCCTATTGCCCAGAAAACACGAAACACTTCACTCTGCAGATAACACTGTGCCATGCTCCTAACGTCCCAAAATAATTTCCCTTGTATCACATGGCCTTAGGCCTTGGGAACTGTGTTGAACATTGCATAGTTCCTTCTACGCGCAGTTCTTAGCTAGGCTTCGCTTTTCACCTTGGGAAACACTTCTGAGCCGGACTGCTGTTTAAGTGCTCACTCTGTGTCAAAGATGAGAAACTCCTGTGCCTGAGCATTCCCTTTCTTGCTGACAGGAATGTCATTCCACAGCTCCCTGGATGTCCAAACTACCGCTTCAGTGCCAGCACAAGGATACTTCTACACAAGGGGCAGAGACTTATCCGGGGAAACCCGCTTCCTACGAAATGTCCCTAATGCCCAAGAATGAAGAAACGGCAAAACGCTTCACTCTGCAGATAACACAGTGCCATGCTCCCAAAGTCCAAAAATAGTTTCCCTATATCACATGGCCTTAGGCCTTGGCAAATGTGTTCAACGTTGCATAGTTCCTTGTACACGCAATTCTTAGCTAGGCTTCGCCTTTCTGCTTGAGAAACACTTCTGAGCCAGACTGCAGTTTAAGTGCTCACTCTGTGTCAAAGATGAGATACTCCTGTGCCTGAGCATTATCTTTCTCACTGACAGAAATGTCATTCCAGAGTTCCCTCGCTGTCCAACCTACCGCTGTAGTACCAGCACAAGGATACTTCTATAGAAGGGGAACATACTTATTGGGGGAAACGCGCTTCCTACGAAATGTTCGTATTTCCCAGAAACCGAGAAACACTTCACTCTACAGAAAACACAGTGCCATTCTCCCAAAGTCCCAAAATACTTTCCCTCGTATCACATGGCCTTAGGCCTTGGCAAAAGTGTTCTACGTTGCATAGTTCCTTCTACACGCAGTTCTTAGCTAGCCTTCCCTTTTCTGCTTGAGAAACACTTCTGAGCCAGACTGCAGGCTAACTGCTCACTCTGTGTCAAAGATAAGATACTCCTGTGCCTGAGCATTCTCTTTCTTGCTCACAGAAATGTCATTCCACAGCTCCTTCGCAGTCCATCCTACAGCATCAGTGACAGCACAAGGATACTTCTACACAAGGGGTAGAGTTTATCAGGGGAAAATCCGCTTCTTACGAAGTGTCCCTATTGCCCAAAAACTGCGAAACACTTCAGTGTGCAATTAAACAGTGCCATTCTGTGAAAGTTCCAAAATAATTTCTCTAGTATCACATGGCTTTAGGCCTTGGCAACTGTGTTCAACGATGCATAGTGCCTTCTACACACAGTTCTTAGCTAGGTATCGCTTTTCTCCTTCAGAAAAACTTCTGAGCGAGTCTGCAGTTTAACTGCTCACTCTATGTCAAAGATGAGATACTCCTGTGCCTGAGCATTCTCTTTCTCACTGAAAGAAATGTCATTCCACAGCTCCCTCGCTGTCCAACCTACCGCTGCAGTGCCAGCACAAGGATACTTCTACACAAGGGGAGAGACTTATTGGGGGAAACCCGCTTCCTACGAAATATCCCTATTGCCCAAAAACGGCGAAACGCTTCTCTGTGCAATTAAACAGAGCCATGCTGCCAAAGTCCCAAAATAATTTCCCTAGTAATGTCCCTACTGATCCCTTGTGTCAAAGATGACATACTCCTTTGCCTGAGCATTCTCTGTGGCAGAAATGTGACTCCACAGCTCGCAAGAAATGCAGCTCCACAGCGAGAAATGTGACTTTCTCGCTGGCAGAAATGTAACTCCACAGCTCCCTCGCAGTCCAACCTACCACAGCAATGCCAGCACAAGGACACTTCTACACAAGGGGAAGAGACTTATGGGGGGAAACCCGCTTCCTATGAAATGTCCCTATTGCCCAGAAAACGGGAAACACTTCACTCTGCAGATAACACCGTGCCATGCTCCCAACGTCCCAAAATAGTTTCCCAAGTATCACATGGCCTTAGGCCTTGGCAACTGTGTTCAACATTGTATAGTTCCTTCTACACCCAGTTCTTAGCTCGGATTCACTCTTCTCCTTGGGAAACATTTCTTAGCCAGACTGGGGGCTAACTGCTCACTCTGTGTCAAAGATGAGATACTTCTTTGCCTGAGCATTCTCTGTCTCGCTGACAGAAATGTCATTCCACAGCTCCCTGGCTGTCCAAGCTACCGCATCAGTGTCAGCACAACGATACTTCTACACAAGGGGAAGAAACTTATCCGGGGAAACCCGCTTCCTATGAAATGTCCCTAATGCTCCAGAATGAAGACAGGGCAAAACGCTTCACTCTGCAGATAACACACTGCCATGCTCCCAAAGTCCCAAAATAGTTTCCCAAGTATCACATGGCCTTAGGCCTTGGCAACTGTGTTCAACATTGCATAGTTCCTTCTACACGCAGTTCTCACCTAGCCTTCACTTTTCTCCTTGAGAAACACTTCTGAGTCAGACTGCAGGCTACCTGCTCACTCTGTGTCAAAGATGAGCTACTTCTGTGCCTGAGCATTCTCTTTCTTGTTCACAGAAATGTCATTCCACAGCTCCCTCGCAGTCCGTCCTACCGCATCGTGATAGCACAAGGATACTTCTACACAAGGGGTAGAGTTTATCAGGGGAAAATCCGCTTCTTACGAAATCTCCCTATTGCCCAAAAACTCCGAAACACTTCAGTGTGCAATTAGACAGTGCCATTCTGTGAAAGTCCCAAAATAGTTTCCCTAGTATCACATTGTCGTAGGACTTGGCAACTGTGTTCAACGTTGCATAGTGCCTTCTACACGCAGTTCTTAGCTAGGCTTCACTCTTCTCCTTCAGGAACACTTCTGAGCGAGACTGCAGTTTAGCTGCTCACTCTGTGTCAAAGATGAGATACTCCTGTGCCTGAGCATTGTCTTTCTCGCTGAAAGAAATGTCATACCACAGCTCCCTCGCTGTCCAAGCTACCGCATCAGTGTCAGCACAACGATACTTCTCCACAAGGGGAAGAGACTTATCCGGGGAAAGCAGCTTCCTAAGAAATGTCCCTATTGCCCAGAAACCGCGAAACGCTTCACTATGCATTTAACACAGTGTCATCGTCCCAAAGTCCCAAAATAGCTTCCCTAGTATCACATGGCCTTAGGCCTTGGCAACTGTGTTCAACGTTGCATAGTTCCTTCTACACGCAGTTCTTAGCTTGGCTTCACTTTTCTCCTTGAGAAACACTTCTGAGACAGACTGCAGTTTAAGTGCTCACTTTGTGTCAAAGATGAGATACTGCTGTTCCTGAGCCTTCTCTTTCTCGCTGACAGAAATGTCATTCCTCAGCTCCCTGGGTGTCCAAACTACCGCCGCAGTTCCAGCACAAGGATACTTGTATGCAAGGGGAAGAGACTTATCCCGGGAAAACCGCTTCCTACGAAATGTCCCAATCGACCAGAAACCGCGAAACGCTTCACTCTGCAGATAACACAGTGCCATCCTCCCAAAGTCCCAAAATAGTTTCCCTAGTATCACAGGCCTTTAGGCGTTGGCAACTGTGTTCACCGTTCCAAAGTTCCTTCTAGACGCAGTACTTAACTACGCTTCGCTTTTCTTTTTGAGAAATATTTCTGAGCCAGAATGCAGTTTAACTGCACACTCTGTGTCAAAGATGAGGTACTCCTGTGCCTGAGCATTCTCTTTCTCGCTGACAGAAATGTCATTCCACAGCTCCCTCGCTGTCCAACCCACCGTTGCATTGCCAGGAGAAGGATACTTCAACACAAGGGGAAGAGACTTATTGGGGGAAACCCACATCCTACGAAATGTCCGTATTGCCCAGGAATGAAGAAATGGCGAAACTCTTCACTATGCAATTAACACAGTGTCATTCGCCCAAAGTCCCAAAATAGTTTCCCTACTTTCACATGGCCTTAGGCCTTGGCAACTGTGTTTAACATTGCAGAGTTCCTTCTACACGCATTCGTTAACTAGGCTTCGCTTTTCTCCTTGAGAAACACTTCTCAGTCACACTGTAGTGTAAGTGCCCACTCTGTGTCAAAGATGAGATACTCCTGTGCCTGAGCATTCCCTTTCTCGCTGATAGAAATGTCATAACACAGCTCCCTCGCTGTACAACCTACCGCTGCAGTGCCAGCACAAGGATACTTCTACACAAGGGGAAGAGACTTACTGGGGGAAACCCGCTTCCTATGAAATGTCCATATTGCCCAGGAATGAAGAAACGGCGAAACGCTTCACTATGCAATTAACACAGTGCCATGCTCCCAAATTCCTAAAATAGTTTCCCTAGTATCACATGGCTTTAGGCCTCGGCAACTGTGTCCAATGTTGCATAGATCCTTCTACACGCAATACTTAGCTACGCTTCGATTTTCTTTTTGAGAAACACTTCTGAGCCAGACTGCGGGTTAACTGCTCACTCTGTGTCAAAGATGAGGTACTCCTGTGCTTGAGGATTCTCTTTCTCAATGATAGAAATGTCACTCCACAGCTCCCTCGCTGGACAACCCCCCGTTGCAGTGCTAGCTCAAGGATACGTCTACACAAGGGGAAGAGACTTATTGGGGTATCCCACTTCCTATGAAATGTCCCTATTGCCTAGGAATGAAGAAACGGCCAAAAGCTTCACTCTGCAGATAACACAGTGCCATCCTCTCAAAGTCCCAAAATAGGTTCCCAATATCACATGGCCTTAGTCCTTGGCAACGGTGTTCAACTTTGCATAGCTCTACTACACGTAGTTCTTAGCTAGGCTTCGCTTATCTCCTTGAGAAACACTTCTGAGTCAGACTGCAGTTTAACTGCTCACTCTATGTCAAAGATGAGATACTCCTGTGCCTGAGCATTCTCTTTCTCGCAGAAAGAAATGTCATTCCACAGCTCCCTCGGAGTCCAACCTACAGCATCAGTGACAGCAAGAGTATACTTCTACACAAGGGGTAGAGTTTATCAGGGGAAAATCCGCTTCTTACGAAATGTCCCTATTGCCCAAAAACTGCAAAACACTTCAGTGTGCAATTAAACAGTGCCATTCTGTGAAAGTCCCAAAATAGTTTCCCTCGTATCACATGGCCTTAGGCCTTGGCAACTGTGTTCAACGATGCATAGTGCCTTCTACACACAGTTCTTAGCTACGGATTGCTTTTCTCCTTCAGAAAAACTTCTGAGCGAGTCTGCAGTTTAACTGCTCACTCTATGTCAAAGATGAGATACTCCTGTGCCTGAGCATTCTCTTTCTGGCTGAAAGAAATGTCATTTCACAGCTCCCTCGCTGTCCAACCTACCGCATCAGTGACAGCACAAGGATACTTCTACACAAGGAGAAAAAACTTATCCGGGGAAACCGGCTTCCTACGAAATACCTCTATTGCCCAGAAACTGCGAAACGCTTCACTATGCAATTAACTCAGTGACATGCTCCCAAAGTCCCAAAATAATTTCCCTTGTATCACATGGCCTTAGGCCTTGGCAACAGTGTTCAACATTGCCTAGTTCCTTCTACGCGCAGTTCTTTGCTAGGCTTCGCTTTTCTCCTTGAGAAACACTTCTGAGCCACACTGGTGTTTAAGTGCTCACTCTGTGTCAAAGATAAGAAACTCCTGTGCCTGAGCATTCCCTTTCTTGCTGACAGGAATGTCATTCCACAGCTCCCTGGATGTCCAACCCACCGCTGCAGTGCTAGCACAAGGATACTTCTACACAAGGGGCAGAGACTTATCCGGGGAAACCCGCTTCCTACGAAATGTCCCTAATGCCCAAGAATGAAGAAACGGCAAAACGCTTCACTCTGCAGATAACACAGTGCCATGCTCCCAAAGTCCAAAAATAGTTTCCCTAGTATCCCATGGCCTTAGGCCTTGGCAAATGTGTTCAACATTGCATAGTTCCTTCTACACGCAATTCTTAGCTAGGCTTCGCCTTTGTCCTTGAGAAACACTTCTGAGCCAGACTGCAGTTTAAGTGCTCACTCTGTGTCAAAGATGAGATACTCCTGTGCCTGAGCATTATCTTTCTCACTGACAGAAATGTCATTCCAGAGTTCCCTCGCTGTCCAACCTACCGCTGTAGTACCAGCACAAGGATACTTCTATAGAAGGGGAACATACTTATTGGGGGAAACGCACTTCCTACGAAATGTTCGTATTTCCCAGAAACTGAGAAACGCTTCACTCTGCAGAAAACACAGTGCCATTCTCCCAAAGTCCAAAAATACTTTCCCTCGTATCACATGGCCTTAGGCCTTGGCAAAAGTGTTCTACGTTGCATAGTTCCTTCTACACGCAGTTCTTAGCTAGCCTTCCCTTTTCTGCTTGAGAAACACTTCTGAGCCAGACTGCAGGCTAACTGCTCACTCTGTGTCAAAGATAAGATACTCCTGTGCCTGAGCATTCTCTTTATTGCTCACAGAAATGTCATTCGACAGCTCCTTCGCAGTCCATCCTACAGCATCAGTGACAGCACAAGGATAGTTCTACACAAGGGGTAGAAACTTATCCGGGGAAAGCAGCTTCCTAAGAAATGTCCCTATTGCCCAGAAAGCGCAAAACGCTTCACTATGCAATTAACACAGTGACATGCTACCAACGTCCCAAAATAATTTCCCTTGTATCACGTGGCCTTAGGCCTTGGCAACTGTGTTCAACATTGAATAGTTCATTCTACGCGCAGTTCTTAGCTAGGCTTCGCTTTTCTACTTGGGAAACACTTCTGAGTCAGACTGCCGTTTCAGTGCTCACTCTGTGTCAAAGATTATATACTCCTGTGCCTGAACATTCTCTTTCTCGCTGACAGAAATGTCATTCCACAGCTCCCTCGCTGTCCAACCAACTGCTGCAGTGCCAGCACAAGGATATATCTATACAAGGGGAATAGACTTATCCGGGAAACCCCCTTCCTACGAAATATCCGTATTTCCCAAAAAACGTGAAACGCTTCACTCTGCAATTAACACACGGCCATGCTCCCAAAGTCCCCAAATAGTTTCCCTAGTATCACATGGCCTTAGGCCTTGGCAACTGTGTTAATCGTTGCCTAGTTCCTTCGACACGATGTTCTTAGCTAGGCATTGCTTTTCTCCTTGAGAAACACTTGTGAGCCAGAATGGAGTTTAACTGCTCAATCTGTGTCAAAGAAAAGATACTCCTGTGCCGGAGCATGTCTTATTCGCTGATAGAAATGTCATTCCACAGCTCCCTCGCTGTCCAACGAACCGCTGTAGTGCCAGCACAAGGATACTTCTACACAAAGGGAAGAGACCTATTGGGGGAAACCCGCTTCCTACGAAATATCCCTATTGCCCAAAAACGGCAAAACACTTCTCTGTGCAATTAAACAGTGCCATGCTGCCAAAGTACCAGAATAATTTCCCTAGTATCCATGGCCTTAGGCCTTCCCAATTGTGTTCACCTTTGCATAGTTCCTTCTACACGCATTTCTTAGCTAGGCTTCCCTTGTCTCCTTGAGAAAGACTTCTGAGCCAGACTGCAGGCTAACTGCTCCCTTGTGTCAAAGATGACATACTCCTTTGCCTGAGCATTCTCTTTCTCGCTGGCAGAAATGTGACTCCACAGCTCCCTCGCAGTCCAAACTACCACAGCAATGCCAGCACAAGGATACTTCTACACAAGGGGAAGAGACTTATGGGGGGAAAACCGCTTCCTATGAAATGTCCCTATTGCCCAGAAAACGGGAAACACTTCACTCTGCTGATAACACCGTGCCATGCTCCCAACATCCCAAAATAGTTTCCCTAGTATCACATGGCCTTAGGCCTTGGCAAGTGTGTTCAACATTGCATAGTTCCTTCTACACCCAGTTCTTAGCTCGGCTTCACTTTCCTCCTTGGAAACATTTCTGAGCCAGACTGCAGGCTAACTGCTCACTCTGTGTCAAAGATGAGATACTCCTTTGCCTGAGCATTCTCTGCCTCGCTGACAGGAATGTCATTGCACAGCGCGCTCGCTGTCCAATCTACCGCATCAGTGTCAGCACAATGATACTTCTACACAAGGGGAAGAAACTTATCCGGGGAAACCCGCTTCCTACGAAATGTCCCTAATGCTCAAGAATGAAGAAACTGCAAAACGCTTCACTCTGCAGATAACACACTGCCATGCTCCCAAAGTCCCAAAATAGTTTCCCTAGTATCACATGCCCTTAGGCCTTGGCAAATGCGTTCAACATTGCATAGTTTCTTCAACACGCAATTCTTAGCTAGGCTTCGTTTTTTTCCTGGAGAAACACTTCTGAGCCAGACTGCAGTTTACGTGCTCACTCTGTGTCAAAGATGAGATACTTCTGTGCCTGAGCATTCTCTTTCTTGCTCACAGAAATGTCATTCCACAGCTCCCTCGCAGTCCAACCTACCGCATCAGCGACAGCACAAGAATACGTCTACACAAGGGGTAGAGTTTATCAGGGAAAAATCCGCTTCTTCCGAAATCTCCCCATTGCCCAAAAACTGCGAAACATTTCAGTGTGCAATTAGACAGTGCCATTCTGTGAAAGTCCCAAAATAGTTTCCCTAGTATCACATTGCCTTAGGACTTGGCAACTGTGTTCAACGTTGCATAGTGCCTTTACACGCAGTTCTTAGCCAGGCTTCGCTCTTCTCCTTCAGGAACACTTCTGAGCGAGACTGCAGTTTAACTGCTCTATCTGTGTCAAAGATGAGATACTCCTGTGCCTGGGCATTCTCTTTCTCGATGAAAGAAATGTCATAACACAGCTCCCTGGGTGTCCAACCTACCGCTGCAGTGCCAGCACAAGGATACTTCTACACAAGGGGGAAGAGACTTATTGGGGCAAACCCGCGTCCAAAGAAATGTCCGCATTGCCCAGGAATGAAGAAACTGTGAAATGCTTCACTCTGCAGATAACACAGTGACATGCTCCCAAAGTCCCAAAATAATTTCCCTAGTATCATGTGCCTTTAGGCGTTGGCAACTGTGTTCACCGTTGCATAGTTCCTTCTACACGGAGTTCTTAGCCAGGCTTCACTTTTCTCCTTGAGAAACACTTCTGCGCCAGACTGCAGTTTAAGTGCTCACTTTGTGTCAAAGATGAGATACTCCGGTGCCTGATCATTCTCTTTCTCGCTGATAGAAATGTCATTCCTCAGCTCCCTCGCTGTCTAACCTACCGCATCAGTGCCAGGACACGTATACTTCTACACAATGGGAAGAGACTATTCGCGGGAAACGAGCTTCACACGAAATGTCCCTAAAGCCCAGAAACCGCGAAACCCTTCACTCTGCAGATAACAGAGTGCCATGCTCCCAAAGTCCCAAAATAGTTTCCCTAGTATCACATGGCCTTAGCCCTTGGCAACTGTGTTCAACGTTGCATAGTTCCTTCTACACGCAGTTCTTAGCTAGGCTTCGCTTTTCTCCATGAGAAACACTTCTGAGTCAGATTGCAGCCTAACTGCTCACTCTGTGTCAAAGATGAGATATTTCTGTGCCCGAGCATTTTGTTTCTCGCTGATAGCAATTTCACAATACAGCTCCCTCGCTGTACAACCTACCGGTGCAGTACCAGCACAAGGATACTTCTACACAATGGGAAGAGACTTTTTGGAGGAAACCCGCTTTCTACGAAATGTCCGTATTGCCCAGGAATGAAGAAATGGCGAAACGCTTCACTCTGAAGATAACACAGTGCCATGCTGCCATAGTCCCAAAATAGTTTCCCTACTATCACATGGCCTTAGGCTTTGGCAACTGTGTTCAACATTGCATAATTCCTTATACACGCAGCTGTTAGCTAGGCTTCGCTTTTTTCCTTGGGAAAATCTCCTGAGACAGACTGCAGTTTAACAGCTCACTCTATGTCAAAGATGAGGTACTCCTGTGCCTGAGCATTCTCTCTCTCGCTGACAGAAATGTCATTCCACAGCTCCCTCGCTGTCGATCCTACCGCATCAGTGCCAGCACAACGATACTTCTCCACAAGGGGAAGAGACTTATTGGAGGAAACTCGCATCCTACGAAATGTCGGTATTGCCCAGGAATGAAGAATCGGCGAAACTCTTCACTATGCAATTAACACAGTGCCATGCTCCCAAAGTCCCAAAATAGTTTCCCTACTATCACATGGCCTTAGGCCTTGGCAACTGTGTTCAACATAGCATAGTTCCTTCTACACGCATTTCTTAGGTAGGCTTCGCTTTTCTCCTTGAGAAACACTTCTGAGCCAGACTACAGTGTAAGTGCTCACACTTTGTCAAAGATGAGATACTCCTGTGCCTGAGCACTCTCTTTCTGGATGACAGAAATGTCATTCCACAGCCCCCAAGCTGTCCAACCTACCTCATCAGTGACAGCACAAGAATACTTCTATGCAAGGGGAAGATATTTATCCAGGGAAACCAGCTTCGGAAGAATTGTCCCTATTCCCCAGATACCGCGAAACGCTTCACTATGCAATTAACACAGTGCCATTCTTGCAAAGTCCCACAATAGTTTTCCTAGTATCACATGGCCTTATGGCTTGGCAACTGTGTTCAACGTTGCATAGTTCCTTCTATATGCAGTTCTTACCTAGGCTTCACTTTTCTCTTTGTTAAACAGTTCTGATACAGACTGCAGGCTAACTGCTCACTCTGTGTCAAATATGAGATACTTCAGTGCCTGAACCTTCTCTTTCTTGCTGACAGAAATGTCATTTCACAGCTCCCTTGCTGTCCAACCTACCGCACCAGTGCCAGTACAACTATACTTCTACACCAGGGGAAGAGACTTATCTGGGGAAACCAGCTTCCTACGAAATGTCCCTATTGCCCAGAAACCGGAAACGCTTCACTATGCAATTAATACAGTGCCATTCTCCCAAAGTCCCAAAATAGTTTCCCTAGTATCACATGGCCTTAGGCCTTGGCAACTGTGTTCAACGTTGCATAGTTCCTTCTACAATCAATTCATAGCTAGGATTCACTTTTCTCCTTGAGAAACACTTCTGAGCCAGACTGGAGGCTAACTGCTCACTCTGTGTCAAAGATGAGATAGTCCGGTGCCTGATCCTTCTCTTTCTCCTGACAGAAATGTCATTCCACAGCTCCCTCGCTGTCTAACTTACCACATCAGTTCCAGGACAACTATACTTCTACACAAGGGGATGAGACTTATCGAGGGAAACCAACTTCACACGAAATGTCCCTATTGCCCAGAAACCGCGAAACGCTTCACTATGCAATTAACACAGTTCCATGCTCCCAAAGTCCCAAAATAGTTTCCCTAATATCAGAGGGCCTTAGCCCTTGGCAACTGTGTTAATTGTTGCATAGTTCCTTCTACACGCATTCGTTAGCTAGGCTTCCCTTTTCTCCTTGAGAAACACTTCTGATTCAGACTGCAGGCTAACTGCTCACTCTGTGTCAAAGATGAGATACTCCTGTGCCCGAACATTCTGTTTCTCGCTGATAGCAATGTCATAATACAGATCCCTCGCTGTACAACCTATGGCTGCAGTACCCGCACAAGGATACTTCTACACAAGGGGAAGAGACTTATTGGGCGAAACCCGCTTCCTATGAAATGTCATATTGCCCATGAATGAAGAAACGGCGAAACGCTTCACTCTGCAAATAACACAGTGCCATGCTCCCCAAGTCCCAAAATAGTTTCCTTAGTATCACGTAACCTTAGTCCTTGGCAACTGTGTTCAACGTTGCATAGTTCCTTCTACTGGCAGTTCTTAGCTAGTCGCCGCTTTTCTCCTTGAGAAACACTTCTGAGCCAGACTGCTGGTTAACTGCACTCTCTGTGTCAAGGATGAGGTACTCCAGTGCCTGAGCATTCCCTTTCTCGCTGATAGAAATGTGATTCCACAGCTCCCTCGCTGTCCAACCCACCATTGCATTGCCAGCACAAGGATACTTCAACAAAAGGGGAAGAGAGTTATTGCGGGAAACCTGCTCCCTACGACATATCCGTATTGCCCAGGAATGAAGAAAGGGCGAAACTCTTCACTATGCAATTAACACAGTGCCATGCTCCCAAAGTCCCAAAATAGTTTCCCTAGTATCACATGGCCTTAGCCCTTGGCAACTGAGTTCAACGTTGCATAGTTCCTTCTACACGCAGTTCTTAGCTAGGCTTCGCTTTTCTCCTTGAGGAACAGTTCTGACCCAGACTGCAGTTTAAGTGCTCACTCTGTGTCAAAGGTGAGATACTCCTGTGGCTGAGCATTCTCTTTCTCGCTGATAGAAATGTCATTCCACAGTGCCCTCGCTGTCCAACCTGCCGCATCAGTGACTGGACAATGATACTTCTAGAAAAGGGGAAGAGACTTATCCGGGGAAACCCGCTTCCTAAGAAATCTCCCTATTGCCCAGAAACCGTGAACAGCTTCAGTATGCAATTAACACAGTGCCATGCTCCCAAAGAGCCAAAATACTTTCCCTAGTATCACATGGCCTTAGGACTTGGCAACTGTGTTCAACGTTTCATAGTTCCTTCTACGCGCAGTTCTTAGATAGGCTTTGCTTTTCTCCTTGGGAAACACTTCTGAGCCAGACTGATGGCTTAACTGCTCACTCTGTTTCAAAGTTGAGATACTCCTGTGCCTGAGCCTTCTCTTTCTCGCTGACAGTAATGTCATTCCAAAGCTCCCTTGCTGTCCAACCTACCGCATCAGTGCCAGTAGAACTATACTTTACACAACGGGAAGAGACTTCTTGGGGGAAACCCGCTTCCTACGAAATGTCCTTAATGCCAAGGAATGAAGAACAGGCGAAACGCTTCTCTCTGCAGATAACACAGTGCCCTGCTCCCAAAGTCCCAAAATAGTTTCCCTAGTATCCCATGGGCTTAGGCCCTGGCAACTGTTTTCAATGTTGCATAGTTCCTTCTATACTCAATTCTTAGCTAGGCTTCCCTTTCCTCCTTGAGAAACACTTCTGAGCCAGACTGCAGACTAACTGCTCACTCTGTGTCAAAGATGGGATACTCTGCCTGAGACTTCTCTTTCTCGCTGACAGAAATGTCATTCCAGAGCTCCCTCGCTGTCCAACCTACCGCATCACTGCCAGCACAATGATACTTCTACACAAGGGGAAGAAATTTATCCGGGGAAACTAGCTAACTTCGAAATGTCCACATTGCCCAGAAACCGCGTAACGTTTCACTATGTAATTAACACAGTGACATGCTGCCAAAGTCCCAAAATAATTTCCCTAGTATCACATGTCCTTAGGACTTGGGAACTGTGTTCAACATTGCATAGTTCCTTCTACGCGCCGTTCTTAGCTGGCTTCGCTTTTCTCTTTGAGAAACACTACTGAGCAAGACTGCAGTTTAAGTACTCACTCTTTGTCAAAGATGAGATACTCCTGTGCCTGAGCATTCTCTTTCTCGCTGACAGAAATGTCATTCTACAGCTCCCTCGGTGTCCAACCTACCGCATCAGTGCCAGTACAACGATTCTTCTACACAAGTGCAAGAAACTTATCAAGGGAAACCTCCTTCCTACGAAATGTCCCTATTGCCCAGAAACCGCGAAACGTTTTACTATGCAATTAACACAGTGACATGCTCCCAAAGTCCCCAAATAATTTCCCTAGTATCACATGGCCTTAGGCCTTGGCAAGTGTTTTGAACGTGGCATAGATCCTTCTACACGCAGTACTTAGGTACGCTTCGCTTTTCTTCTTGAGAAACACTTAAGAGCCACACTGCAGGCTAACTGCTTACTCTGTGTCAAAGATGAGATCCTCCTGTGCCTGAGCATTCCCTTTCTCGATGTCAGAAATGTGATTCCTAAGTTCCTTCGCTGTCCAACCTACCACAGCAGTGCCAGCACAAGGATACTTCTACAGAAGGGGAAGCACCTTATCCGGGGAAACCCGCTTCCTAAGAAATGTCCCTATTGCCCAGAAACCGGGAAACAATTTACTATGCAATTAACAAAGGGCCATGTTCCCAAAAGTGCCAAAATAGTTTCCCTAGTATCAAATGGCCTTAGCCTTGGCAACTGTGTTAATCGTTGCATAGTTCCTTCTACACGCATTCATTAGCTAGGCTTCGCTTTCCTCCTTTGATAACACTTCTGAGCCAGACTGCACACTGACTGCTCCCTCTGTGTGAAAGATGAGAACTCCTGTGCCCCATCATTCACTTTCTCGCTGATAGAAATGTCATAACACAGCTCCCTCCCTGTACAACCTACCGCTGCAGTGCCAGCACAAGGATACTTCTACACAAGTTGAATAGACTTATTGGGGGAAACCCGCTACCTACGAAATGTCCGCATTGCCCAGGAATGAAGAAACGGTGAAACGCTTCGCTCTGCAGATAACATAGTGCCATGCTTCCAAAGAGCCAAAATAGTTATCCTAGTATCACACGCCTTTAGGCCTTGGCAACTGTTTTCAACGTAGCATAGTTCCTTCTACACGAAGTACTTAGCTACGCTTCGCTTTTCTCCTTGAGAAACACTTCTAAACCAGACTGCAGGCTAACTGCTCACTCTGTGTCAAAGATGAGATACTCCTGTGCCTCAGCGTACTCTTTCTCACTGACAGTAATGTCATTCCACAGGTCCCTTGCTGTGCAACCTACCGCATCAGTGCCAGTACAACTATACTTTTATCCAAGGGGAAGAGACTTCTTGGGGGAAAGCCGCTTCCTACGAAATGTCCTTAATGCCCAGGAATGAAGAAACGGCGAAACGCTTCACTCTGCAGATAACAGAGTGCCATGATCCCAAAGTCCCAAAATAGTTTCCCTAGTATCCCATGGCCTTAGGCCTTGGCAACTGTGTTCATCGTTGCATAGTTCCTTCTACACGCAATTCTTAGCTAGGCTTTGGTTTTCTCCTTGAGAAACAGTTCTGAGCCAGACTGCAGACTAATTGCTCACTCTGTGTCAAAGATGGGATACTCTGCCTGAGACTTCTCTTTCTCGCTGACAGAAATGTCATTCCACAGCTCCCTCCCTGTCCAACCTGCCGCATCAATGCCAGCACAACGATACTTCTACACAAGGGGAAAAACTTATGCAGGGAAACCAGCTTCCTACGAAATGTCCCTATTGGCCAGAAACCGCGAAACGTTTTACTATGCAATTAACACAGTGACATGCTCCCAAAGTCCCAAATAATTTCCCTAGTATCACATGGCCTTAGGCCTTCGCAACTGTTTTGAACATTGCATAGATCCTTCTACACGCAGTACTTAGCTACGCTTCGCTTTTCCTTTTGAGAAACACTTCTGAGCCAGACTGCAGGGTAACTGCTCTCTCTGTGTCAAAGATGAGATACTCCTGTGCCTGAGCATTCTCTTTCTCGCTGACAGAAATGTCATTCTACAGCTCCCTTGGAGTCCATCCTACCGCATCAGTGCCAGCACAACGATACTTCTACACAAGGGGAAGAAACTTATGCAGGGAAACCAGCTTCCTACAAAATGTCCCTATTGCCCAGAAACCACGAAACGTTTTACTATGCAATTAACACAGTGACATGATCCCAAAATCCGAAATAATTTCCCTAGTATCACATGGCCTTAGGCCTTCGCAACTGTTTTGACCATTGCATAGATCCTTCTACACGCAGTACTTCGCTACGCTTCGCTTTTCTTTTTGAGTAACACTTCTGAGCCAGACTGCAGGCTAACTGCTCTCTCTTTGTCAAAGATGAGATACTCCTTTGCCTGAGAATTCTCTTTCTCGATGTCAGAAATGTCATTCCTAAGCTCCCTCGCTGTCCGACCTACCACAGCAGTGCCAGCACAAGGATACTTCTACACAAGGGGAAGCGCCCTATCTATGGGAAACTCGCTTCCTAAGAAATGTTCCTATTGCCCAGAAACCGCGAAATGATTCACTAGGCAATTAAGACAGGGCCATGCTGCCAAAATCCTAAAATAGTTTCCCTAGTATCACATGGCCTTAGCCTTGGCAACTGTGTTAATCGTTGCATAGTTCCTTCTGCACGCATTCGTTAGCTAGGCTTCACTTTTCTCCTTTGGAAACACTTCTGAGCCAGACTGCAGGCTAACCGCTCACTCTGTGTCAAAGATGAGATACTCCTGTGGCTGAGCATTCTTTTTCTAGATGTCAGAAATGTCATTCCTATGCTCCCTCGCTGTCCGACGTACCACAGCAGTGCCAGAACAAGGATACTTCTACACAAGGGTAAGCGCCTTATCCGGGGAACCCAGCTTCTTACGAAATGTCCCTATTGCCCAGAAACCGCGAAACGTTTCACTATGCAATTAACACATTGACATGCTCCCAACGTCCCAAAATAATTTCCCTAGTATCACATGGCCTTAGGCCTTGGCAACTGTGTTAAACGTTGCATAGTTCCCTCTACACGCAGTACTGAGCTACGCTTCCCTCTTCTTTTTGAGAAAAAATTCTGAGCCAGACTGCAGTTTAAGTGCTCACTCTATGTCAAAGATGAGGTACTCCTGTTCCTGAGCCTTGTTTTTCTCGATGATAGAAATGTCATTCCACAGTTCATTCACTGTCCAACCCACCTTTGCAGTGCCAGAATAAGGATACTTCTACACAAGGGGAAAAGAGACTTATTGGGGGAAACCCGCATCCTACATAATGTTCCTATTGCCCAGAAACTGGGAAATGCTTCACTCTGCAATTAACACTGTGCCATGCTCCCAAAGTCCCAAAATAGTTTCCCTAGTGTCGCATGGCTTTAGGCCTTGGCAACTGTGTCCAACGTTGAATACTTCCTTCTACACGCAGTAGTTAGCTACGCTTCGATTTCTTTTTGAGAAAGACTTCTGAGCTAGACTACAGTTTAACTGCTCACTCTGTGTCAAAGATGAGCTACACCAATGCTTGAGCATTCCCTTTCTCGCTGATAGAAATGTCATTGCACAGATCCCTCGCTGTCCAACCCACCGTTGCAGTGCCAGCACAAAGATACTTCTACAGAAGGGGAAGAGACTTATTGGGGGAAACCTGCTTCCTACGAAATGTCCCTATTGCCCAGGAATGAAGAAACGGCGAAAGGCTTCACGCTGCAGATAACACAGTGCCATGCTCCCAAAGTCCCAAAATAGTTTCCCTAGTATCATATGCCTTAGGCCTTGGCAACTGTGTCCAACGTTGCATAGTTCCTTCTACACGCAGTAGTTAGCTACTGTTCGATTTTCTTTTTGAGTAACACTTCTGAGCCAGCCTGCAGTTTAACTGCTCACTCTGTGTCAAAGATGAGCTACTCCTGTGCCTGAGCATTCTCTTTCTCGCTGATAGAAATGTCATTCCACACCTCACTCTTGTCCAACCTACCGCATCAGTGACAGCACAACGATACTTCTACAAATGGGGAAGAGACTTATCCAGGGAAATCCGCTTCCTAAGAAATTTACATATTGCCCAGAAACCGTGAAATGCTTCACTATGCAATGAACAGAGTGCCATGCTCCCAAAGAGCCAAAATAGTTTCCCTAGTATCACATGGCCTTAGGCCTTGGCGAATGTGTTCAACGTTTCATAGTTCCTTCTACACGCAGTTCTTAGCTAGGCGTCCCTTTTCTCCTTGGGAAACACTTCTGAGCCAGACTGCTGTCTTAAGTGCTCACTCTGTTTCAAAGTTGAGATACTCCTGTGCCTGAGCCTTCTCTTTCTCACTGACAGTAATGTCATTCCATAGCTCCCTTGCTGTGCAACCTACCGCATCAGTGCCAGTACAACTATACTTTTACAGAAGGGGAAGAGACTTCTTGGGGGAAACCTGCTTCCTACGAAATGTCCCTAATGCCCAGGAATGAAGAAACGGCGAAACGCTTCACTCTGCAGATAACACAGTGCCCTGCTCCCAAAGTCCCAAAATAATTTCCCTAGTATCACATGGCCTTAACCTTGGCAACCGTGTTAATCGTTGCATAGTTCCTTCTACACGCATTCGTTGGCTACGCTTCGCTTTTCTCCTTGAGAAACACTTCTGAGACAGACTGCCGGTTAACTGCTCACTGTGCATCAAAGATGAGATACTCCTGTGCCCCAGCATTCACTTTTTCGCTGATAGATGTGTCATAACACAGCTCCCTCGCTGTACAACCTACGCTGCAGTGCCAGCACAAGGATATTTCTACACAAGAGGAGAGACTTTTTGGGGGAAACCCACTTCCTACGAAAAGTCCGTATTGCCCAGGAATGAAAAAACGGCGAAACGCTTAATTCTGCAGACAACACAGTGTCATGTTTCCAAAGTCCCAGGATACTTTCCTTAGTATCACATGGCCTTAGCCCTTGGCAACTGTGTTAAACGTTGCATAGATCCTTCTACACGCAGTACTTAGCTACCCTTCGCTTTTCTCCTTGAGAAACACTTCTGAGTTAGACTGCAGTTTAACTGCTAAGTCTGTCTTAAAGATGTGATACTCCTGTGCCCAAGCATTCTCTTTCTCGCTGATAGAAATGTCATAACACAGCTCCCTCGCTCTCCAACCTACCACAGCAGTGCCAGCACAAGGAGACTTCTACAAAAGGGGAAGAGCCTTACCCGGGGAAACCCGATTCCTAAGAAATGTCCCTATTGCCCAGAAACCGCGAAACGCTTCCCTATGCAATTAACACAGTGCCATGCTCCCAAAGTCCCAAGATAGTTTCCCTAGTATCACATGGCCTTAGGGCTTGGCATCTGTGTTCAACGTTGCATAGGTCCTTCGACATGCAGTTCTTAGCTAGGCTTCACTTTTCTCCTTGGGAAACAATTCTCAGCCAGACTGCAGGTTAAGTGCTCACTCTGTGTCAAAGATGAGATACCCTTGTGCCTGAGCATTCTCTTTCTCGCTGACAGAAATGTCATTCCACAGCTCCCTCTCGTCCAACTTACCGTATCAGAGGCAGCACAACGATACTTCTCCTCAAGTGGAGGAAATTTATCCGGGGAAACCAGCTTCCTACGAAATGTCCCTATTGTCCAGAAACCGCAAAACTTTTTACTATGCAATTAACATAGTCACATGCTCCCAAAGTTCCAAAATAATTTCCCTAATATCACATGGCCTTAGGCCTTGGCAACTGTGTTAAACGTTGCATAGTTCCTTCTACACGCAGTACTTAGCTACGCTTCGCTCTTCTTTTTGAGAGACACTTCTGAGGTAGACTGCTCTTTAACTGCTCACTCTGTGTCAAAGATGAGGTACTCCTGCTCCTGAGCCTTCTCTTTCTCACTGACGGTAATGTCATTCCACAGCTCCCTTGCTGTCCAACCTACCGTTGCAGTGCTAGCACAAGGATACTTATACACAAGCGGAAGAGACTTATTGGGGGAAACCCGCTTCCTGCGTAATTTCCCTATTGCGCAGAAACCGCGAAATGCTTCACTCTGCAGATAACACAGTGCCATGCTCCAAAAGTCCCAAAATAGTTTCCCTAGTATCACATGGCCTTAACCTTGGCAACCGTGTTAATCGTTGCATAGTTCCTTCTGCACGCATTCATTGGCTACGCTTCGCTTTTCTCCTTGAGAAACACTTCTGAGCCAGACTGCAGGTTAACTGCTCACTCTGTGTCAAAGACTATCTACTCCGTGCCTGAGCATTCTCTTTCTCGCTGATAGAAATGTCATTCTACAGCTCCCTCGCTGTCCAACTTACCGCTACAGTGAGAGTACAAAGATACTTCTATACAAGGGGAAGAGACTGACCCGGGGAAACCGGCTTCCTACGAAATGTCCCTATTGCCTAGAAACCGCGAAATGCATCACTCTGCAAAAAACACAGTGCCAGTCTCCCAAAGTCCCAAAATAGTTTCCCTAGTATCACATGGCCTTAGGCCTTGGCAACTGTGTTCAACATTGCATAGTTCCTTCTACACGCAGTTCTTAGCTTGGCTTCCCTTTTCTCCTTTGAAACACTTGTGAGCCAGACTGCTGGTTAATTGCTTACTCTGAGTCAAAAATGAGATACTCCTGTGCCTGAGCCTTTACTTTCTCTCGGACAGAAATGTCATTCCACAGCTCCCTCTCTGTCCAACGTACTGCAGCAGTGCGAGCACAACGATGCTTCTACAAGGGGAAGAGACTTATCCGGGGAAACCTGCTTCCTAGGAAATGTCCCTATTGCCCAGAAATCCCGAAACACTTCACACTGCAGATAACACAGTGCCATGCTCCCAAAGTCCCTAAATAGTTTCCGTAGTATCACATGTACTTAGGCCTTGGCAACTGTGTTCAACGTTGCATAGTTCCTTTACACGCAGTTCTTAGCTAGGCTTCGCTTTTCTCCTTGAGAAACACTTCTGAGCTAGACCGCAGGCTAACTGCTCACTCTTCGTCAAAGATGAGCTACTCCTGTGCCTGAGCATTCTCTTTCTTGCTGATAGAAATGTCATAGCACAGCTCCCTCGCTGTACAACCTACCGCTGCAGTGCCAGCACAAGGATACTTCTATACAAGGGGAAGAGACTTAGTGGGAGTAACCTGCTTCCTACAAAATGTCCGTAATGCCCAGGAATGAAGAAACGGCGAAACGCTTCACTCTGCAGATAACATAGTGCCATGCTCCCAAAGTCCCAAAATAGTTTCCCTAGTATCACATTCCTTTAGGCCTTGGCAACTGTGTTCAATGTTGCATAGTTTCTTCTCCACGCAGTTCTTAGCTATGCTTCGCTTTTCTCCTTGAGAAACACTTCTGAGCCAGACTGCAGTTTAAGTGCTCACTCTGCGTCAAAGATGAGCTACTCCTGTGCCTGAGCATTCTCTTTCTTGCTGGTAGAAATGCCATTCCACAGCCCCCTCGCTGTCGAACCTACCGCTGTAGTTCCAACACAAGGATTTTTCTATGCAAGGGGATGAGACTTATTGGGGGAAACTTCTTCCTACGAAATATCACTAATGCCCAGGAATGAAGAAACGGCGACACCCTTCACTCTGCAGATATCACAGTGCCATGCTCCCAAAGTCCCAAAATAATTTCCCTAGTATCACATGGCCTTAGGCCTTGGCAACTATGTTCATCGTTGCATAGTTCCTACTACGCGCAGTTCGTAGCTAGGCTTCTCTTTTCGCCTTGAGAAGCAATTCTGAGCCAGACTGCAGTTTAAGTGCTCACTCTGCGTCAAAGATGAGCTACTCCTGTGCCTGAGCATTCTCTTTCTTGTTGATAGAAATGTCATTCCACAGCTCACTCACTGTCGAAGCTACCGCTGCAGTGCCAG